>NC_089530.1:27361733-27716378 GCF_963924715.1 Thunnus thynnus
CTTAAACCAAAGTGTCCTTCCTGGTGACTCCAAAGTTTTCTTATTTATGTTGTTTCTTTTTAGCCTCTTAACATCCACTCGGTCTCTGGTGACCTGCTTAAGCCAGTTGTTAGCGGTAGCATCACGCAGTAATGAGTTGAAGCAATTGGCACAATTTGGCCTTTTGGAGATGATTGGAGAGGTTCGGGGACACCAGTGACACTACAAACAAAAAACTCCCAAGCTCCCATAAGGTTAGGTTTAGAGGTCTGGAATTTTATACAGGCTGTCAAAATGTAGAAGGTTTATGGTGTTCTGCATAGTTCTGGCATAAAGCATGTCTTAATTATTGTTATTCAAATATGAGTCATTATAGACGAGGACCAAAAACACATTTTTGAGCCTTATTTGAACTGATGTAGTTTTGTTTGTGTTTTAGCTACATGCTAAACAAACACATTTCCAGAAACTAGAAGATGTCACTCGTCAAATGAAGCCTAATACATGCACCGTGGCCTCACAGTTCTTCTGCTATAAGCTTTTCCATTTGAGTGTGCCAAATAGGCGAAAATTCTATAAAAAGGGTGGATGTTAAGGGGTTAAGCTAGCTTGCTAATGTTGACCACTGGTAAAGCTACATTCAGGAATCACCTGGTTTAGGTCAGAGTATGAGGGTGTGTGAACCCCACGGCTTCATGACAGGAGTGCTGCATGCCAGGGCTAACCTTAAACTAGCTTCTGATGGTCAGTAAGTACAGTACAGTAAAAACTAAAGCTTGACTGATGGCTTGTTAAACCACAATGTTGTGTATTCTATTTCTACACAAAAGATGAGATTTGTCGTAGGGAGGCTTTTAGAGGCACCTTTGATAGAGCTGACTGAGCGAAAAAAGTAATGCAAAAGGTACTGTAATTAATGAAATTACTGTTTTTAAGAACAATTTGTAATGAGTAGTTTGTTACATTGTGCAAGCAACTTACCCAACAGTGTTTATGAGTGAAGACTTGAACCAGAACACAAAAATACATTTACAGCGTTGCAGAGTCTCCTTTCTGACAGATATAGAATTGTTGTTTTTATTATTGTGTTTTGTGTATTGGGCGTCTTCCAGCCGGGTTTGGTCAAAACACATTTTTTGCCGTACTAGATGTTTTTCTTTCTGATGTGCTGGCTGAATTTCAACATCCACATACTGACTGTCCAGTACCTTTTTATGGATCATCGGTCATTTAGTGGTCTTCACTCTTTTTTCGCTCAATTTTTTTGTTTTCGTTCATGCATCACAGCTCTACCCATTTGTAGCAGCCATAACAAATTTGTTTGGAAGTAGTGGGGAGGGGGTTTCATTATTTGGAAAAAGTGACATCAGTGCAGAGACTGAGATTTATGTGGCGGTTTGATTGGTTGATATGTATTTTGTATCTCTTACAACAATTTTCATTATACCAATTTGGTTTTTGAAAGCCTTTTACAACAGGATAAGTAAATAAGAATATATGGTGATCCAGTTAAAAAGCAATTTAGTAGTTAAGGATGGTAAATGGACTGCATTTACATGGTGCTTTTCTAGAGTTATCAACCACTTGAAGTGCTTTACAATACATGCCAACATTCACCCAATAACACACACATTCATACACTGATGGCAGAGGTTGCCATGCAAGGTGTCAACCTGCTTATCAGGAGCGATGCAACGCTTCCTATCCAAAGCGCCCCACCCATTCACACACACACACACACCGATGGCACAGCCATCAGGAGCAATTTGGGGTTCAGTATCTTGCCCAAGGACACTTTAACATGCAGACTGGAGGAGCTGGGGATCAAACCACCAACATTCTGATTGGTGGACGACCAGCTCTACCTCCTGAGCCCACAGCCACAGTTCTTGTGAAGTAGAGAATTTGTATGCAGTGTTTGCAACGACTGCACCCGGCATGGTACTTTCACTCCTTACAAACAATCTCAAAGCCTATAAAAGGCAGTTACATCCAGAGATTCACTCACCAAACTTCAGGAGCATTGATCCAAAAAAACCCCCCCAAAAAAAACAAGTACTAAAATGCACTCGGAGCTGAAGAACATCAAAGGCGTCCTGAAGAGACTGCACTTTGTTTCCTGAGAACATGATGACATTTGAGACACCTGAGCACATAAAAGAGTCTGTGTTTAGGTTCAGTGCTACTTCCAGGTAGGGAGGAGGATGTTGGCGGACACCCAATGGAAAATGCTGGAAAATGCTAAGGACCCATTAGATAGGATGAAGAGAAAGAGGGATGCGTGCGTGTGTGTGTGTGCGTGTGTGTGTGTGTGTGTGTGTGTGTGTGTGTGTGTGTGTGTGTGTGTGTGTGTGTGTGTATGCGTGCATGTATAAACACTGTCATAATCTGTTCCGGTGTTTGCTTGAATTGATACAGAGTGGGTACCCTATTAAAGGGGGGGTATGTGTATTTTATGTCAGATGTCTTCACAGGATTGTTGTAACACAACACAGACGGTGTGCCCAGGTCACCAGTTGGTACGCTGTCATCCGAGGCAGAACAGAAGGATGGAGAGGAAGCAAGACAAGTATAAAAAAAAAAAAAAAAAAGTCACAGAGTGAGATTGAAAGGGGAGGTGAACATGAGAACAGGGAAGTTAAAAATCTTCTGTGCAGGAATACTCAGAGGCAGAATTATGAATCAAGTTTGTTTATTTTATGTATTCTGTAGCAAAATCAACATCTGCTTGTTTACCCTGATTTGAAGATGAGATGAGCACTTGTAGACGTCTTATCTGGACCGAGAAGCGTCAGACAGCTCTGAGTGCAAGCAAATACTCAATGAAAGATATAAAATATATGATAGTCCACTCATTGTGTCAACACCAGACTGTTTGCATATTAAATATCTTTCCCTTCCTCAAAAATAATAAAAACACACAACAAAGCACCCTAAAGAAACTATGGACAAGTTCTCATTTTCTACTAGTATACCTACAGATCAGAAAACATGTGTTGTTCTAGAGGACAAATATGTTTATATATTTCATTTGGAGGACTTGTAGGAGTTACAATATTTTCTATGCGATGCACCTTTTGCCCCCTGTTTGCATTTCTCTCTTGTTTTTCATGTAATTCCCGTAACATCTGGCTTGAAAAGGTCTTGACTAAATCATTAATAAATGTGGTATAGTTGACCCAAATTTAAGGCTGCACAAATTCAAAACCTAAGCCAATCAGCTGCCAGTGCTAAGTTTCCATTATGTCTATGTCCAAATGTTGCCCACCGATGAGCAAACATGCATGGACATTGTGAAAAGTACAATGTACAATATCAGTCAAAAGGTTGACTCAAACTTTTGACTGGTATCCACCTCAGCCTGCTAGCGTTGTAGCGCTGCTCTCCTTACAGCAGCCTACGGTGCATTTTGCTTAAATGCAAGTGAAAATTAGTGTGTGAATGTGAAAAATTATTCGGGCGCATCATTAAGAGTGACTCTGAATACTGACAAACAAATTTGCTAAATGCCGACTCTCTTTTTTTTCTAATTAGAAAAGAGCAATGTACAAAACAGCTGCCACTAATTAACATTAATTATGTGAGTAACTTGATGACAGGCCAAAATTAAACTTGGCTGTTGGTTTTTTTGTACTCCGTGCCAGTGGTTCTCAAAGTAGGATCCGGGGACGCCTAGGGGTCCTTGAGGTGGTTCCAGGGGATCCCCAGCAAAAAGGGGAATAACACAATGACAGAATGTATGACTATTTTGGTCATGGGTTTCATACTCTTTCTGTAATAAAACATCTAAAAGCAAAAATCTTATCAGATGGGGGTCCATGGTCTACTTTGCGTCAGTTTAGGGGTCCTTTTATGTGAAAAAGTTTGAGAACCACTGCTCTCTGCAAGCTGATGTCTCTACTAAACCAAAGATAATTTGTCAGTGAGGAACCTTCATTGTACTGTAATTACATGAGTATTTTTGTGGTTCCAGTCTCACATTAGGAGTCACGTTCTCTGTTTAAACTTCCATTCTTATCATATCAATAATTTAAATTAATCAATTTAATAATTTTGAACTAGGACCTTTTTTTTTTTTTTGGATTAAGTAGCTTGTGTAAAATAAGGTGTGCCAAAGTCAGAAGGCTACACCTGTTAGTTCAATGTGCCAGATGCATATTTAATCAACATTTTATATCATCTGCTGCTATTAAATATAAGTGCCGGAAGGGACTTGGCATCAGCAGATACCCAATATTAGAGGACTCGTAAAAAACAAAAAAACATGATTTCTATCCCTAATTAAAAATCTTCGTGTTCAGTTCAGTTAACTTGCACAACTTCCAGCACATGAGCTCATCATACTGACAGACCTTTTAAATCAGACTATAGTTACACATCTTAAACATGCAAGAAACACTAGTATCGTCTATTTCTGATCAAGTTGTCTGGAGAATATAAGAGCCCGGTCCAATCATAGGACCATACGTGTAATATTAAACTTATGATCTACAAATCATGTATTCCTTACATTACTGCCAACTATTTCAACATTGATTTCTTACCTCTCAGACAGCCACTCAGTGCGGTATCAAGAATCAGCCCCAGACTGAAAGCTTGTTTGAGATGGGTAATCCATCAGAGGGGACTTTTAGTTGTGTTCTCGTTATGTGGTAATGCAGTTGTGAACAGGGGCTGTTTCAAGAGTGTTTTTTAAAATTGCATCCAAGGACACTCCAACATTCAGTATTTCAGAGTCGAATGCCAAACAGCAAACTTTAAAAAGAATGTTTTTCCAACAACATAGCTAAATAAATAGTTAATGGCGTACCTCCTGATTTTTAATAGCATCCAACAGCATTCCTAAATCACCAGATTTCCTGCCAGATAACTGCTGAGTTGAGCTTCAAAACATCAGCAGTGAGCTGAGTGAATGTTTTGGGATGAGGGAGTATAATTTATCATTCAAGCTGATGATTAATACATGAATCAGTGCATCACCTGTAATGGGCCGTGTATCAGAAAATCAAATTTCTCCTCCTTAGGTTTTACTAAACAAACAGTATTTGTCTGCAGTCTTAACCCTCAATGTCTCAATTCTTTCATCGCACCAGGAATCATTATGCACACATCCCCGCGAGCGTTCAGTTTCATTACACCCACCACATATTCTCCACAATCCATCCTGTGTTAAAGTACATTTGCAAATGTGTTTTCAAAAATAAAAAATTAAAAAAACGAGCCAATTAGCTGGCGTCAGAGTAGAGAGATTTGGTGAACGATCAGATCAGCTTTGATGTCTGCCTCATCAGAGAACCAGTCGGCTACATCAGTCAGAGATTACTGGTGAGAAGGTGCAAGATTGGAAAGGACCGTGGTGATAAATACAGTGTGACATTCGAGCAGGTCGCACAGGAAGTATGTAGGTTGGAGGTGTGTTTGTGTTTGTGTGTGTGTGTGTGTGTGTGTGTGTGTGTGTGTGTGTGTGTGTGTGTGTGTGTGTGTGTGTGTGTGTGTGTGTGTGTGTGTGTGTAAGGGTTTGAGAGGGAAAGAAAGCAAGTAATTGCATTGCTTCTTGAGCGCATACTTGTGTATGTGAAAGAGAAAAAGAAATAATGCATGTGGCTGTGAGAAATAACGTGTGTGTGTTTACATCAGTGTATCACACAGACAACCACTGTTGCACAGGTTTCCCCACCAGTGTAAGGCTTTATGAATATGCAGGGTTACATGATGTATCTGTTGTTCCATGTTTGTGTATGTCCTTGTGTGTGTGTGTGTGTGTGTCAGCATCAGTGTGTGTGTCTGCTCGTTAGTCATCCGGCAGCCCTCTCGTACATCAGCGGAGGTGCCAGTTTGCTGAGCAGACGGCAGCACTGATAGATGGAGACAGGCTGAGCTCGTCAGTCCTCCTGCCCACACAGAGTGCACCGCTGCTGGGCACCCGTCACACCGGCCTCCCCTGCCATGCTGCATACACCTCGGACGTTGCCCTGTCAGCTCTCTTAACGAGATCATACCTCAAAAGCACACACTCACAGATTACCGTACACACACCCACACATATTAATACAAATACCGCTTACTGCACACCTTCACTCAAGATGCATCCTACCAGTGATGGAAGAAGAATTCAGATCCTTAATTGAAGTAAAAATAGCAATACTGCAATGTAAACTTATAAATGTTAAGTTACAGTATCAGAAAATGTACTTCAAGTATCAAAACTAAAAGTACCCCTGTCTTTGTTACATAATTCTATCTTCTGGGATTATGCACATACATGCTTGGTTACATACGTGCCATGCCTTTAACAAAAACCGCCCCAAAACATTTCAAAAAATAACAGAAAAAAATGATCAAGAGAGCTAGAAATTGCTAAGGGAGATCTTTGTATTCAAATCAGTATGAATTATTTACATTAACAACAGCAAACCCAAGTGAAACGAACAATAGTTGATTCATCCGGCCAATGCTATTGTCTATGCAGCGTCTGGTTGCTTGGCAACCTCACAGTGATGACAAGAGTCAGGTCACTGCATCCAGCAGCTGTTCGTCACGAAATAGTTACAGTATGTAACTCCCCCTAAAACCACAAACTGTCATTTTTTTTCACACTCTTCTCACCAGCCTCTTACAAATAATGCAAAAAAACAAATTTTGTAAACAATTTCTGTGATGTTCCCTGTAACAACTATAGCTGTCAAGTTGATGGAGTAAAAAAAAATACAATATTTAACTTTTGAAATGTGAAATGTGGTGAAGTGGAAGTAAAACGTAGCATAAAGTGGAAATACTAAAGTAAAGTACAAATTTTTGTATGTAGTTGGTTACACCTACACACACAAAAACACAGTCCACACACCAGGTGACCTCTTACTGTCCTCTCACCCCACGCACATATTATTCGCCTTCCCACATCTCACACACACACACACACACACACACACACACACACACACAGCTCTCTATGAATTTCTCAGGAATTATGAGCTGTATATGGGGTAAAGCTTAAACCCCTAGGGCGAGAGTGTGAATATTTCAGTAGGTTTTGTTTGTCTGTTTCTGGTAGCTAGTCTGCTCTGTGCAATCACACACAAGTATATCCCAACAAAAAATATACAAGCCAGCTTAGCCCAACACATATTGTGAATAATTTATCTTGGTTAGTCATACACATTTTTCCCAGGTGACACACTGAGTCAGACAGAGCAGCATCACCTCACCCACACTGACTAATTTCTTAGACAGAGTGATACTGTGTGAACAGGTGTTTGCTCCATTTGACATGTTTTCTTTTTGGAGGCATTTGAGGATGACAGTTATCATGCCGGTTGAATAACTGGTATTAACTGAAGAGAGTTGCAGGGGGAGGCAGGAGATGGAGGAATGGAGGGGAAGAGAGGAAAAAGTGAAGTGAAAAGAGGGATATTGATATGAGATTACAGAGAGAAGCGTAACAAGCAGCGATATTACTCTGTCCTGCTGTAAGGAGTCTGCAGTCTTGTTTAATTGCCTTAAAAGACAGTCTGTAACACACTCACACTTCACACACAATGACCACACACACACACCCACACTGACAAATGTGTGTCAGTGTGGGTGTGTGTGTGGTCATTATTTCTGTTGAAATTATGATCGCTCAAACAAAACAGGTCATTTGAAGATTGTCACATTTGATACTGGGAACCTCTCAGGGGCATTTTTTTGACATTTTTTAAATAGTCAATCCATTAAAAAAAAAAAGTGAGTTCATAATGGATAATAAAGATAATTACTTGCTGCCCTACATTTAAAGACAAACAAGCAAGGATGCAAATCATGCCATGAATTCCTTTTAGAAATTCCTGTTTTTGTGATTTCTGTAACTTTGACTCTAAGATTACATACACTTCTAAAATGCATTGAATGAACACAACAGGTTCATGGTCAGTGAAAGATGCTGCAGTTATCAAATCCAGTGTGACTGCTGTCTGCTGTACTGTGAGATACAACACAAGGAATGTGTTCAGAGAGGGCCCATAATCCTGTAGTAGTAACCAGGTTCTTTCTTGATGTGAAGTTGACATATCAAGAAAGTGGCATTTCTTTGTATCTAGAGTGAGTCTAATGCATAGACTGTAAAAAATAATAGACGTAGCCACCGTGATGTCACTCATTGGTTTGTGGACTCTCGTTTTGAATAAAGTCGGCATTTTGACTGTTGCCATCTTGGATTTTTGGAGCCAGAAGTGACCATATTTGGATAAGAGGGTGGAGCTGACCCTAATGCTAACTGCTAGCTACTAGCTGCTATCTGCTAGGTTGGTTAGCATGGTGCATTTACAGTTTATGGTTAACAATGCTAATGCTAATTTTTGCTAACAAAAAACGGGTTTAAAACCATTAAAACAAAATGAACTTACCAGAAAAAACTGAACATCCGACTCCTCAGAGGGTCTTTTAGTACAACCAAATGCTGAACAAGACTTTTTTTAGGTGACCAAAATGTCACAATTAACTTTCATGAACTGAAAATACACTGAAACAGCGATGGCTGCAGCTACGCCTATACTCTGTGAATCTGGAATTACGCTGTGTTGCCATGGTAGTGACTTGCCTGTGGCCACAACCTCAATTATATATAGCTTTAAGCCTTGATAAAATTTAAATGGGTGAGTTAAATAAAAATTCACCCCCTGTACAGTGGTCATGAACGGGGAAATTAGCTATAGAGACCAAAACCATTTTTTCTACCAGGCTGTAAATGTGTTTATTTCTGCTGTAAAGTTGGGCAGTTGGGTCTACAGGGATTGACTTGCTTTGGAGCTTCAGGTGGCCACTCGATGAACTGCAGTTTTTGGCAATCAGGCATTGGCTTAATTTTTCAGCCCTGGAGGTTGTTGCTTGGTCTAAAAGACTAAATCGACAACTGGCAAACAATCTACCACATTAATAGTAAACATATCTATGCAACCTCTGCCTAACAATATTCAGCCTGATCCCAAGAACAAAGTTTACACTCTTACTTCCATGATTTACAACCTGCAGCACATTTAAAATTGGTCCGGTTCATGTGAAACATCTTACCACTGACCTGACCAGCTGGACATATATACACCTCAATCTTAAAATATATCCCAAATTTGTGAGGACTACTTGAATGTACCATTTATGAACAACTGATTGAGGTATATTGAGGGCAGGAAATTTAGAGGACACCAGTTTTGTCCTTTTTAAATTCTTGGGGAAAAAAAGAGACCTACAGATAATTGCACCAAACATGTTTATATGCAGATCCTACCGCCTCTACTGACTTTACCTATCATATAGATCACGGCTTCTCAACCCTTTGTAACTTAAGACCCATTTCTGATTGTTAATAAATTCCTGAAGACCACCTTCCCAAATAAATGAGGAAAAAAAACATGAAAAAACGAACTGTGCTGTAAATATACATGCATATAAATTTAGAGTACAGTCTAGACCTGCTCTATGTGAAAAGTGCCCTGAGATGACTTTTGTTGTGATTTGGCGCTCTATAAATAAAATTGAATTGAATTGAAAAATATGTGTTATGCCACTGTCAGCTGTAATGACCAAAATAAATATTCTGCTTACCCTCAGTGAGACACTCGGGCTTGCTTCTGGGAAATAATGAGATCAAGTCGTGGTGGGATGGGTGAGAGGCTGACGTGCAGAGTAGCATTCAAAGTTGCTTTCAGTTTGTTCCTTGCCTTTGAATTTGTGACAGTCACAATGGAAAACCCTGACTCACATAAATAGGTGGTGGTGAAAGGCAACAGAAATTTGATTGCCCGTTTTGACAGAGAAGGATATTGACTAGCAGCCAGTATCCAGAATGAGGCAAGGTCAACTTGCGTGAGCTGTAGCTTCAGGCTGCTGTCTGCTTATAGTTCCATCAGTTCATTTTCCAACACTGTGGACAGAGCCATGTCTTCTGAAGCAGGATCCACAGAAAAAGGGTCCAAAATCCAAAGGTTTCCATGTCGTGGGTCCTCTGGGAAGTAGTCTGCAAACTTTCGTGACAACTGAGTCAAATGCTGGGTTATAGCCTTGGATATGTTGACATGAGCAGAGGCTTCCAAAGTTTCACTTAGGAGTGAAAACATGTCAGATCGTCCCTCCTTGACTCTTCTGTTCCATAAGTTTTTTTTTTTTTTTTTCTTGAAGCCCTCAATTTTGTCAGAAACCACAAAACACTGTGCTGTTTCTGCCTTGCATTGATATATTGAGCTGATTTAACTGGTCAAATATATCTGATAAGTAGGCCAGCTTTGCACAAAAGTTACCGTCAGTATAATTCTCAGCAAGAAGGGAGTGCTGCTCTTCTAGAAATATGTGCACTTCTTTTCTCAGTTTAAAAAAAAGTAATTAAGCACACGTCCTCCTGAAAGCCACCTTACTTCACTGTGGTACAAGAGCTGCAAATGACCTGCATCAAGTCTTTCACACGGACCAAAACACCTTCGTTGAGTGCATTTTTCTTAATATATTTAACAGTTTTCACAGCCACAGTCATGACTTCATGCAGTTCTGCTGACATCTACTTCGTTTCTAGACTTTCCATATGTAAGAAACAATGTCTGGCGCCCTCCCTTAGATCTGTTTGACAACACCACGATGTATTCCCGTCACTGATGCAGCACCATCTGTGCAAACACCTGTACTGTATTTCCAATCAAGACCTTTTTCGGTGAATCTGCCATTGTTCTCGTGAGAAGCTCTTTGCAAAACAGTAGATTCTTGTGAAGATTACTGTCCCTGCAGTATCTTACAAGAACTAACAATAAAGCGACCTTGCTAATATCAGTCAATATATCTGGCTGTCATCACCCATGTCAACTCCCGTGTCTGCTCACGGTGACATTGGCTAGGCAGAATAAGCTCCTCTGTGATCGCAAAGGCTTTCTTGCTACGAGCTACATGAGCAGCAACCGTTTAACTAGCTTCTCTAGCTGCTCTGAGCCCCATCAGTTAGCCGCGGCCCGCTAGTTGAGAGTGGCTGATATAGATTATTTTCCTTTTTCTCCACATCTGCCAAACTGATCACAATACGATTAAAAAAAAAAAAAGATTTAAAAAAATATGTTTACACCGATGTTGTGATTACATCACGTAATGGCAAATTCCATGACATTTTGACAGAAATAGAATGACATTTCTCAGCAAGGAACAACAAGCCAGTTTTAATATTTATGACATTCAGTCTCAGGAAGGCAAAAAGTAAAGCCGTCTTTGACAATGCCTCAAGCATCAACATATGCACACGTACCAATTCTACATCTTCTATGCAAATTGGAACCAATTCAGCTCCGTTTCTTGCTGCTTGGAGTGTAAAGTAACGATCTCGACATCAATATCCAAGCTGCCTGAGATGGCACAGAAGAGAAAATGATTATAACATGAAGTTGGTAAATTGTATTCTTTTTTTACCATTTTATTCCATCTCTCCGTCTTTTCATTGGGGACACAGAGTTAACGGTGGGTAGGTGTTGGAGTTGGCTTTGCTTACAGTGCGAACTCATTACAATTCCTCTGATAGAGGTAGAAACAGCAAGAGCTTCCCTCTAAAGGCAGAAGTCAGGCTTGAACAATCTGTCAGCTCTTACCAGTAGTCGTCTCGTCCACCAGGCTGTTTGTACTGAACATGTTTATTTTGGTGTTGAATCACACATTTGACATATAGAGAAAATGCTTTTGAAGCTTTGAGCATTTTGTAGGTAATAAACAAAACACAGAGTATTCCCACAACATTTTGATTTCATTTTGTTGTTAAGATTACATTTGTTCTCTTTGGCTTGATCTCTCTCTGTTGCTGAATCTGTTGTGAATCAATGTTCCTTTATTGCCCTTTAAAGATGTCTCTTTTGTTGTGGAGGCGTCAGACCGTGGCTGCCCTTTGAAGTGCTCTGAGTGAAGTATCTTGGGCATATGTGCAAGAGTTTTAATGACACAACCGAAGCAGGCGCAAAGTTTTTTCACTTTTTATTAAAAGCCATCAGGAGCCAGATCGTATCCTTCTTGGATAATGTTCCCTTGAGGAACATGAGTGCTGTCTATTATCTGTTGTCCTCTGAGCGGGGAATCTTTATTTCCCCATGCAATGATTTGTTTGCTGGACTGTCAGAGTTTGATTAACCTTGAGTGAATGATATGTTGTACTCCAGCACCCTCATAGAGACACTGAACGGCCCTAAAAGAGTTCTGAAGCACACGTCAAAACAACTGCATCACACATGAGTTCACACAGTGTTTATTATTGCCTTGTTTCAAAGGGAATTACATTTGATTTTACTGTCAAATGGCACAGAATGACCACAACACTCACATCCATTGTGCCAAAGCTCAGTTTTCCTACGATAATGTGTCAGCATGCCTCCAGCTACACAGAGGTCCTTTTGTGGTTGATATAGATTTATATCAATATTCAATAGAGCACATGCTTGCCAGCCTTCGCTATTGTCCAGATATGCCAGACTCACATGTACAATTTTACATTTTCCTCACTGCTGAAATCAATAACTATTTAAAAAATCATTTTCCCTCAGCCAAATTATGCGGAATAAGTGGACGGCGCAGAGAATGTACAGAGTTAGATATTTGGCATTACCTCATCGCTCCTCACAATGATACACAAATGTCAGCGCAGCAGGGATCGGGGGAGTGACGATAATGATTTTCACCACGGGGAGACTTCTAGCCTACAGGTGGATGCCCTGAATGGGGGCGTGACTTATGAAATGTTAAATATACGGTAGAGTGATTGCAGCAGCTGTAGCGCAGGTTTCATGTGAGCCTCACAGCAGCAGTCACAGAAAAGTGAAGGACAAAGCAGAGCATTAATAGCTTGATTTTCATAGTCTGGAAAAAATCGCTGTAGGAGATATTTTTTTACATTCGTTGTCTTCTGAAATCTTGTTTTTGCAAAGGAGAAACCTGATAGACAGAGGGGATATTCATATTTTAATGCATGTCAGAAATGATGAGAGAGGCTACTGAACTGAATGCAGGAAGTGCTCTTCAGTAGCGAAACTTCACCGACTGGATGTTGAGAATTGTTATTATGACGCTGAATCCACACACGGTAATTATGTATAGATGCGTAGAACAGAAGTCCATGAGCCGTGATACATAAAAACATCCTGAACATGTCCGTCAATCATGTTACGCACATTATTGACAGCTGGTAACAGCTATGACCAAGTTGCGCACACAAGTGTAAAATTACAGATGACAGGATATTAGATTTTAAATTGATTTTATGTATTGCTTGTATTATTCATTGCAACTTTAGAAATGCTAATGCTTTAATCATCAATTTTTCAAGACCCCCCACCCCCACCGAAATTTGAAGTTTTGTTGTTGTTGTTGAGCCGAGCCCCCATCGGCTCCTCCATAATTCAAACACTGAGGGGGAACGATGAGAAACCAGAATCTCCTGTGCATTAAGTGCATTAAGTGTGTAGCTGTGAGCAGTTGTTCTGTAGGCTTGTTATTGAACAAGAGTGAATGTTGAGCTTGATTTATTTTTTTTCCACCAGATTCTGAACAATAGTGCAGCTAATGGCAGCTTGATCAGGTGACCAGAAACAGCTCAGTCATTGTCAAGCCAAAGACGCAAAAAAAAAGGAAAGGAATATTATTAGAGCTGGGAATTGTTTAAAAAATTACGATACGGATACCAATACCAGTACCCTTAAAGTGATACCAACAGAGAACTTCATGCGATACTTTTTTTTTTCTACTTAATTCGATACCCAACATGTGATTGGAAACATTCAGTTACGTAAAATGCCACCACTCCTCCCCATCCAAATTCATTTTGGAAGTGTTCAAATGATTGAAATATTTATTAATTAGCTATACAAAACTATACGATGAAGTATTATCACCACAGACTGTATAGGCTGTAGCTGCTGCAGTAGTGGGCCAATCACACGTCGCAATAAATCAAAGAACGCTTGCAGCAATTGACTACAAGCAGTCATTTTACACAAAGGATCGAAATGCAGGTATCGTTTTGATACTACTCGGTACTGGGTTATTTCAGTCGATACTTTAAGGAAGCGAGTACCGATACCCAGCCCTAAATATTATTCATCCTCCAGTATTAAACTTTCTGCAAAGACAGTTTATTTCTACAGCTCCTTTCAAACACACACAAATTCAAAGAAGGCATAGTTTAGTGGCTCAGGCGTATATATTGTTTTTATTTCATTCTCTCTACTGGCGTCCTGAATTACCTGCAAAAGTCCATTTAGTTTCATTATTGTATGTATTTTATTGTCTAATTTTAATTGCACAAACAAATAAACGTACTGGGGACTTTCGCAGGAGGGGATCAGATCTTTCGATGTTGTTGCAGTTCCTGCTAGGTACCAGTAGAGGTTGATTGAGGTCACAGGTTGACCTGTTGTTCGTTGCCGTGTGACTATCAGATGGAGATCTCATGGATGTTTCTGTGATGCAAACAATGGTGACAGAAGTTATGATTTAATTAAGGAGGAGCTGGATGATTAGGTGACAGATGGATGATGATGATGATGATGATGATGAATTTGAGCAGATTGTAGATTAAACATGTGTGTGTGTGTGTGTGTGTGTGTGAGAGAGAGAGAGAGAGAGATTAGGTTCTGCTTCTGTAACAATGTGACTAAATGATCAAATGTCAGTCTTGTTTAAAATTTCCTCTGCGAACATTCAACAATTTATGAAAACTGTTCCGAAGCTCCTCATGCTTCAGAATTTGTTTGCGTTCAAACACTTAACTGTGTATGTGTGTGAAATCTCTACTAAATGACAAAAAAAATTAAGTTTGCCCCAAAGTTGATGTTGCCCCTAGCAACCACAGCTTTGACAAGGATTGACTGACTCATGTTACACTTCATGAAAAGTCTGTTTGTGTGTGTGTGTGTGTGTGTGTAGTTGTGCATGTATTTGAATGAGCCAAGAGGAGAGAGAGAGAATGTCCCTGTGAATGCATGCGTGTGTGAAACCCTCTGCCCCGAGAGTGTGTGTGCGTGTGTGTGTGTGTGTGCAGGCGTTGGGCCCAGTCCATTGACGGGAGTCAGTCTAATGTAGAGTGAGTTTCTGTTTTCTCTAAGTAAGCCTTCTCCTAGGCCTGCAGCCAACAGAGCAACCAGCCTGACACAACAAGACAGCTGGCTGTTTGGATAACATCACACCTTCTCACTGTGTGTGTGTGTGTGTGTGTGTGTGTGTGTGTGTGTGTGTGTGTGTGTATGTGTGTGCGTGTGAGAGAGAGAGAAACACAGAGAGAGCAAGCCTTTTAACATTTGATTGAGCCAAAGTAGACCCAGTTGACTGGTTACCACAGTTGTGTGTGTGTGTGTGTGTGTGGATTTGTGTAAGTAGTGAGTGTGTATGTGTGTGACAATAAACCGAATGTGTTTGACTGCTTGTGTGTGTGTGTGTGTGTGTGTGTGTGTGCATGAGAGAGAGAGGGAGAGAGAGAGATTTTTTTAGTTTAGCCTTTAAATTACTTTACTCAACAACAACAAATAGAGGAAAACACATAAAACTCTAATTTCCTCTTTATTATGACAAAATGTTAAAACCAAAACAAAAAAAAATGTACATACACTCACTGAGGCACACGTTCTGTCGGAAAGAAAGAGACAAAGAGAGAGAGGAGGAGCAGGGGCAAGGGATATTTATGAGTTTGTGTTGCACACTTGCTAAATGTCATCTCCATCCAATTCTGCATGAGGCTGTTTATAAGGAGACCAAAGGCTAAAGATGACATCCTTCACTTCCCAGCTCAAATCTTTGTAAATCTCTCGCTCTCTCTTTCCCTCCGCTCTCTCTCTCTCACACACACACACAAAAGACTATTTTGGATTGTTAAGAACACAACTCTACTTTGTTGCACAACACCACCAATCCTGACACCGACAGCAAAATCGTCTATGCGCGATATATATTCGTGGTTTGAGCGGATTCAACGCTGCAGAACAAGCACCAGGGTTAGAAACTAATGGATTTATAAGTGCTCTGACCAGTTTTTATGTTCCATCAGACATTTCCCTTTTTTTTTTTTTTTTTGCAGGAAATGTGGACATTTGTGTCATCAGTCTGTGCAGGTTAGGAAGCAAATACCGTCATTAGAAAGGTGTCCAGCAATTATTGTGCATTTGTCTGTTCAGGTGTTTTCTGTTACTTATCATAAGCACTGCTAATGCATATCAGCTGTTGAGTCTAATGGGTTTTCTGAAGGGATTGTGACTCGAGCACCGTGCTCAGGATTACTACAATCAAAGGTGTCAGACAGTCAATATGCACAGTTGCTCTTTATATATTTTTCTCTTTCTCATGGACACATGCGTGCGCAAAGACACACACACAAAGAGCTTGACTTTGCATGTTTATGTATGTATATGTTTGTATATAACTTGCCTAAAACAGGACTTATCATATAAGACTTTTTTTTGGTTTTGGCAGTGCTGTGAGCGCCACACATGAAATCGCATTCGCCTTCATTGTTTTTTGTATCTTGACATTGCATCTAGCTAAACTATTTGCATAGCTAGCTACAACTGGAGATCATCTAGAAGATACTTTTTTTTGTCTTTTCAATGTCTTTTTGTAATTTCGGTGAACTGACCCCCCCCCCCCCCCCCATATAGCATATATAGTTTACTTATATGTTGAGACTGTCCTTTCAATAAAACCGACACAATAGAGAGTAATGTCAGTCACCCAAAAATTACCCAACAGTCGACTTAACTACAGGAGACCACTGTTCGTTGTCAAATTTCCAACCATGAGTTGAGACAGTTTAAAAAAAAAACAAAAAAACATAACTGTAATCATCCCCTAACCTTAACCCTGTGGTTATTATTGTAGCCAGGACAACAAAGTATTGACTTTAACCCACACCACATTTTTCTCTAACCTTAACAAAGTGATCATTTTAACCCAAACCATGACCTTTTCCCGAAAACTAGCCAAGTGGTTTTTGTTGTCACATCATAAAACATCATTATTTTTTAAAAGTGATTTGTAATGGTTTTGGAAAGCACAGACAAATAATCTTGTCCTGTTACTGCCGATAAAGTTGCCAGATTTAGAAAATGCTCCTATGTGTCGTTCTGATGTGCATATGGTCAAATAACAGGAGAACTTGTGTCTGTTTTGGGTGAGAAAATTTTAACTGTTTCGCACGGAAGACAACACGGAGCTTGAAGTACCTTGAAGAACTGTAGTAGGAAACACCACACATACAGCCAGAGAGAAAAAAAAATGCAGTTTGCACATCAACTTTTGTCTTAACAAAATGTGAAACAAGCAAAGAGGTCAACAGTAGAGCAGTAGCAGGATGGACTGGTCGGCGACAGTGAAAGGAAAATGGCTCCATGCTCTTCTGTGAGGCCTGCTGCCAGTTTCCAACTGTGGGAAAGAAGTTGAAACACATTTGGTGGTACAAATTGAGTGTTTATTTTCCAATACACAATAGAAATGTATTATTTCAAAAACAATTTTCCCAAAGAGGGCCTAATGCCCCAAAAGATCAGAGTAAGGAGACAAAATATGCCCCTTTTTGTACCCTAACATTAAATAAAACTAAACCTGGAACAACAACAGTTAGGAACATTTAACCAAAACCAATAGATCCCTTGACTACCATTGCAGCATAACCAAATAACAGCAAGCAGCAGCAGCAGAGGGACAGAGCTGTGGAAACTGGGCTAATATACTCAGATAATTTATGTTTGTTTGGGCTCAGTTCTGGTTTTTAAAGAGGAGTTACTGTTCCTGGCACTTAACTGCAGATGTAAAACCCTCATTGTCAGACCCTTACTACTTTTTTTTTTTTTTTTTTTTTTTTGCTGTGATTTTATATACAGTAGAACATCCCTCATATCTAATGCACTAAGGCCATCTTTGACCCTGGCCTGCAGGGTTGTTAGTGAAAACAAACAGTGTGCTCGGGGACACACACAGCTCATTTTTCTTTGAAGCTCAACCATGTATGAATGTATAAAATGCTCAAGTGCACAGATATGCAAACATAAACACCCACAGGTGATCACACCGCTTCGAAAAGACCCTCATACATAATCATACTTGAATTGTGCACAGTCACACACCAGCAGACACGCAAAAGAATCTCTGGTCCAAAATGAGCTCATTTCGAGCTCCAAACCACAATAGATTTTCCATACTTGCAGACCCAGAAACACACACACACACAAAAATACAAAAACATGCAAGTGTGCAGCTTCTCCGCCATGACAGCCAAGTGACAAATGTCTTCTCCACCCTCTGTCTCCTGACCTTGTTAAGTAAAGAAAGGGGGAGCGGAGGAGGGGAAGACGACATGTTTCAAAGAGGCTGGCGGATGAATTACGGCTGAGGTTTCTGAGGTAAATGGTGCATTGAGAGCAGACTCGGCCACATTAAAGATATTAGGACAGATACTAAACACAAGACCTGCTCCAGACCTGGCTCGGATCCAACCAGAAGAAATATGAATGGTCCAAGTCATCCTTTTCTGGACTCAAAACTCATGTGTTCACTGTACTATAAAATCAGCAGGGGACACCTGAGGTTATGTAGTATTTGTTGCAGTCAACCTTCTTTTCTGTTTCTTCTATCCGATCACACGTCATTCCTTTCCTCTCCTCTGCTCCAATTCTGTTCTCTGCTCAGCTTACCTCACTTCTCTTTCTCCTCGTTTTGTGTTTGTTCAGGTGAGCCAAATACATTAGATGACTTTCTGATAAAATCCTCTCTGATTTTCATTCTTCTCTAAAAACCTGGGCAGATTAAGAAGCATGACGTGACCATAGTTTGTGTGCTATAAATAATGTCCTCTAAAAAGGAGCCATCCAGTCATGCCTAAAGCATATTAGCAGGAAGCTAGAAATAACTTTTTTGCTGTAATTTTAGGTTTTCAGATCTTGTTAAACAAATTCTGCAGAGCAAAATAGTAAAATTAGCAAACACAATGAGATTGAGAGATTGTGTTTTGTCAACAAGTGTAGTTCATGCTGATAAATTGTGATTCGTGACACAGGTTAAACTAGTTTGTGAAGATCTCAAAAAGGCAAAAAAAAAGAGTGTCAAAATGTGTTAAAACATCCATAGTAACCTCTTAAAACAATTCTAAACTGCTCCAAATATTCAGTAAATTCCAAACAATCCTTGTTTCAACAATAACTCACTAATTATGCTACTCCCCAGAGCTTCAGAGAGCTGCGTGAAGTATGTGTGAGTGTTGGCTTGTCTGTTTCAGAAAGTTATCCACTGTCAGAAAGGTGCGGGGGGGGGGGGGGGGGGGGTGTCTGCCAAACATGTCTGAAGGTGTATAAAGCCACTTTTTAAAGGTGCTTTCACACAGCAAGCAACTCCCCCACTGTGGCTACCGGCTACCTCCAGAATGGTGACCTGTACCGTGCAAGCTTAAAATACAGGAAATGTTTTACAACAGAACATGATTCATGTAGGAAGTATTTCTGACTAATATTATGAACATGGTTTATTGGCCCAGACCAGATAGTCAAACTTAGAGCACTTTCTCTTCTTCTTCTTCTCTTCTGTTCAAATAGGTTTAATGAAAAAGTGTGGGTGCTACCTGGATGTAGTTAATAGAGATAACGAGGAAGAAAGTAAGTGTTATAGGCAGGATGGGGGGCAGATCTGTTTTAAATCTAGGTCTAATTCCCAACACTTACCACCAAGTTATATTCTTTTTTTGAATCAAAGCCGAAAATTAAATTTTTGGTCTAAGTATGTATGCTTTAGTGCCAAAATGCCATCTTTTCCAAGCCCTTCTAAAAACCTTTTCCCACATGACCTGACGCAGGTTTCTGTATGATGATGTTGCTACATATAAACCCTCACCCAGCCTAGCCAGTAGCCACAGAGCACTCACTGTTGCTGCTGCTGCTGCTGCTCTGCGAAACGTGCTAACAGACACACAAGCCGCACATTTTGAAGTATCACATTACCAAAGCTTAATGGAAATGCCAAAATTTGGAAAAAAAAAACTTCCTCAGTTTTGCAAAAAAAAAAAGTTTTTTTACGCTTGCTTGAGGTGGGTTTTGGAAATGTCAAAAAAAGAGTTTACTCGCAAAATGGGTAATGGAAACGCATTTGTCAAATAAATAATGATGTAGCGAATGTTTAACTCATATGACTGATCAGCTGTTTCTGCTCTTGGCATCTCCAGATAGCATGAAGCATGGCCAATACTAGCTGACATGAAAGAGCAATTACAACTTGCCCAAATAATGGAAACATGGCTACAGACACACACAGATGGAGCACTCACTGTTGCTGCTGCTCAAAGTTTAAAAAATAAACTCTGAACTCTCCTCCCTTCAGTAAACGGCTCCGGATCAGAGCAGAATCCGGTGTGACTCGTGGGTGTTATTCATCCTGAAGCTCCGGCTCTGCTCCGGGCTCTCTCTCCTCGAGAGCATTCAGCTGTCTGTCCCTCCGCTCCGTCCGTTGCATTTATAAACATCTCACACCCTTCAGATTCAGCGCTGCCACATCGCTCGTCGTGTATCTGGACAATTTTTCGTGCTGTATCTTACAGCGAGCAAGTAAGTTAGGAAAACACTGTCACAGCGAACTGCGTGCGTGCGTGTTTGTGGTGTGCTTTTTCTCAAAAAAAAAAAAAAACGGCTGAGTGGACGTTTCCATTTGAAAAAACCCGGAAAGGAATGCAGGTGAAGTCGTCCTTTTTAAAGTTAAAAGTTGAGCTGAAATTTGAGTCTTACCCTAAACAAGTTCAACCAAACCTCCAATCAAAGTTCTTTTTGTCACCCAAACATAGCTAATTTTTTAAAATGATGAAGAAACGAATGAAGAAAGTCAAGTTGAGTGGATTGTCACATATTCCGGTTTGTGGTACAGGAACACAATGTTCAAATAATTTATACTGACAACATGTAATCTGCATTTCAGAGTTCGTGCTCACTTTATTTATGAGCGCTTGTTGGAAAAATATGGAAGAGGATGGAAGTCTCACCATAACTGTTACCACAACAGTGACACAGATGTTCCCCCATGCAATGACAAGGCTCAGTGCAGCCAAACTGCGTGTGTGAGTGTGTTTATGGCACAGTGGGAGGTACTGTGCTTGTGTGTCTTATTATAATTGCTTTCTCTGTGTCCTCGTGCGACAGAGGCTAAAGAGCAGAACAATGATAAAAGTGTTGGGGAGCATTAACAGAAATAAGAAAAACATTTTTATTCCATCAATCTTGAAATAATAGCAGAAAAACAATGTTTGCCGGCCAAGAAATGTCCTTTAAACTCGGCGTCTCTGGCAGCCACTGTGTGTGTGTGATTGAGTCAGTCAGTGTGAGTTTGTAATGCTTTTTCCACTATGAATCACTTTTATTATTCATAATTAAGAAAAGCAGTGAGCCTAATACAACAAAGCAAAACAAAAACACCCCCGTTCAGTAATACAGCTGGCACATAATCCCGTTCTTTAATTGGAAGTAGATGAGTGGAGGAGATCAAAACATCCATATTGATTGGGTGGAGGGACGGGAGGAGGGAGTCGGGGGAGGTTTGTTGTAAACGCACACGTCCTGTCTAAAGAAGAACTGTCAATTGCGACAAATCTCTGTCAAACCCTGTCTGCTTTTTATATTCTTTGTATTTGTAAACAGTCACTGCCAATTAAGTGGCAACTACCATGGCTTGAGGCTGAAGCCAGTGCGGAAGTACCTTTAAAGAACAATGCCTCTGACGGCCTTTTAGATGCTGGCTTCAAAACATCCCTGGCTCCAATTGATTCAAGGGTTTATGTTGTCAAAGTACTTGGTTAGGGAAAGATCGTGGTCTTGGTTGAATATTGAAAAAGTCAACGCTAACATGTAGAGTTTTTCTTTATTTAACCAAAACCACAATTTTTTTCACAGGATCCCAGTCTCCGGTGTCACAGTCCTGTGTTTTTATGTCCAACCTTGCCCAAGTTTAAGGACTGGAAAAAATGTTGACAGTGGGTATAATCCAGACAGCAATTATATTTTCTCCAAAATGTATTTGGCAAAGACATTCAGTAACTTCTTTTGAAGGAGACAGGGTTGCAGATGGTGATGGCAAGTAAAATAAACACAGAAAGAATATTTTGGTCACAAATTCCTCATGAAAACTAGCATGAAAACTAACAAGACTAGGTCAGAACCTGGTATATGGATGGACTGACTGTGTGTGGTTAATGTGTGAAAAATGTGGCCAGTTTGTTACAGGGACAGTCAATGGTAGTGTCTATAATATGAATTCTGCAATTTTCTTTAGTGGTCCCACTAATATTTGTTGGTAAAGTGTATTTAAGTAGCATCACATGACATGGTTAAGCTATGCAGTTATAAATGCAGTTGCAAGAACAATACTTTCCACTCATATCTTGGGATGTTTGATTTGAAAGAGAACTTATTTTAATTCTAATTATAACTATTCTAATTGCCTATCTGTTAACCCCTCCCTGTTCTTTCATCTGTTTCACTCTGCATTGAGTGTTTTGTCAGAGTGATGGTTATTTAGGGTGCTTTAACTCTGCGCTGTCTCTCATTCCTCTATGTACCTTTTTTCTGCCTCTTTCCCGGTGGATGATCACGGAGACTGCAGTGGAAATTGTAAATTAAAGTTTTGACAACATTTTGGGTGCAAATTCAGGAGGCTTATCTCCGCCCGGTTATCACAGTTAAAGTCAAATCAAGTGCACCTTCAGAGCAGCAGCACTAAAATGATATAACAGCTACATGAGTCACATGTTTTACCAGCAAGACTCGTGTTTTGTTGCCGTTGTTCACCGTTTGTGATGTGAAAACGTCGATCACATTGGACGGTAGAGGAAGAGACGCTGGTATGCTTCTGTTTAAACAAGAGTTTAGCCGACTTCACTGCATTTAACACCAGAGCTGAGAGCGTCAGAGCTCACAGTTGCTCTGCGTCACGCTGCCGTCCTCTGCTTCCATCATCTCACGCCGATTAATTTTGAAAGAGCAACAGCCAATGGGAAAACTCCAGCACTTGGCCAGTTGACCAGTGGTGTAACTCCATTACTCACTCAGTCACTCACAGACAACCGTGGTTGTAGGGCTGGTCTGTGGCCGTTTCAGCCAAATACATCTAGTTATCTGTCTAGTACACAATTTCAAACTTCATTTGATTAATATTTTGATAATATTTGTTCAATTTTAAATATGTAAATTTTGTATTTAAATATCCTAATAACTAAAATTTCAAATCCAGTATCTAAAGCCAAGTTTAACCTTTTTGCATGATGCACCACCCCATTTGACAAAATGCACTTGAGGGAATTTTAAGTCCAAAACAAGGAGAGCATCGCACATTAAAACTCTATTTAAAAACATTTCTCAAAGCAATCACAAACACTATAATAGACGTGCTGTCCCCCGCCCTTTACTGTATGTCTTCATGCAGTATTAATTATAATGACAGTGAGAGGTCCTTCATTGTGATTGCTTCCATGACTAATTACACTGGCCATGCAGGGGTCACCCGTGCCTGCACTCCTCAGATGTAAAACGGTAAAACTGAACAGGTTTATGGTAAATGATCCACTCAGATGTCTGGTGCACTCATTACTTACATCTTATTGCTCAAACATGAGCACTGCCCCCCTTCTTTACCCTCACATCCAACCTGAAGCACCTCTGTCTCCATGCTATGGCTGTCTCCATGGTGACGCCCAGCCCTGTCAAAACACAGACCGTCCTCCTAATGCAATAAGGGAGACTCAATTGATTGCCACTTTGCTTGCAGGGTGAGGTCTGCGTGTGTGTGCAAGAAAACAGAGCAAACAAACCAATAGATCGATGGGAATACCAATAAGTAAGTGTGTGTGTGTGTGTGTACTTCTTCAAGGTTGTTTAGGTAGTTAATTTCAAGTAACCAACACATTCACAATGCACCAAACCTCATAGTGTTCCTCATGTATTAAGTTCTTAACTACTTGATACTTCACATTGTTCCTATAATAAGCTACAGCTATTTGATTTTAAGTGTTTTTTGTAATGTTTTGACTATATACTTTTATAGAGGGAATAATGCTGTGGCAGCTGCTTTGCATTTAATAATTAAACCATTTTAAATGATCTAAAAACATTTCCAAAACCAGAATCTACTGTAGATGGTTTGCCGCTAATATTTCCAGGGTAGTGGGCGGTCCAAAGTGTCAAAGTTTTAAACAGTCAATCAGCATTTAAAAATGTATAAAAACCAGAAAGCCACTAAACAAACAATCCAACTCGCCAGCAGTGCTGATGCCACAAGCAAATCCATCTCTATTTTTTTCTTCCGTCTTCACTTTTATGCCTGATGCTTTTGCTCAGTAAGCCAAAGAGGGGGGGCACCAGTCTGGAGCTGCCAAGTCAATAAAAGCAATTAGATATGAAATCACTTCAGAGAGCAGATGATTTCTTACTGGAAATCTGCTGATCTGTGCCCCAGCTGAGCTGCCTTGCCAAACACAACCACAGGCTGTGAACAGCTTGATTGATGGGAGGAAACAGTGGCAAGACAAAAGCAATTCTGTGGCTGTATTCAGGGAAAGTAAGGCTTATTAACAGTGGAAGAGGAAACACTTTACATAAAAAAAAATGTGGTTCATTCAGCTCTGTTTGAGATGAAACATAAACTGACGGTTTCATCTTTAAGGATATGATTAGAGCCCGATCCACCTCATCTCTCTGATTTCAGGTTTCTCAGGTACATCAGTGAGATAGGCTGCCAGTATGTCATGATGTATATATGCTGTATATTTTAATGTATGGCACAAAGACATGTACTAGCTTGACAAGGTGCAAAAGAGGCCCTTAAACCACCCACCCTGTTGTGAGAAAGTACTAAAACCACTTCATGAAATTAATGTTGCATAGTTGAACAAGGCTAAAGCTGAAAACACACAGCTGCCGCAGTGCCACGTTTCATATTTGTAAAACTTTCCTTGAGCCGAGAAAAGCGATTTTTAAAATCTGTGATGTCACCACAATGTAAAGTCTATGGGCCGAGCGCAAACTTGCGGGCAGGGCCAGCAAGAGAAACACTGATGCGCATATTCAGTGGGCCGCATACTCCTGGAAGTAGACCCAGAAGCTAGAAACTTTTTTGGTGTATGTGCCAAGCGAGCAATTCTTATTGGGCTGAATAGGCGCCATTTTCGGTCCGGTATCCAGCTCTTATATTACATCCATGGGAAGACCACACACAGCGTCTGAAGAGCCAATCTCCAGAGCTATGGCTCGCCAGGCAATATCTTCTTTGCTATTGTCTTTGTAATGACAGGATTATGGGTTGTATAACTCGGGATATTTCTTGACCTTAACAACTAGTCTCTCCTCACCCATTGTTCTACACACATGAGAGACAGTGACGGCAAGAGGTGAGGAGAGGAAGTAGAGCTGAGAGGAGAAGAAGAGCTGCGACGGGAGCCAGAATGTCCAAGCAGGGAGCGAGTGGAGTCTGTTTATTTACTAGTGCAGTGCCTGTTCAAAATGTGCCTGTTCAGAACAGCTTGGCCCTCCGGTATTGCTGTTTGCAGCTGTCTCGAGAACCACTCATCCAAACAACTTCGCACTCAACATTGCACTTCCTTGGGTCCTCAGCAATACATCCACCGAGGGTTAAGTCTATCGGATGCAACAGACATACATACATACATACAGACAGACAGACAGACTGACATTTTAGTTAGATTGGTTTAATCGAGGTAAAATTGTCCTTAAATACGATTGTGTTCTTATTTACATTATGTGTTTTCTGTATTGGCCACTGTGTGTCTTGGGCAGGCTCATGTTCTCTTGGTAGTTTTCTGCTTTCCTCTCCCCGGACCTGCTCTCCTCCGGTATTGCTGCTTGCAGCTTTCTTGAGAACCGCTCATCCAAACAACTTCAGACAGAGACTCCTTTGGCTGCTGTATGTTGCTGCTATGCATCTGCGTGGCCGCCACATTGGAGAGGTCAAGATCCACTAGTAAACAAATGCAGCACCAGTATTTAGTCCAGTATATGTGGCCACCATATTGGAGAGGTCAAGATCGCCTAAAGGTTTTCTTTTAATGATATCTTTAACATTTTTCATCCAAACAACTTCATACTCAACACTGCGCTTACTTGGGTCCTCAGCAATACACCAACCAAGTGTAAAGTAGATCAGATGAACAGTTGTCGAGAAAAGTGAAGGACATACACACAGATACTCCTTCCTTTAGTTAGATTAGATTTTATTTTTTTAGTGTTTGCCTTGTAGATACAGGCACAAGTGAAATAGTTAAAACTACAGTGAAAATCGAGCAACAAACTAGTAAATAACATCCGTAGTTGGGCCAACATTGTATTGAAGTATGAAACAGCTTTTTCTCTGGGAAAAAAGAGTTTTTCAGGGTGACGAATCACCTTAACTCATTGTGGGCTGCCAGAAACATTTCCAAGGGCCGCCATCGGCCCGCGGGCTGCAATTTGTACTAGATTAAAAGTCAGAAGATTAACAAAGTTATTCCAGTTCATCCTTTAGACCAGGGGTTCTCAAACTTTTGTAACTTAAGGCTCACTTTTGATTGTTAAAAATTTTCCGAGGACCACCTTCAAACCACCCTCCAAATAAAAGAAAAGGGGAAAAAAAAAAAACATAACGTGACAAAAAAATTGGGCTGTAAATATGTGTTATGCCACTGTCAGCTGTAATGACCAAAATAATTAGATCAAATTGGAGTAGGATGGGTGAAAAGCTGACATGCAGAGTAGCAGTCAAAGTTGCTTTCAATTTGTTCCTTGCCATTGATTTTGTGGCAGTCACTATAATTATACATAAATAGGCCCTGACTTAAATAAATAGGTGTTGGTGAAAAGCAACAGATTTTTAATTGCCTGTTTTGACAGAGATGGATATTGACTGGCAGCCAGTATTGAGAATGAAGTACAGTCTGCTGATAGTTCCTTCAGTTCTTGTCTTCTGAAGCAGGATCCACAGAGAAAGCTAGTTAGCTAACAGTGGCAAAACATGTTTGTCTCAACCTAATGATGTGTCGTGGATATTAAAATGTACCTGGTCATTGAAATTATACATTTTAATGTGATGCTTTTATTTATGTGAATTCTTGAGCACATTTAGATATAAAAATAACTAGCTGTGTAAATTACCAAAAAATTAAAAAAAATTAACCATTTGGCAGTACCAATGGCTGCTCTAGGCAACATGGATATATGTGCCAAATTTCACTGCAATCCATCAAATAGTTTTTGACATATTTCAGTCTTGACCAAAGTGGCAGACTAACTGACAGACTGACATCGCCATCTATCATGTGGCTAAAACTGACAAATTATGTTGCCTGTCCAAAAGAAAATTGGAACTCTTGTGGTTTCCATCTTTAAAAGGCCACGCTTTTTATCTTTGTATCCTGCTTTCAGTGGAATTGTTTTGTATATTTTTGGCTGCATACTTGCAGACTATAAGCTTTCACTTTCCAGCTAACACTGCAGGCCCAAGAACAGCTTTAGCCAATGAGCACAAAACTCTTCTGCTACTTTACCTTCTCCTGTAAGTAAAGTGAGAATAAGATTTAACCCACAAACAATTTTCAGTCTTGATCTTTTGTGAGTGTATTATCTTAAATATTATTCAATAAATAGCTGTTCATTTTTAATATGTTTCTTTGTCAGATCTAACTAGTGGTCTTTTAATGAATGAAAATCAAAAGGCAGAAACCACCAGCATACTGTGCCTCAGCACACAGCTGTGTTGTTTATGTTGGTATTTTTTCCCAAATTCGTGCCATAGTTCATCTAATAAATCCCTGTAATATTGGAAAAGGGATTTACCCTGTAGGTGTGAGTGAATTAATTTCTCCATACTTTGATCCATGATGCTCCCACGCAGCTCTGACCATATTTACTGTAGCCTATATACCCTTAATGATTCAGCATGTGTCAATCAAAACACCCTGCAGCCCTGTGGTGCTTCAGTAACTGTGTGAGCATGGTAATAGTGTGTGTCTAATTTACTATGCGGTTCTTGTTTTGTTGTTGATGGAAATTTTTATTAGCCCTTTATTAGCGGTCTGGCTCGAGAGATAACAGTGTTGGTCGGTCAGACCACTAATTTGGTCCTGAATGAAATATCTGAACAATTATTGGATGGATTGCCATGAAATTTGTTTTCCTTTATGGCCAAATACTTGCAAAACAATTGACATTCCCATCTGCCATAGCTGTAGTTTGTGTTTAGTACATGATACATAATCATGCTAAACATCAGCAGTGCTAGCTGATGTTGTCATTAAGAACCTATTAGGAGCATTTATCATTTAGCTCAAAGCACCACTGTGCCTATAGCCACATAGAGTCGCTATGATATGATTTCTTTATGGATTACAAACACAAAACAAAAGTCTAAGTGATAACAGGTTCCCACTAGTGTTTTTCTTTTCCACTTTCAGTCAGCGGTTTAACAGTAAAAAAGCACATTTTAGCCAGGCCCTTTAAACTTAAAACACATAATTGATTATACTCCTGCATAAGCAGTGCTGTTAAGAGGCTAGGGAAAGCTAAATTATCACAGGAAAAATTTAACCTGCAACAAAATCATGATATTTTTTTTGTGGGCAGTAACTACTGGCTTATCCTTCTCGAAATGTACTGCTGGCTATTGTGCACACTACACTGCATACTGTTAAAGTTAAAATAATGACAGCACCTGTGTCAGCAGTTCAGCGCTAGCCCCAAAGTTAGCAACAACCTGACAGGGCTCATTTAAGGTGGACTGACCTTTAAGATGGACCATCTATTCTCATTTTAGTGACAATATCAGCCGCTCAGGCCCCATCAATCCCCAATACCATTACTGACCGTTAGCCTCCCCAAACATGATGTCCTAGTACTGTAATTGACTAGTGTTGGCAGTTTTGGCAGGTTGGCAGTCATTAGTGTAATATTTTGGGACCGGAAGCTGTAATTGTGTGAATGTGACATGTGGAACTTCATGCAGAGAGACTCTCTGATGCACATAAAGATCTCAATGGTTTGATACTGTTAATAAAATTGCCAAACAAAAAGTTATGTGCAAATATATGTTTCACACTAGCTCTAGACTCTGTATCTGTAATTAGAGCATAATTGAACTCACACTATTCCTGTACCTTTATCACCTTATTATTTCCTCTATGAGATGAGAAGGTTGAGGGGAAATCAGTATGAGGGGAGAAACAAAAGCATTCAATGTTTGTTCGAACAGCTTGCAATGAATCATTATGTTGTCCTGACAAGGTATAGTTAGGTTTAAGCAACTAAAATTACTTGTTTTATTTAATATATAGGGGCAGCTGTAGCTCAGGAGGTAGAAAATATCATGAGCGGGTTGTCAACTAATCAGAAGGTTGGTGGTTCAATCCCCGACTCCTCCTGTCCTCATGTTGAAGTGCCCTTAGGCAAGATACTGAACCCCAAATGCTCCTGATGGTTGTACCAGCAACTTACATGGTAGCTTGCTGCCATCAATGTGTGTGTGTGTGTGTGTGTAAATGTTAGTGTGAATGGGTGAATCAGCAACAGAAACATAGTGAAGTGCTTTGGATAAAAGCATTATATAAATGCAGCTATTAACCACTTACAGAAAGATCACAGTTGTGGTTAAAATGCTTGTATTGCCCATATTGTTGTTACTCTGACCTATTTTGCCATTTATTACATGGACTACTTGAGCTTAAAAACGCTGCTTAATGGACCTGAGATGTGTGTTTGTGTTCGTCCATAAATGTGCGACACATACATAAAGCGAACTACTGAGGTGTGCTGGTCATTTCGTGGGTCATATCACTGAATTTCCACCTCTAAGCCCTGACCTGGAAAAAAAAATCATTGTAACCTTGACACCTTGATCTCTGCACTGTTCAATATCTGACTCATATAGGCCAAGTCTTAAAATCTGTTTCCATATAGTCTGTATTTCTCTTTGGGTTAAAAAAGGCACCAGAAAAAGGCATATCAGTGCTAATTTGTTTCAGATATTGATGAATGTGATGTATTTACCATTAGCAGCACAAACAAATTTAAAGTTTTTCTGCCTATTTTTATCTTCACTTTTTATTATAGAAACATATTGTGGGCTGTGCTCACTGCATGACGACCTGGTTTACTGTAAAATATGGTAAACAGTGCCTAAGTAGAGTTAGAAATGTTAACTGTGGGATATGTGGGGACTTAATTACTGAATTTTGTGTTAACATTTATTATTCAAGTATTTGGCTCCTGGAGTAAAACTATGTTGTTCCTCGGGGCACCGGTAAAAAAAAAATTGCACACATCGTCTTGAGAATCTGTTGTGCATCTCACAAGATCTGTGATTTGCCAATAATTGTAATTCTAAGACACCGTAAGATCCGGAGGCTTCGTTATAAAAAAACACATAAAATCACAGTTCTGCAAATTTTTATGGCATCTGTTAAATGACTGTATCATCACCTTCTGGTATGTGATGAAACAATAATTAAACTACCATTAAGAAGTGCAGTTAGTTAGTTTGTTTCCTGTTTACGCATCCAGACGTATTCTTAGATACCTAATCAGATCATGAAGTTATTAAATTAGGATTTGCTGTTTGTTTATGCTACCTATTTCATTAAATTTATGTGGCACCCAGAAGCAATCATGCTAAATTGATTTTCTCAGTAATTCTGATCTTGTACGTAGACGAGACTCATGAGATGCATAAAAAAGCAGAAATGTTTCCACAACACAAAATCTGTGTGGCACGATGCTGCTGTCCTTGTCTATAAATAACTATTTAGGTTTTTTTGACACCGACAAATAGGAGCACATACAACACACGACTGTGTTTATGTTCTCATTTTATTTTCCAATTTATTCCACAGCGTGAAGAAGGATACAGCAAAGACAGATCTGAAAGATGTGCAGACTCAATGGCAGAGTTGCTCCGCTTATTGGGTTACACTTCATGCCCTCCAGGTGCTTTAAAAATACTCTGCAATTCTCTGCTTCCCTGTCTGTATCTCTGTCAGTCCCTCACTCGTATGCTGTATACTTATCTTCCTGTTTTCCCCCATGGCCCTAACCCAAAGGAACATGCATGTGTTGAAAGTAGAGAGAGAGACAGACATTTGACATTTGAGACTATTACAAGGCAATTAAAGCATAAATGACACATAATTTGCTACTAATTGAGAACAAGATTTCAGAGTCTGGTTCTGTCTGGATGTACGTTGTTGAAATCAGCTTTTGCATTAAAAAAAAACTAAATCTACCACAGCATATTTCTTGACTGGTACTTGCTGTCACCTCTTGTGTTACTTAGTTTTTAGTAGTTTTAGTTTTTCTTAGTAGTTTAAGTTGTAAAAGTCTCTAGAAACAGCTCTGTAAGGCCATAAAAGCCTGTCCTATATGTCCTCTATCCTACCTTGTCCCCTGTCATCTGCAGAGAGCAACACTGATATTCAGTCTTTATTAAAAAAAGTTCCCACCAGTCTACCCCCAATATGTCTAAGGTTATATCTATCTTGTTTTTTTCTTATCCTTGAAAAAGGGTAAAGATTCAAAAAGTTATCCATGAGATCACCTGTTTATAATTTGTCCTTGATGTTCTTTTCCAGCTCTTTTGATTTGACGTTTCTGCACTGAGTTTGCCAATGATCACCTTTGAGTCTAACAGTGTGGGTGTTACTGGGATCTCTTAGGTTTAAGTTTATTGACATCACTCTGATATATTAAAAAAAAAACAACATATCAGACTTTGTCAGGGATAGAACAATGAAGTCCTGGACTTCCATCGTTGTCCCGGGTGTTTTCACTTAAGTTTCTTCCTCAGATATTTTATGAAATTAGAGCTTCTCTGGGTGTCATTCTTCAAATCTCAAATTCAAATATGCTTCATTTGAATAAATGGGTATTAAGATAAAATGTAGAAAGAAAAAATATATGATAATGACAAACAAAAACATACAGTAACAAACTTCTATATAAGAATTTGCATATACATTCATACACATGATATAAATCCACACACACAGGTATCATTCAGAGCTACAATTAGATATTTTCATTTCCAAAACTATTTAACTTTTATGTCCTTTTACAGTGAAAACTGAGAGAAGCAGCAAATCCTTATTTGACAAATTGGAAAAAAAAAACCAAAGGTTTGGCATTTGTGAGTCAACATACATGATTAATTTATTATGAAAATGATTTGTGATTAGTTTTCTGCTGAATGACTAATTGCGTAATTGCTTCAGCACCAATATTGTTAGACATTTGTTAGTTATTTTCAGTCTAAGCTGCAGAAAATGTAAGAGCATTCATGAACTAACTAATACTGCATCAATATCTTGAATCAAGTAGAGCTGTAAATGACCAAAACAGACTTTTATTTATATGAAAATGTGTTTTATTTTAGTAACTTTTAGCCTATCTGTCAAGTGTTATTATAATGTTACATCTGAATAATGTTTTAGGTTGTGGTACAGTACTGCAGGTCCTCACAAGTATAGTTCAACAAATGTGTGTGAACATACTCATATGAGTCCGGGCGTGCTCCTGTCAGTCAGTCATTAAACCGTGTCCAGACTCATCATCTTCTGCTGAGTTTCTCTCTGACCTTCGCAGTCCGTTGTTTAAATGTTAATTACACATTTCACATCTGCTGCACCGTTCTGCCTCGTAGCCTCGCAACCTGTACAGAATTAACTACGGTTACCTTTCTCAGGTATTGTTAGCAGGCTTCAAGCCCCCACAGTTTGCAATCATGGAATACTAGTCATACTGTAATAAGTTTTGGTGAATCTCCCTTTTCTTAGTATGTGTGTTGTAATGACATCTGTGAAAATTAAAACTGCACAGATCCTATTGTGTTTACTCTTCTCTCTGTGGGCATATTTGGACCCGCAGCAGCAAATCATCAGCCGCTGTGATGCATGCAAGAAAGTCTTAAAAGACTAAAGAGAGCCGGTATGATTAGTTGTCGTCTGCTCTACTTCTGACTCCACCCAGCTGTGATGTAGCTTGGTACTAATTTACTGTGGTACATTATGGCTGCACAGCTTGTGGACAAAAATGCCCCCCAAAAAACATAATTTATGTTCAAATGACAGCGCCCTCTAGCAGTTGTAGACATTATGACGGGAGCGAAGGAGGAAATCGGGTAACATTATTATAGAGTGACAAATAGTCCATGTGGGGAGGAGGCTGAAGTGGATTAATGGGTCAACAAGATGTTGGACTTTTACACATGGGACAAATAGTTTGTTTCCCATTTCCATCTGACAGTCAACATTAGTTTCTTTTAATAATGGGCGCAAACGTTCCTTAATCTTAACCACGTTGTTATTATTGTAACGATGATGACAACGGTCCCCTAAACTTAACACAAACCCCAAACCATGATTTACTTAACCGAGTCATTTTTGTGCCCAAACCTAATGAAAACCTTACCATAGCCACAGTTTTCACATCATAAAACATATTTAATTTTTGAACAGTTTTGGAAGGCACCAGCAAATGATGTCACATTGCGGATTACTGCCCATAAGGGTGTTAGATCAGAAAATACTGTTGTGTCTGTTCTGGAGGAGATGGACCAACAACGTCGTTTAATTTGGAGGACTTGTTGACGTAATCACAGTCTCGTCTTGAATCAAAATTTTCCATAACTGGTCAAGTATAGTATTCTTAACTTTACATACCATAGGCTTCTTTGTAATTCAACATACCAAAACATGATAGCTTCACTCCAAATCCAGATTTTAAGCCGACAAAGTCAGTTTCTATACTCAATGGCAGCCTGTGGATATAACTCACAAAGTATAATGAATTAACTACTGTCTTCCTGTCTATCCTAATCAGATAACTCACATTACTGAACAAATAAACAATAAATCCATTAATCTGTGGAAACTGTGATGAGTGCCACATGCATAAATGCATTAATGAAAAAAACCACTTCAAACGATCAACAGCAAAATATAGCATCACCGAGACTGACAACACAGGTGTGTAAACAATATAAATATAACAGTGGGTGCAGCTTACAAACACATGCACGCCAACAGTGACCATTTGTACATTCCTACCTGACTGCAATGCACAAATAAAAATAGAACCTTGATTCTTGAATTTTGAAACTTTAAACCTAAAATGTTTCTTTTAGTTTCATCCTTTAAGGCTCACTTTTATGCTGATAAACTGCAGAATTTCTGACAAATGTTCTTACACCTGTACCTGCTGGATGGGCGCTTCCATTTGTTGTTTTTGTGTTTAAAAAAAAAAATAATCATATTGATTTTTACATGATAAGATTGTGTGGAATCCAGCTGTAGAGTTTAAGTCAGTCCTGGACCAACAATCAGACAATCATTAAAAATAGAAACTGATTCCACCTCACTCGTAGCCCAATGAATCAGCCTTAAAAATACAATCACAAGCTACTGTACATTTATTCACAGTACTGATGTAACAGACATTTATAGCCTATTATCTGGCCCGGCCATTTGTGTCTGTGAATTTATTGTCTTCATGCGCAGTTTATCTGCCTGACATTACAGATGACTAGTACTGGCTGACCAGTACTGGCTGTGCCTTTACAAAGGTCAATGCAGCCTGCACTCTGTCACTGTGACAGTTTGTGTTCCAGCTAAGCAACTCATGGCGGGTTGTCTCTGCTGCAGGCTGCTGTGTTTGTCGTAGTTAGTAGCAAGGGAGTAACTTTGGTTTGAGAAGTGTGGGGGGACACACACACACCATAAAATGCTGGGTCTGGGGGTCCTCCCCCAAGAAAAAAATTGTGATTTGAATCCCATTTCCTGCATTTCTGCATATATTTAAGGACATATGACCTACATGCAACTCAGTACTGCTTCTCCCTGCTTCTCCCTCCCTGTCTTCTATCTCTGATATGAAAGCAGAGTCAAGTTATCCCATTGAGTCTAACATTAAAGTAAACTAGCAGCGAGAGAGACTCTTTTCATACATTGGTGGATACTTGCTGCTGTTTAAGGTGGACTCATTTTCAAGTTATATAGGTTAATACTGTATATATGTGTATATAACTATATATATCATTGAACTGCATTGGTCTGGTTGAATCGGACTGTGGTTAGTTTTTTCCCGTGCTGTGATTTGTTTTGGGCAGGTCGGGTGTGGACCAAAACAACTGTGCCGTGATCCTTGTAGGATGTGGTCTGGGTCTGGTCCCAACGAATTCTGGAGCGGTTCGTTTGTGGTAGGACCACATCCAATCTCGATGTGACCCAACCACTAGGTGTACGTCACAGCACGGCTAGGTGCGGGTATTGCAGTCCGATGGAAAAAATGGCATTCTAGTAGAAAACAGGTTGTGTGCTGTTCTCAGTGGATCACCCAATTGCAAAACACTTGACTGGGGTGTGGCCAGAAGCACAACATGCTTGGATGTTTACTGTGCTGCATCAGGTTTCTCCATTAATGATATTCAGTGTTGAGTTGCCTTATAAAGATGAGATAAACAGAGTGTTTATCTGGTTTTTGCTCTAATACAAAATTAATAGAAGCAATATTACTTGAGAGGGCAGCATGATGACATGTAAATATCCTTTTTTATCCTTCTCTCTCTTTCCCTCTCTTTCTCTCTCTCTCTTTCTCTCTCTCTCTCCCCTCTCTGTGGACTCGGTCACTCCTACTGATGCTGTACATATTTCATGCCACCAGTTGCCTGCCTCCCTTTTTAATACTGCAGTCACCAGGGAGAGAGAGAGCTGACTGTGATGGAGTCCAGAAATAGTCATCCTGTCTCCATGGGCTTCTCTCCACAGCCCTTTTCATGTGCCCTATATGAAATTGCCACGGTATTGATCAATACATTGCCGGCCAAGTGTGTACGTGTGTATTTTTCATGCGCCAGAAAATCATTCATGTGCCGCAGTGTTTTCCTGTAAGTATCATTACATCTGCTGTGGCGACAGTGAAGTCAGTGTAATTTGGCTCCTCGGTTACGTTTTCCCAGAAGACAGCGGACGCTCCAGGCAACAGCCCATCAGCTCATTTACATGCCACTGCTCCCATCTGCCTGACGTTCTTCATACATTTATTGGCTTCTGTCTTTCCTTTCTTTCCCTACCACCTGTTTGAGCCTGACACGTGTGTGTGTGTGTGTGTGTGTGTGTGTGTGTGTGTGTGTGTGCTCCTGTGTTGCTTTCTTTTCCAGCATCCGCAAATCATTCACAGGCTGTGAGGAATCGTAGTCTTTAAATTAGATAATTTACTCGCTTTATATTAAATGTTATGCTGTTCCCCTTGCTATCTTTTCATTTTCCCCACTTTCTCTTCTCTTCTCTTCTCTTTTCTCTTCTCTTCTCTTCTCTTCTCTTCTCTTCTCTTCTCTTCTCTTCTCTTCTCTTCTCTTCTCTTCTCTCCTCAGTGGAAACAAAATCTGGTCTGAAGTGTGTAAAAATTCTCAGAAGCTTGTAAATTTCTTTTACTAGATTTTTACAGCTCTTCAAACTAACTGCCAAAATGCCTGGTTCATTCTTGCTAAGTTTTACAACAGCTTGGAATTGTGGGTATTGTAGTGTTACTTACCAGTATGCCGTAATAGGCTTTTCATGTCTTGTCCATATGGTGTTAGAAAGTGAGTGTTTTCTCGGTGTGTGTTCATGCATCATGTGTGCATTTGTTACATGAACAAACATACTATGGTGCTAAAATGGAAAAGTTAAAAGTTCTGTAAAGAAAAGCAAACTACAGACAGGAAAAGGAAAGGAGCACAAACAAAAGGGGAATACAACATACTTTGGACTCAATTCTTGATCTTGGAAACAGCAGTTTGACAAAATAATATTAAGTCCCTTTACTAGCTTTTTTTCTTGGAGCTTTCAACCACATCTGACATCACATCAGCAAATGGAGTGTGCTCAGTTGTCATAGAAATGGCTCAGTGACCTAGGTATGAAACTTTTCTCACATGACGACGACGACGATGATGATGATGATGACAAAAACGGAGCAAACGTCATTTGCTGATAAAGACTGTGAGATGTTGTTGAAATGTGAGTGGTGTCACAGTCACAGGTCGTTATTTGTGGACCTTTTAGTTACAGTAACATTATTTTGTACAACTACTGTAAGTTGAAAGTAAGTTTAAAAAATAGTCACGTCATGTAAACACAATCTAATTTTGTACGTTATACAAACCTGAGACATTGAAGTTGCATCCTTTAAAGGATATTGATGGCAATTTTCTATATTTTTCTTATTGTCAGCAAATCTCATGTGCAGAACCAAACCAACAATGAACTGATCCTTCCTCCTGCATATACGTTGGGAACGCGGTTTCATTTACAGAGCTACATATCACAACCTCTTGACTTTTACGTTTACAATGAAGTACAAAGTCACAAACTTGTTGTATGTAGCACAACAAGCTAGCAAAGCTCTGTAGACAACAAAGTGTTCTCGTGCATGCACGGTGGCGCCTGCCTGACTTGGAACTACTCACCAGAGACTGAAAACACGATTGCTGTTGTTATTAGTCTTTGGAGCAGTTTCTAAACAAACTACCATGACCATAAATCTTTGGGCTGAATGAATATGTCACCCAGTGCAGCGGTGTGACTCACTGACGTGTTTTTAATAGTTTTTGAAAGACGATGGAGGTCTACGGCACAGAAATAAGATATATCAGGCTTTGGATACAAACCTATCAGGATCAGTTCATTGTTAGTTTGCTTCTGCACATGAGATTTGTTGACAATAAGGAATAATATATATATATAAAAAAATGCCAGCCATATCCTTTGAACCTCGTATTTCCCTTCTTGTGGAAATGTACCACTCTTCTCCATTTATCACATTTCACCATACCCTATAGCCGTAACACTAAACCTACACATATACATCACAGAGATGGACCCCTAAACATTCAGAGCATGTCTCACAGACAGGATTAGTGTGTATGAATGGGCTTAGTGGTCTGAGAGGTTCGGTCACAGGCTTGTGATAGCAGAGGGGCCAGGAGACCTAATCCTTTAGTAGCCCCAGGACATTACCTGTCACATGTCATCTCACACACACACACACACACACTCATTTATACCAGACAAACCTGACTTAATGAAGGGTAGAGATATGAGGCGGTTCATATCTCAAAGGAAGCAGACACCAGGTCACACTTTGCAAGAATTAAGCAAAAGCTATGCAAATGGTTTGAGTGAAATTGTGTATCTAATTACTGGCTGATTTCAATTATGTAGATTTTGATCTGAGAATAAGAATAATAATTGCATCATGTTTCATTTGGACTTAAATTGACTTGGTACATTTCTTGAATAATCTCCAGACCCCCAATAAAAGGAAGTTTAACCCCTTTCGAGCAGACTGATCTCTTGGTTAAACCCGAACCAACCTCAACAGTATTCAACCCAAAACAGATCTAAATCTTCATTTTTATAGTGACACATAAGCCGCTCTTGTCAGACTCTCTTTTTACTCTCATATCCTGACAGTTTTTTACACTAATAAGATTTGGCAAAGCCCACAAATCTTTCTGCTGCCAGTAATAAGTGTTATCATATCTCACACTTTTCTTTTCGTGGCCAAAGTCAAACTGTCCTTGAGGTGCTGATATCTTAATCATTTCATCTGTGACCTTTTTGCTGTGGTAATACGATAATCCGGAGCAAGCTAATGAGGTCCCGAATGTTACCTTAAAGTGCTGTAACATTTCGTACGAACCATAAATCGAGCCAAATAAAAGAGTGATGAGAAATTAGAGCCCAATTTGACTATTTGGGATCTGGCTGAGAATCAAAGCTCTGAACATGATAGTGAACAACCTTGTCTCCTAGAAATTCATACACGACTAAATTGCAACAGCAAATTTGTTTAGCGAGAAACGTAATGTTGGCTGAATAACGGTATCTTTCAACATAACGACAAAATATTGATATTGAGCGTGAATTGATTGAAATGTTCAGTTACGTTTTGTTTTGTTTTTTCCATCCAAATATCCGATCTTGCATCACAATATCTGCTAGTAGAAACTACAGCAAAATTAAACTTTTTATTGTTAAGTTAGTCACTATTAGCACTTGGTGATGATGAGTTGCTGCAAACAGTGGCTTTGCTTGTGGAGGAAGAGTAAATTTGTGCAAAAGTTATGAGTCCAGTTCAACAGTTTAGACAGTTCAGACAGTTGTGAGACAGGATTCATTGGCCATAAATCTGTTTTTCATAAATAGTGTGAATTTATTGTCCCATTAGCAACTAAGAGTTAGCTCATTAGCTCAGAAAGGTTTTTCTCCCTTTTCAGTTACTATTTACTGAATGAAATAATGTACAACCCTGAGAACAAAGTGCGGTTAATACTCCAGCAGTTCACTATCTAGCCCAGCGAGTTGTTATCTTGTAACCAAACTACAGAACTAAAATGGAACCAAATATTTCATAAAGACTTGCAGATGAATTTCACTGTGCCACTGATGTGACCGGACCTAAAACCTGGATTAACATAGTTATTACTGGGCTAATAATGTACCTGCTGATATACATTTCTTGACCTAAGAAGGTCATATTACAAGAATAATGTTTAAATTGAGAGAGAACATGGCTCTTTTTTTCCATCAGTGTTACATGAATTTACATCTAGTTGAGATTTGAAAGCTTTGCTCGTGGATTCTGTTCGTATCATTTCTAAAAGAAAAGAAGAAATCTAGTTAAAAGATATGAAATCCTTTTTCATACATTTTGTGCTTCCATCTTTGGCACTGAGTTTCTGCTCTGAAGTGGAGAGACGGATGGCGGGTGATGAGAGGAAGGAGGCGAGAGATACAGTCTCACAGAGTGGAGGTTGATGTCTCTGTCCTGCCTCACTAAACCTCTCCTAATCCCACCAGGATTATAGATGTTTATAGATGTTTCAGACATGAACAAGCGATGTCAGAGTTCAGCCTTGACCTTTGACCGACACTTCATCATTTCTGATCCAGCAGTGAAACCGTGGTTTATCTTTTACTGTGTGTATGTACAGTATGCGAGTCAGTCTGTTTATATGCGTGTTTGTGTTTTTATCTTGCTGTCTGTCTTTTTAACTCGTTGCTCTCTGTGTGTCTGAGTCTGTGTGTGAGTCTGTGTGTGTGTGTGTGTGTTTGTGTGTGTGTCTGTGTGTGTGTGTGTGTAGTGTTCCCTGGGTTTTTGGTTGACCTCCATGGGGAGGGTGTGTAACTGCACCCCCGTTATAAGACCCTCTGCTGAATGGACACATAGCCAAGCCAGAGAAACTTTTTCACACACACACACACACACACGAAGAGGTGTCTCAGTATTTGGGCAGATCGAGGCATATTTTTAAAGGATCACTAAATTAATCACATCAGTACAAGAAGTTGCATCCTCCAATTAAACTTTTATTCATATCAGATCAATAATTGATCATTTCCTGAACCAGGACCTTTTGGTATTTGGATTAAGTAGCTAGTCAGAAGACTACACCTGTTATTTCAATCTGCCTGATACATCTTAAATTACTGCATATCTTCTGCTGCTATATACAGTAAATATCAAACCAGATTCTGTATCAGCAGTCGTCGACCAATATTAAGGGACTCTGATCGGGATCAGGGCCAAAAAAAAAACTTGATCAGAACATCCCTAGTTATACGTGACTATGTATTGTAACAGCATTGTAAACCTGGGGTTAAAAATATCAAATCGTCTATAGATAGATGGATAATTGTAATTGTTTGCTGATAACAAATGATTCCTGAGTCCACTCGTGTTTTTGCAGCAGGCGTGACTTTAATGCCATAAAGCTTTTCAGTTCAGAGATGAATTTCATGAATGGAAGTATTGTTGTGGATTTTATTACCCTTGTAAAAACATGTCAATCCGTATGTATATAGGAGGCTGCTGCGTGTAACTCGATCAGATCCACTATGAGTGTCACATCCAGAGCTCCACTCTGACAGGAGACCCGGGTAGGCTATAAATACATCCAGGAGGGAAACTCCTCTGTGGGATGGAGGGGAGAGGAGAGAGAAAGAAGGAAGGAGAAAGGATGTAAAGGAGGAACGGCAAACATTTTATCCCCCACAAAATGACGTAGAGCACCTCAAAGCTCACATTGAAATATATCTTCCCCTAGATTTCATGAAAATTGTATCAGCGGTGACTGATATTGCATGCTATATATAGATGGATGAACAAATATTGTATTGTAATTGTGAAATTATCAATCTTCAATCTTCTGAAAAACAATGATCAAAATCAAAGGCTCAATTTGCAGCACAAACTCTGTAGTCTAACTATTTATTGAGTGGGTAATGAAGTGGGGATCTTGCACATTAATCTACTTCTTTTTGCTTTTTATTACTGGAGGCATTTTATGAGCAGCAAAGAGGAATGTATGCACAATTTTTATGTGCTGTGGAAATTGAATCCAGGCGAATCTGTGTTAAGCAAGAGTTGGGTTTTTTTTGTGATTATTGATTATGAAATTAATGAATTAATGAAAACAGATGATTGAACAAAAAGGTAAATTGCCTCTCGCCTCTGGGCTAATCTCTAAAATGTTTTTAATGTCAACTAGATGCATCATGTTCTTCAATCTTATGAAAATCTGATCAGTGATGAACAAATGAATGAACAAATGTTGTGTCAACTCATACTTTGGTCAATTTCTTATTGACTCTGTATTTTGAAAATACCTTAATGACAGATAAATCAACAACAAAACAATATATATACGTGTTCTTCTGAATTCCATCACAGGACATTGTAAACAAAGTAGAGGAGAAACAGTCAGTTATATGTTATGTTGTATGTTATGATATTTTTTTGTGACAGGAGGGGGTTTCATATCACGTTTTTGCTGATGAACTATCTAATTACTGTGTTGATGAATGAGACAGAGGTGGGCCAGCTGCCCGCAGGAGGGAAGAGCTCCTTAATGAATTTCCATCTCAATCTCTCTCGTCTCTCACACCGGTTTTTGCTCAGTACTACAAGAAAAAGTGTCGACTCAGATGGGCTTTAATTATACTGGGCTGAGTGAATTGTGTGCGAGTGTGTGTGTGTGTGTGTGTGTGTGTGTGTGTGTGTGTGTGGGTGTGTTTTATTGTAGGAATTTGTGTCTGTTGTACTGGATTTCGTCTGTGTGCATGTACAAGTGTGCACATTTACACATTTGTATTCATATTTACCTGTGTGTGTGTGTGTGTGTGTGTGTGTGTGTGTGTGTGTTCTAATTTAAGAGCTGTTGAATTATTGAATGGGATTCCTGGTGGAGAAAGAGCTATTTCATTTCACAAAGCACCTGTCAGAAAAAAAGGCACATACAGGTTATTATACACATCGATTCACGGAGAGAGCATCCTTCATATTGTGTGTATATGTGTGTGTGTGTGTGTGTGTGTCTATACATACATGCAACCTTGCCTCTGTGTATTAAGCCTTAAACTTGTGTATTCAAGGTCTCTGCATACATTTGTGTTTATATTATGGATCCTTGTATGTGCGTGTGTGTTGCGTTGTGTGGATCGGCTTACCTTTAGTATGTTCTCTCTGTGTGTGTGTGTGTGTGTGTGTGTGTGTGTGCGCGTGTGTGTGTGTGTGCGTTGACGTCTGAACCCTCAGAGCAGCTGCTGCCATGAATCCTTTGCCGTGAGTCAGCCAGTAGAGAGTTGTTCATTGAAGACGCAGCTACCAGCCAAAACAGAGGGGAAATAAAAGCCTACAAATTATTACCCACCATCAGAGTTGGATGACTAATTATATTCGTGTGGGCCAACATTTATTAACGATGTGATATGACAATGTTTGTATAAATGTTCAAAACAGATCAAGCGATAGTCCAGCTTCATCTTTAATAATACAGCACAATAATACAGCTCAGGGGGAAAATAATACATTAAGGCTAAAGACGTACGATAAGACAAAATTGTGACTTTGAGCAGATTTTGAATTTGCATTATATCACACAGAGAACATTGGATTTAAAATGACCTTTGAGTCGTAAATACAGCCACTCCACAGGAGGCCTGAGTATCACGCACTCAGTCATTTAACCACTGCTGTGCCTTCAGTAGTAAAGTAAAAATAGCTGTTGTCATAGTTTTCCAAGGCTTCAGGCGAAATGGTTTTTGTATTTGTTTCTGTCACTGCACTTCAATCATCATAGAATCCGAGATGAAACACTTGCTTAAAAGCGCCTCACTGTGCATGTTTCTGTCTTTATCTTTCTGCTATCTGTATCAGACAAGCCTAACAGCAGTCAGAGATCAGAGCAGCCCTATCCTCTATTACACAGCAGTGACTTTATAAATCCCCTCACCTCTTTGAAGAAAGTTCAGACTTCAATTGAAACCCGTTTGTTGCTGCCTTCTCAATGTGTGTCCAATTAAATTACAGGACCCAGAGGCACAAATGTGAAGAAAGCTTTTCTTTCATTTTGGTTTCTTCAATATTATTTTAATTTAAAGAGGATGTGTAATGCACATTTCAAGGTCTGTATCTATATTCTGGGGCTCTAATGGAATATCTGCATAATTTACAGTTTAAAAAAACCTCCTTTTTTATCTTATAATGGCTCTTTAGGTAACCTCTCAGTTCAGCCTCTGTCTGAAACAGGCCGTTTTAGCTCCTGTCTCTTTAAGGAAGCGGCCCCTCGGCAGACTTCTGATGTCTTGGGAGGCTGCATAAACAAACAGGAGTGGTCGGATTTCACGAAATGGAAACTTCTCAAATACATCCGTACATGTTCGAGCCGAAATCTGATCTGAAATATTTGAGTCGACAAAGTAAACAACATATGGAAGAACCTTTGCATCAAAGGCTATGGAATGGACGGCTTATAAATTGCATGATTATATTATTATTATTTTATATATATATATATTATTATTATTATTATTATATGATGATGTGTCAGCATTGTCTCAGCAGCTTAGTCTACGCTAAATCCAGTGGTGTTTGTGGCTCAGACACTTACAGTAGCATGTGTAGACAGGCAGTGAAACTGGTGGAACTACAGCTAAAGTGCTGTTGGATATGTGGCCTTTATGATCAGAAAGGGAAGCTGGATGGCAAATGCTACCAAATCAAATGAGTCCTCAATGCCTGAATCAATGACTTCTTACATGGGTCACTAATTAGTCACTTCTATAATAAACATATGATGTACTATAACAAGTAGCTGAGCTTAGAACAGTAATTTAACTTTTTTTAATGCTACTTTAGCCATCATTAGCTTGTTCATGTTTCATATGCTACATAGACGGAGCATCAGAGGTCAACACTGAGGCAGAAATCAAATACAGGATCAGCAAACAGAGTGTATTTGCCTGATGAATAACATGACATCAGTCACACTCTACAGGCTCACTGATAAAAATATTTTCTTTTCCAGTACCCTGTATGGATAGTCCTCCATGACAAAAACGACCTTTCACTCCAGGGATTTCCTCAATTGTCATTGCTTTGATAAGCTGTGGCACAGCGGAGAGAACAAAGGGTATTTCTGTGCTGGAATAATATTAAAGTAATAGTATAAATACATTTAATTTGTACTGCACATTTCATTCATAGTGAGACTCAAAGTGCTACAGTATTAATAACATACTACTACCAGTGCCAGCATCTGTTTCAGAGAAGCACATGATATTTGCAGTCTCATAAAATGAGTCACACTCTCATTTTGTTCTGTGACTCATATCGTTGCATTGACTTGTTCAGAAAGTCGGAATCCGAGTAGCTTCTCCGGCCGTATTAATGATTTAGTCCTGATGTAATATCCTATCCCCATAGTCTGGAAGTGCTTGGAGAGAGCTAAATTCTACGGTAAGTTCTTTGTCATAGCTGATGCATCTCACTTACCGACTTTGGATGCAGTTCTTTGGCTTGAGTGCCACGGGGACATGTAACACACTTAACTAATGAGGATAATGATATCCTGTCAAATGAGTGTAAAAATGGGGTACGTCATCATAAAACCAAAAGATGTAATATAAATTTTTCCCTTTTTGATTACAGATTTTGTCTCAAAGGAGAACACAGGACAAGTGATATGTGTATAGAAAAAAAGATGCTTAAGAATTGGACTGATATATCTCAACTATTGGATGGACTATAATCATACTGACTTTTTCTAGACTCACTGCCACTTCTCATCTAGCATCAAGAGCATGTTAATAGTTTTAATTTATCCTGTGAAAAATCTCAACATCTACTGGAAGGAGTGACACACAATTTTTCACCAGCATCCATGATTCCCAGACGATGATGCATCTTAATAACTTTCTGTAGCAACACCAAAAACTTTTCATTTGTTATGTTGATAAGTAAAGTACTGTTGGATGGAAAATTTATACAGATGTTCAATTCCCCCTCAGGATAAATTTTAATAAATTTGGTGACGCTCTTTCATCTAGTGCTGTCATCAGATTAAAATTTGTCTGATACTTTGGTCCATTTAAATGCAAATACCTGCAATGCCACTCAGCTGGCGAACATGGTAAACATCATAGCTAATTAACATTAGCATGTTAGCATACTGACATTAGCGTTTAGTACAAATTATCACTTTGTACATCCTCATACAGCTGCTACATGGCTGTAGACTTTTACTTCTTTCTCTTTGCATGTTTGATATAAAATCTAAACATGATGTGTCTGCTAAAGTCAGACCTATCCATCATAGTGGCCTGTTTTTGATTAAATTTGAAGGAATCATGCATTCTGACACTGACTTTCCAAATGGATGCCTGGATTAGTCAGAGAATATGTTTATTTATTATGTTTGGTGATTGGTTAATGAAGAAAAAGAACAACTTTAACATGTTTCTCTGCAAACATACTGTAGCATAAAATAGCATCACATTATTTCATCTCTTCTTATTCCTGTTATGTGTACAGGAAAGCAAGCCGCGTGAGTTCTCAGTCCTCTTGAATCAATTATCAGAAACTTTCTCCAACATACAGTACAAGACACAAAGGTCAGAACAGTGGGTAACAGAGTGTGAGGAAGGCACTTTTGTCAGTTCAGTTGGACGTAAATAATTGACTGTAGCTCAGTTTGCCGACATAACCCAGCTTCCTCCTTCTTCCCTTCCCTGGCACGCTCCCTCATTCCCTTCACTGCTGGCGTTAAAGTTTAATGAGCCCAATCTGTAGAAAAACTGTCCAAACAAACAGCCCTGTAGAGAAGACAAAGCTTTGCATTTAGCGCTCCACTTGCCAGAGGGGTTATCTTGGGTTCAGTGGGAGACCACGACCAGAAATGGAGTCAGTAAAAGACCGAAAATAGAACCAAGACAGACCTCAAAACCTCGGCGCTGTGCCCTGGATACAGGTTGTTTGGAAACAGATCTGCAGCCGTTTAACTGAAGAGTTACCTCAGAGTGGTCTAGTTGGCTGTGTTTTACTAAAAAGCCACAATCATGCCTTGATAGCTCTGGCTCGTTGCTGTTTTCAGACTTTTGAGATCAACAAACATATATATTTTTTTATTTTTATTTATTATTCTCCAAAGTCATGATGATTATAAATAATTTCCTGCTCTCCATCATTGGACAGGAGGTAGGGTACACTCTGGACAGTTTGCCAGTCTATCACAGGCTTTGAAGTGACTTATAGCACAGTCTGTCCAACAACTGAGACACTTTTCTAATCTTAAATACAAACCTGAACTTTGGCGCAGACCCCTACGAATGGATACAGATTGCTAATCACCAGATTACAAGATACCCTGTGATAAATTTATAAAGTGCCAAAGCTATGATAGAGTTACTCAGCAGGAAATTATTCTGGTTCAGATGATTAAAAATGTGAATTGAGAGTTGTTGTGATAATGAACACAGTAGCAGTGGTTAGAATTATTATTTGTATAGTAGATGCAATAAAAACAAATGTGTATATACTAGGTATTGTAGATACAGTATAGTACTGTATTAGCATTACTGGTAGATTAATAATAATACTTTACTGGTCCCAGAGTGGAAAACATTCCTGTCCCACTTAAACTTCCACAAGACATAAAACATACACTGCAAAACTGAGTCAGACACAGACAGGCTGAACACAATAAATCAGCAACACGCCAAAAAATACAATAAGCAGCACTTTGTGTAATTATATGCAATATCACCAGCACTGATGCTTGCTGTTTAACTAAACACACTGATTTAGAGCCTATGTGTCAACTCTCCAGCTTTTTCCAGTATGTCATGTCCCCCCCTGCTCTTTTTAATTTTCCCATGGTAACCATTACCAAAGACTTATGATGTTTACAGCCCATGGCAAAGTTCCTTAAAAGCGCTTCAGTGTGTGCTAACAAGTATTTTGACATGACTACAAACAAGCTTTGCAGATTTTCTCGGGGTGTGTAGTTTGACTTTATGTCCATTTACTTGAAGCATTTATGTAACACATTGAGCCCTCATTAGCAAAACTGAGCCAGAACTCACAGACAGGCTGAACGCAGTAAATCAGCAACTCATCGAAGAATGCGATAAGCAGCACTATCTGTAATTATATGCAATATTACCAGCACTGACGCTTGCTGTTTAACTGAAGACACTGATAGTCTCTCCAGCTTTTTCCAGTATGTCATGTCCCACCCTGGTCTTTTTAATTTTCCCATGGTAACCATTACCAAAGAATTATGATGTTTACAGCCCATTGCAAGTGCCTTAAAAGTGTTTCACTGTGTGCTAACAAGTATTTTGACATGACAACAAACAAGATTTGCGGCTTTTCTGGGGGTGTGTAGTTTAACTTTGTCTATTTACTTGAAGCATTTATGTAGCACATTGAGCCCTCATTAGCAAAACTGAGCTCTTCTTCTATTGTTTACTGCTTGGTGGCTTTATAGTCTATAATCCCAAATAAAACAGTGAGAAATAAAAGATAAATAGAGGTGGCATAAGCATTTTATTGCCCCCATTGACCAGTACACCCACTTTGCTAAACTTCTAATTTACATCCGAACACCTGCAGAAAACAGGACCACAGTGACCGGCTTCTAACTTGCAAACCCCAAAGCTCCTTCGTGTCATATTTCTCCCAGGCGTAACGCCCCCCCCCCACCCCTCCCCTTCACCTTCTCTAGCCATTAAGGCTGGTAAATAGGGCCACGACCCCAGCTAGTGAGCCCGTTAATGGGTGCATCTGTAGGGGCACGGTTTTGCCGGCTGCTCCCCCGAGCGGGGCCTCTCTTCCAGGGGCTCTTAAACGCAGAGAGCTGGGGGCCGGGAGCACCATAGATGTCCATGCATCCTGCCAGTGATGGCTCTACCATAAACGGTGGTGAAGTGGGAATACGTTCCAGATGCTGCGGGGGGAAAACGAGCGCACACACATGAACACGAATGCGCACATACCCATGAACATTTAAAGAATAAAGAAAAAACACACGCACACACACATACGTTGAAGTCTCTACCAGTGTGGGCCCCGGGGAAGAGGAGCTCTAAGCCTGCACGGAGACGAAAGTTCAAAGGTGAAAGACCACATGAGATCGTCCGGTCATTACTCATATACAGACAGCATTGTGTGTGTTGGTGTGTGTGTGTGTGTGTGGACAGAGGGAATGTAGGGCAGTTAAAAAGGGAAGGTGTATCCTTTACATCACCACACCCTGTCTGTTACATACACTTAATGGGAAGAGTCGGACACTCTGTAGCTGCACTAATACCACCAAAGCAACTGTTGAGAGGCTGCTGTGGAGGCAATTTAGCCAAGAGACATTTATACAAGTAGGTGATTATGACACTTTCATAACAGGATACTTGCTCAGGAGCACAAATAGACACAAACAAGGAAGCCAGCAGTGTTTTTAATATAGTTTTATATTTGTGAGCTCCCATAAAGACACTTGAACCGCATGAGTTTTTTTCATTGAGATGGACAGACAGATAAACAGACCCACTCACATAATTTAGGCAGTCTCTCTTTCCACCTCTTGCTTTCACCCTCTGTTTCTCTCACACACACACACACACACACACACACACACACACACATGCACATAATGACTTACAGTGATCACTGAGGAATTCACTGACCTGCATTCACACCACAGTCAACAGATACTGGTCCTGACTAGCTCTGCTGTTTGTCATCCTATGGTTACTAACTGTCACTCCATACACCTCACGTCCATCTGTGTGTCAATCTGCTCAACAATGGCTCAACATTTAAAAGATACTTCTGTTTTTTTTATTTATACTTTTTCTTTTACCCCAGAATGGTTAAAAAAAACAAATGAAACTGGCACACGCTGCGGTAATTGGCACGGAAACATAAGCAAGACTTACTGTTTACAGCTACTGCAGAGGCTAAAAAAGTAGTCTTGAGAGGTAAACTGAGGACTCGTATCATTTGACAAGGTCCTCTGCTGTAACAGAACACTAAAACGTAGAGGAAAAATAGAGTTCATACACACTGAAACATGTTTGCGACATTTATGATTGATGTCATTGTTATTAAAATGGGTTCAACGTCAGTAAAAGTGCAGAGAAATCGGAGCTTATACCTACAAATAGAAGCCTAAAGGTTTAAGAGGAACTTGAGTTTCTTTTCATCTCAGTTGTCATCCTGCCATTCATACATACACATACATTACATGCATACAGTACAATGATATGAAGGGGAATGCTCTCTAACAGCCTGCACTGTCATAAATAAAAACGTACAACCCTAGTATATACTGACATTGTACATACAATTCCATCAAGCAAAAACATGTGCCAAAGCCCGCTGTCTATATTAAAATATGACCCAAATCTTTCACAAGGATCAGGTCCTCTCTGGTTCACTTCAGGTCGCAGACCTCCACATTACAATTACTTTAGTCTCATCACATTCGTGGGGTCATAGTTGTCCTAAAATCTTGTTTTTGATCATGTATAAAAGTGGGGTCAGAGAGCGACATTTAGCATATTTTCAATCAGTGGTGCGCTGTTGTGAGCCAAAGAGAGTTGCTGTTGTTGCAGTGCCTGCTTATAACTCGTATTGTTGATCATCATGAGAGTTAAGACTTACAGTATAAAGATATTTAATCTGTTTGATTTCGTTGGAATCTCCTTTTAAATTAGAAAAGAAAATCAGCACATGACATCATGTGTACAGGTATATTTCTGCATGTACTTGTGAATGTATATAATGCTTACACCTTTTTTTTTTTAAATGACAGCTGCAGTATTCTTGACTTCCTGACTTTTATACACATTTCCCAAAAGTTGATGCATAAAACAAGACACATATTAGGTATTTTTAGAAAGTAAACAACACTCAGCTACATACTTGTAGTTGAAGAGACTAGAACAGCACTGATTTAGTGACTCTCATGATGGGAGCACACATACGTCTTCCCTGATTTTACTGCAACTTACAAATAAAATTTAAAAAACCCAGAACTGTGCAATCACTGAAAATATTCTAGCATAATTAGCATTTCCATCTACTGTATCTCTGGACCTTGAATGACTCTTTACTTGCCGCACTTGTATTGTGTTACACGGGCCAGAGGCTCAACTTGATGTCGGTGCGTGTGTGTGTTTGTGTGTCTTTGAAGACAAGTGTAAATTGTGTATAACCCAGACACTGCAGTGTTGACTGCAGCCTGTGATGCTGTCCAGACCACAGGCAGCTCACAGACACCACTACTGTGTGTTTGTGCGTGTGTTTGTGTATGTGTATGTGTGTGTGTGTGTCTGTGTGTGTTCCTACATGAGATGAAACACAGCCACAGTAGTAAGCCAGACACGAGACCCACTAATATTCCATTACGTAGTGCTCTTTTCCGCAACAAGGCTGCAGGCTGCTCACAGTCACATCATGCAGCCATGATTAAACATTTACTCTGTAGATTAGTCGCCTGGAGACAGTGATTACATTTACTTTACATTTTAGGAATTTTGCTGACAGTTTTTTCCAGAAAGACAATAAAATAAGCTCCAATTTATTTCACATTTGAGACCTGAAGCTGAGCCATAACAGAAGTTCAAACCAAGCCGAGTGGTTTATTCAAACTCTGGAGTGTGTGTTCATATAATTTGTTTAGTTTGGGAAATTGCAACAACATCTCAACTCAAGTGACAGCAAATAATAACATAGAAGCCTAAAAGTTTCAGTCTCGGTCCTTTTCCTGAGTCCAGGAATTCGAGAGAGACCGATGGTGACATCTGATCACCAGCAGTTCCTAATGCTTGGAAACATAAGCATAACAGCAGCTACCAATAAACAAAATACACGTTAGTCATGTGAGTTTGTTTACAGGCTGTGTCAATTTTCAGTCAGGCTCTCCTTGAGTCATCTGGCTTCAGTAAACCTGACACTGGCGATGCTGGATAATCAGTCTCACTGATAACTCTGGGTTTTCTAATCCAGTGATGAGCACCATCCCATGAAGTTCAGATCTACAGGAAGTTTCAACAGACTAAGAGCAGCATGATTTATGAGATACTAAACTGGGTAATATGGTCATTGCAGTAGCAAAGAGACTTATAATAATTCTAATGACAAAATACTGTAGAAGCAAGACAGATCATTACGACTATAGCTGCTGGCAAAGCTACAGCAGAACGCTGCAGGTTTTAAAATGAGAGCAGTCAAGGTTCAATTAATTTTGTGGTCACAGAACACAAAACAGAATTAAACCTGGAAACCATTAACAAAAAAGAAAAACAAAACAAGAATCACGCTACCTTCCATCAGTCATTTAAAGTAAAAACTTCTCTGTAGCTCTGATTGAATTCATTAACCAAGCCTGCGATCCAGGGACTAACAGTGTGTGACAGTTAGGCAACAGTGTTACATATTTGGGTCTGCAAATGGTTTACTTATGGTTGTAATTGGTGGAGTAAGAAAGACCTGCAGTTTGAGAAGTGCTGAAGTAAACCAGCTCCAGAAAGCTTATTTTTCATGTTTTTTTTCATGCTTTTTACAATCTTAAGCAATTATATCAAAACACATTTTAAACATGGATGCATGTGTGCTTGCACAGATAGCAAGTTTATGGTGAGACGATCAGAAATCTCACAGGAAAAGTGAACCAGCTTTAATAATCAGCCCTTAAACGAGACACTTTGACTGGACAGTTGGAATATATCCTTTTATTAGTGTAGCAGGACGCTGCTGACAAAGCTTTGCTGGTTTAATTAAGGTAAAAATACAGAAAAGACAGGAAACTGCTGTTTTGTTGTATTAATTCCCTCTTCTTTTCTGTTTTCTTTTCTCTGTTGCTGTTTGCTCTCCATGTGGGTTCCCTGCTGTGTGATGAGTAGGTGAGTACCTTTCACTGCTTTTGTGTTATCGGTCATATCACACACACATGCAGAAACACACGAAAAATAGCACACATCCATCCAAAATGCGATACATCATGCAAGAGATTATATAATTAGTGCATTTACTAAGTTGAGTTATGATCTCAGAGTTACTTTCCTTAGAAAGTGTGTGTGTGTGTGTGTGTGTGTGTGTGCGCGTGTGTGTCTGGGAGTGCGGCCACCCTAATGGATGGAAAATCTCTTTACACTCTCCAACACAAGATCAAACCGTCCCTTACTCACACTCATACTCACACACACAAACACACACACACACACACACACACACACACACACACACACACACACACATATACACACACAGTAAATCTGCACACATGCACAAACACACATCCCGCATGGAAACACACAATGTGCCGCTCTCGCTCTCTCTTGCTTCCTCAGTTTCTCTATAACTTTCACTCCCGTTTACTCAGATTCTCTGTATCAGTCCAACACACACACACACACACACACACACACACACACACACACACACACACACACACACACACACAAATATAATCTCTTTTCTTCCCTGTCTCTTGCTTCTTTTGGCAATCTAAAAGAACACTGTCATGCTCCAAGTCCTGCTATTAATAAAGTTATTTCAGCCAAAACTGCCTCATATTAAAAATTCAGTGATGGTTTTGTTTTCATCTCAGTCAGAGACTCTGGCATAGAGCTAACGTCGTGGAAGATTAGCTTTCAAATTACATAAAGAAAGTGCTAAGATGGTAAGATCAGCTAATGTAATACCTTTTATGTTTCACTGTTATTGCTTTAGAAGCCTTACCATGCAGGGTCCAACCTGTTCTGTTGATATATAACCTTTCAGAGCACTGATTTTCTAGCTAATGTGTGTCTTCACAAGAATGATGAATCTACTCTAACTCACAAAATAAATCCTGTAAAAATCATAAAGCTTCCTTTTAGTAAAGAATTTGTTCTGAAAACACAAATATCTGTCTTTACACATAAGTGGTGAAATCCTCTAATCAAGTCCTGCAAAATTTTAGTGCAAATCTAAACAACCTAAAATAGTTAGTCACATGTTGTACTTCTCAGCACAAACTTAGCTCACACATTGGCAAAGATTTTACAGACTTTTTCATAATGTAGAAATGATATATGCGAGTAGATTTGATTCTAATGGAAACTAATAAAAGCCTGAAAGATGGAAAATCAATTGAAAAACTCTTAAAACTTCAGAATCATTTTACAAAGCCTTCATACCTCAATTTTTAGTCAATAGAAAGATGGTTACAATGAATTTGGGTGGTGCTGCCCTCCATGTAGTCCACTTCAATACAGTAGTTATCTCATAGTGAGAGATAATATCAATTAGAGAACGAGAGAATGGAAACAAACCAATACTTGTCAGTGATGACTGTACTTATCATATCAGATCAGTGTAATTGTATCGCACACGAATGAACATTACAGCGAAACATAATCCTTTAATGAAACTATCTGTAACAAAACACCATAATCCCACACACACACACACACACACACACACACACACACACACACACACACACACACACACATACAGTAAATACTCCTGCTGCACAGGAGTCAGTATTTAAATGTCAGTCTTTTCTATTATACTGAAGCACAGAGAAAAGCAGCTGCACTTGCTATCACAACAGACAGCTCAGGAAATAGCTAGCAGTCCTGGACACACACACACACACACACATACACACACACACGCACGCACGCACAGACTGCTGGCTGTAGTCTTGTCAATATGCAACAGCTGCGCACAGCTTAAGTCACAGACGCAAGTGTGAAAGCATGTGACAACAAGGCTCTCTTCAGTGCTTCTGTGTGCACGAGTGTGTGTGTGTTTGTGTTTTTGTGCACATGTGCAGACCACCGGCAGCAGTGTCTAGTGAGTTTATTGTGCACAGATGCTATAATGTTGCCCAAATACACCATTTGTTTGTTTGTCGTTATGTCTCTTTTTAAGAATTGGCAAAAAAAAAATCGTACAAAAGTCAAAGTCAGAATGGTCACATCGCAGCCTGAGATGCGACAACGTAACGACAACATCATAACTTTGGACCCAGCTGAGACAGAACAAAAGATGTCACAATTAGGGCCGACACAAACATTTATTTTTCATTATTCATTCATACATGCATTATTTTTCATACTTAACAATTAGTTGAATTGACTAATCAACGCTAGTCAATTTAGCTCATCTTGAGGTATGTTTGTATTTAGTCACCAGTACGTACCAGTTGTGAAGGTCACACATCTTCCTGCTTGTTTTCTTCACTGCTGCTGTGCTCCTGCTCCACCACTTAGAGAAACTGCTCATAAATGTCCAACTACGCTCCCTTTCAGTCATCTCAAGGTCAATGCGACGAGTAGTACGGTGATCGATGAGCCTTCTGTGTTATAATAAGTCTCTCCAGGTTGATCAATAAGGCTGCACGACTGTTTCAGCTGCAGGTGAGGGATAGAAAGCTGAGGATATGCATGTTTTTTTTTTTTTTTTTAAAGGGGCACTCATGGCACTGTAAGACATGCAAATTGCAGATACTCACATTAGCTGAAGGACTGGGGACTTTCTTATAGTTACCACTGTCTATCATTGATTTATTGACAAAAACACTCCCAATTTTTTATACTTGGATAGAAGACGGCTCTTTTCAGGCGGCTCTCCTGACTAAACTGATGGCGTTCGCCATCCATCAAATTATCAATGGACTCTCTCCTTTTCCTTTTCCACTCATCATGTTTTTTCAAATTGACATAAAGTTGTGCAAGGAAATAACGCCAAACCCAACCTTTTCTGGACAAATTTGTGGGTAAGTGTTTCGAAAGTTTCTTTTAAAAGTGTTGGTGGCTGCAATCCAGAGGAAACTGTTGACATGAAAATCATTACAAAGAGTGGAAAAAAACAAAGACAGACATAAGGAGAAGAAAAATGAAAGGAAAAGAAACACCTGGAGAGAACAGCAATACAAGACAGAAGTTAAAAAAAAAAGTAGAGAAATAGAAAGGAACTGATGGAAAAGACGACATACTGAAGACATTGCAACCCATGGCGGTTGGTGTTAATCAGGGTGGAGAAGAGCCTTGTGGGCTGCTCTTGATAGGAATTGGCGCGTAATCAGCTGGAATAATGTTTGGGCTGTGACACAGCCCTGTGGGATGGGGTGGGAGGTGTGTGCATGTGTGTGTTTGTGGCAAGAGATTGGGGACTAGACAGCAGCCAAAGCAAAGCAGCACACTCAGCAGCACCCCAAAAAAGGGCATTCATCAAGGCCTCGCTGCTTCTTTTAGTCTTCGCTTGTCTGCTTTTGCAATACTTCAAGTTTTAGCACCTTGAGCCTCAACATTAAGAGCGACCAGTAGTGCAGAGACCAGACAGAGGGTGAAGGCCACAAAGTTCTCACATCTGTGATCTGGGAAAAAAAAGGTGATGTGAGGTACTTTACTATCAGCAGTAAGAAATAATGTCATGCTGTCATTCTTCGCAGTTTTACCACATCTCAGGCTCACTGACAGCAAACACCTGAACCAGTACATTGTTGTTTGTCTCACTTCTAAAAGTCCCAGCTGTTAGTGAAGTCAACCAGCTGCCGGATGCACAAACAAACCTGTTAAAAGTACCTGCGAGCAGGTTTTTGAAGGGAAAAACACACACTGATCGTGAATTATAATGTTCATACACAGAGGCAGTTTCAAATTGCTTTAAATAAAAATATGACAACCTTTAATATTGGCTTTAATATTGGCTATTTTGTGATTTTCTATTGTTCTCTTTCTGCTTGCCTGCTTCCCGATCCATTAAAGCCACAGCGGGTGTTGAAATAAGGCTCTCCATCTCATCTGTGATGGATGGTTTTTGAACTTTTGTGGAAATGGCAGCTCTAAACAGTTGAAAAGCTCACTCAGATTTTAAGAAAGTGGCACCAAAAACTGGCATTTAATGTAACACTGATATTTTTAATGGAACTGTCAAACACCGCTGTCATTGCAAAAAAAATCTCTTAGCATTTATGTTTGACCTCAGGAATATGAGAAATACACCGCCAAACAAACAACAAACCCACCCAGAAATGTCAGCTTAATACCAGGTTTGATCCATTAAAATGAACATTTCTCTTTGAAACTCGATCTGTTTTAGAGGCTCAACAAGAGCTGATTGATCTTGAAATACTCGACACGACTGATCATGATTATTACTTAATTATTATTACTTAAGTACATCAATGCTGCGATATATATAAAGTCAAACCCCCAAAAAGATGTGGAGTGTTGATGCATACAGATGAGATACCAGTTCTTGTGGCGTACCACACACGGAGACATGATCATAGAAGCAGATGTAGGGTGTTACGCACAAAAACACAGACACATTCTGCACATCTAATTGATAAACGCCTTCAATCATAATGTTACACACTTTATACACACAGATGCACACACTAGATTGCCCACAATTACTACGCCAATCAGACATCAAAAGGCAGTCTGAGGGTTCCCAGCCAGAGCTTTTGACCTGTTAAATGGCTGTCATTGGAGCACTCGTTTCTCCCATCTCCCTCCATCAGCAAACAGCCATTTGTCCCTATCGCTGATTATCCGTCTTATCTGGAAGCCATCAGCTTGGCTGATTAGGACATTCCCAGAATTCCATCTTTTCCTCTCTGTTGGAATGTCTGTATTTCCACTGCTTGTTAAAATGTTGGCTCTGCCTCCACACTTTTCCCTATAAATCTTTTGTTTTCCATGTTATTCACATAGTAATTTTTTAAAGTTCTATCCTAGGAATTATAATCACAGTGACATTATGTATTCAGCATCTACACAGAGGTACATAGCATTTAATTAGATGACGTTTTTGCAATTTTTTTTTTCCCACATGAAGCTTCCATGAGTTTTGGTTACATTCACTAGGAAATATGTCTTTCTAGGTGACTGTGTGTTTGCATCTAAACAACAGGGGACATATCATGCTTGTTGTGATTTTCTGTTATTTTTGTACTGTTATGATGTCTGTGTGAAACATGGTCAAAGATTCAAAACTTGAGGTGAACATATGTAGAAATGCCCCCTGCAAGTCATCCTGCTCTAAACGCTTTGCTTGCAATGTTACCTCTATTTTTTCCTCATAATGACGTCAGATTTTTCGCACATGCCCACAAACAGCCGTCCATTGGTAGCCTTTGTTGCTAAGATTGTTCTATGGGTCATTTGTGTTGTCCACTCACATATTTTGGATCGGATTCAGGCTTGAATATGTACGGATGTATTTGAGAAGTTTCCATTTCGAGTAAATAACAAGAAAAAGAAATCTGACTACTGCTGTTTTTTTTCATGTCAGAACAGAGTGGTCTTATTGGGAGGGGGGCCTTAAAGAGACAGGAGCTAAAACGGCCTGTTTAACACAGAGGTTGAACTAAGGGGCTGCATAAAGGACCAATATAAGATAAATAAGGAGATTTGTAAATTGTAAATCATGCAAAAATATACCAGTAGAGTGCTAGAATATAAATACAGACCAGGACATGTGCATGACATGTCCCCTTTAACGCCTAGTGCTTCAGTCTGTGTTATAGTGAGTGTCCACTTAAGTAGTGAAAAACAGCCATATTTTACCTCTTAGTAATTGCAGCAATGATCCCATCCAGAGCAGAGTCGTGCAGTCAGCATGATCTGCCAGCCTGTATTTCACTGGTCAGCCAATAGTTACATACTGTAGATTTATGGAGCCCAAAGTGAGTCCAGTGTGCACACTCAGGAAACGGTGTAATATCTTCTTCCAATTACGCTTCATTCCTCTTTTGTCTGCCACTAATGGGTCAGCAAGAGAGCGTGTCCCTCCATCCGCGACACTTGCTCCTCATCAGTTTTTCCGCTTCACTTCACTTAGAGTGGACTGATTTCTGTCGATCAGGCACAGAATAGCTACTAAAATTTAACACACTTAATTCAAGGAAATGTCCTCGTATAACATAAAGTTTAGGGTTCCTTGTTCTTTGATCCAGTCTGACTGACTGACTTCCATCTTAAAGATCTTTTAAGGTCTTTACAAACCAGACACATTTTTTAAAGCATATCATATTTAGTATCAATTGGAAGGCAATAAAATACACAAAGAAATGTGTTATCAAAATAGTGTAACATTTAGAATATACTGTTAATGTTGAAATGCTTCACCTGCTAAGATATTCCTTTTTGCACCCAAAAAAATACTTTTGATTGATACAGTAATTTAATTTTTACTTGGATGCTTTGCTTTATATGGATTTTCCACACATACAATTTTATTTAACAAAGCAACTGTTAACTGTTAATTAATTACGGAGCGCCTCGGGGTCAGCTGAGGGGAAAAAACAAAAGATCCACGTGTAAATCTGTCCTCTTGGTTTAGAAATCTGTGCCTGCGGTTTATAAATTGTGCTCTCAGATTCATATTCTGTGAATTATGAATCCATGCTCACAGATTTTTCTTGTCAGTTTTGGATCGCGGAAGTCTACATTACTGTTGCTATGGAGACAAAGCCAGTCCACTGTCATTTATTTCAAACTAATCTAGGTTTTTAAGATTTTGTGTGTGTTCATGGAGTCTCCCCTTCACTCACACACACACACACACAACAAACATTGAGTGTTTTATTGGATGATGTGGCTCAATATTAATTGAGGATGTTTAAATATCCTCAGCCACATATTCTTGGAAATATAAAATTAAATGAGCAACTTCCCATTTTACAGTCAGTTGAGCGCATGGATTGTAAATCAGTGGTTTGTACAGATTTATACATCGATCTTTTTTTTTTTCTCAGCTGACCCCAGGAGGCCTCCATAATTTATTGATTACAATAACATAGAAAAAAGCACCAGGGCTACAACCAAATTATTTTCATAATTTGTTCAGGAAAGAGAGGAAAAAAGACAGAAAGAGAGAGGAGACAATAGCAGAAGGTACCGCTGATTTCTTTTTAGCCTGCAGGCTGACTGCGTCCCATTTCCACCAGACTGGAAATCTCTTCCTTCCTCTTTTTGTCTCTTTCCGTCTGACATTCATTCTTTTTAGACCGGATGCTGCGATCCAAGGTTTCCATCGTAATTGATGAAAGTGACACCTGGCAGGAAAGCAGTGCGTAAGTCATGCGTATGCGCCGTAGAGTTCAAGCGTACAAGCCTTAAAATAGATCTATCTTCTATTTCTATTTTTTATTCAAGGCATACACGGCTATAATGCGCTATAAATGGTCTATATTTTTAAATAATTAAACTATACAGGATGAATGATTAGCTTTTGGCAGATTGGTTGTGAGATTTTCTATTATTTTTCCTTTTTCCTGTTGTTTCATGTCCCTTGCTTTCTTTGATTGCAGTTGATAAAAGAGGTTGAAATAGGAGACTGAATGAAAAGAAATATTAAAAATTAAAATTTAAAAAAAGAAAGAAAAGATGGGTGATCAGGGTTATTGACCTGACCTGATGACTCTGGTTGCCACGGAGATGACAGATCTGTGGGTTCGGTCAGAATTAATTTGCCAAATTCATCTGTTATTTCAGTCCAGGTCCAGGATCCTCCATCACCACCACATGTGCCAGGGGAAGAGGACGAAATGTAAAACTTTGCCCTCAGCCTTGTGCTTGCCCTTAATAAATTAAGTGCGAGCAGAAAGTTACAAGCAAGATATGCCTCGCTGGAAGCACTGCAGTGTTTCAGATTGGAGAACAAGCACAATCACAACCACAAACACAGCCTTCCTCAATTACTCAGGGCCAGGGTCCAATGATAAAGCAGTGGGATCATCAGCAGTAATACCACCACACCCAAGGCTTTCAGCCCATACATCCAATCCCCATCTACTCTAACAACACTGAGGTCTCAGTATATACACAGAGCAAGAAGTGAAGAGCCTTAGGGGGAACATGGTGAGAGCAATCAGTCCTCAGCTGCTTCTCAATTCACTGACCTGTAGAATACTTTGGATTTACTTTGTAAATTTGAATTTTGTTTATTGTTAACTTATGTTTCAAAATCTGCCTGGCTTTTGTTTTTGTACCATGGTAAAAACATATATATATATCTTGTGCATATTTTTTTAATTTCTATTTATGTGTACATTTTACTGAAACTGAAATATACTGCCCATCATATTCTAAACCAGTGATACTGTAGATCCACTTTATCTAAAATACATACTGCAAGTGAAATGAGTTAGTTACCTCAGTGCTACATCAAGCCATTGTTTGGGTTCAGTGAAATTAGTGCTTTGCCTCTGAAGTTCAGTGCCTATAATTGAGAGGACGTGGTCCATTTGCTGTGGAGTCATCTGGATGTACCTGCGGTGAAGCTCACCTTTTAAACTGCGGCTCCGCAACCAGCTGATAGAAAGCACCTTTGTTGTTTCCGGCGTTGGTTGATGTGGCGTTCTGGTTGGTGGTTGGCTTGTAACATTATCCCTTACATAAATAGGCTGATGTTAACTTACCCATATCACACAAATGTGGCGAATCACCAGGTCCAAAAACTGAAGACACAATCCCAAAACCAAGGTCCAATGTCTTATCTTGACCGTGAAATTACGCAAGCCTACGCTTTATGTCTGCTGCAGGTGTAGCCGCCACAAAGAACCATTATGCAGCTCTGCGAACAGTCCGCTTACCTTACATGCCCGGTGTAGCCACATGGTTAGTCCTTTCATCTCATCTCCAGGATGTTTTGAAGCATCATGTCATCACCTTCACAATACCTCATCACACAGTGAGAAGTCATCTGTAACATTTACAACAGATTTTGTGACAGTCATTCGTGCACGACAAATATTCATGCTTAAACACTCAAAACATCGTAATTGATTGTGTTAACATTGATTTTAATCATTTGTGCTTGGTTGGATTTTAGTAAAACACTCACACACAAGTTTAATGAACTCATAAACAGCACAGCAGCCAGTTAAAGTCAAGTTTTTTTCAAGAATCTGAATTATTGAGAAAACGTGCAGTGGCATATCATCTATCTATCTATGAAAGCATGAAAAATTGTTCAGTGCTCCTGAGCGTTTTTTAATTAAAACCAAACAAAATGGAGAAACTCATTGATGCAGTTTCCATGGGAAAAATCTTCTGGAGTACATGATGTATTTTGTATTGCCAGCAGTAGCAGCCACAGCAGGTAATTGGGAATTAATGGTTCTCAAACTTAATTAGTGGAAAATTAGGTCACACTGATCAACTAACGAGTGAAGTGTAGTGCAAAAACAGCACATGCACTAATAAGAACTAAGTACCTAAATGGAGACACTTAAAAAACAGGAATATTATCTATCCCCAGTCACTTCTGATTCATGTAGTGTTCTGCTTCAAAGAGGCTTTTTATTTGTATGCATGAAAGACACAAAATCAAAGACGCCCAGTACAATTTTAACCCCTTAAAATGTTCCTTCTTTTCTGTATAAAATGTTCAAAATTTGTAACCTAAACAGTCAGAGGGCAGGAGGCAGCAGAACAGATGGAGCTGTGTGGGCTGATACATGCGTTGACGCACTTGATAACTGCTTGGACTGAGTGTACAATAACAGCAGATATGCATATTTATGCGCTCACACACTCACACACTCAACACTAAAAATGCTAAAAGCAGCACATACATATATATATATAGTATACGCTCACACACTTACACTGCCATAAGCCGTGCTGAGTCAGCCTCTCTCCCATTAAGTTGCCCCTTCATCGTGCTAGGGGGAACCAGTCAGCCATCTGTTGGCCTAATGAGCTTACTCTACCCCACCAAAGCATTTCAACAGCACAGCTTCACCCCTTGCAATTTCCCCCGATCCACAGTTTTCACAGTGTGTTTGAGACTCTCGTCTTCTTCTGCCCTGTTCAGCACACAGCAGCGGTGCTTTTACACACCGTTCTTCACATGTGTTTTTGTTTATTTTGTTTTTTTCTTCATGTAAGGAGAGCTGGTTAAACAGTCCAATTATCAAGTTGTTTCACTCCCTCTATTTGTTTAACCACATACTGTAGATCTCAACATCACTTTCTTTGCCCCGCTGTCTTCACTGTCTACTGAATCGACCCCTCCTAGAAGTTTAGTTTATACTCTAATAATTGGCAACAGCAAATACATTTTTTAGAGAATGTAATGTAATACAGAAGGAAAGGTTTTTTCCACTCAGAACAATTAAAGCTTTATTAATTTATGTCTTATCTCTCATGTATGAAGCACAAGAAGGGATGTTTGCTTTTTAAATATTTAACCAAAAGTGCAATCTTTCCCTAACATTAACCAAAGTCCACTGTCCGCTTTGACCACCTCCCCACAATTTGAGGTACAACAACTTTCCTTTGACTTTGCTTGAAGACGAGGTTGACTGATTTAAGAGGAAACATGAAAAGTGACAAAGTCAGTGTGGATTAAGAAGAAATTTAACTTCAGTTTGGCAACCTAAAGGTAGAGTCAGCAATTCTGGGGAATGATTGTTCAATACACTTTTTTGCCAAATTCAGCAAATATCTCCTCACGGTCCACTAGCTGTCCACTCTGTGTGTGCACTGAAAATAAAATCCAGGGTTCATACACAGCCCTGGCTCTGTAAAAGGGGGAAACAAACAAGGTGACTCAGACCGAGCCACACCACGCTATTCCAGCCATTCAGCTGGGGGCATTTGTGCTCGTGCACAGGACATGGGGAAGTCATCAGAGCAGCTGTCTGTGTGAGGACATGACAGTGTCCCATCTCCAGCACCTGTTGAATGGGTGGGGGAGGGCTGGTGAACTGGAGAGAGAGAGGCTGTGGCCAATTCACACAAAGTATTTTCTCATTGAACAGATACGCTTCCATTTTAATATATATATCAATCCACACTGAATCAGAGACAGTCTCACAGAGACCCCCGTGTTTTTTTTATGCTCCGAGTCTGTTTCTGTCATGTTTAGTGAAGTGTAATCTGAGCAGGCAGCTGTTTAAATTATGTTTAACTTATTACTTACTTAACAAACACTGCTGATTTCCTCCCGTGGAGCAGACATGCAGACTATTTTGGTTCAGTAAATTTCTGCTGTCAGTCAGCCTGGTGATGACAGTTTGGCCGGCCGCCGTCCTCTCAGCTGCCCAGGAGCTGCAGCTGACGGACGGCTGCTCCTGTGGACGGAGACGCTGAACGCAGGTCGAGTGAGAAATGGGGAGGCCACATAGAGGTGGAGAGTGTGGATGGACTGTTGTGCTCACATAAGACAAATGTTTTTTTTCCGCTCGTGAGAAGAAGAGAAGTGACTCTACAGCTGGCACATCGCTCTGGATTCCGCCATATTTCTCGCTCGGTTGTTGCCTTTGCAATGCATGTGTACAAATTTGGGGGGTGGAGCTTCTGAAGGAGCATGATTGTATGTGTATGAATGTATTTGTTTGTATGCTTATTTCAAATATCAACAGTCTTTCTCTGGAATAACTGACTCTACCTTTAAGTGAAATACTGACAGAGTTTTTAGTTTTCTCCTGCAGATAATGAATACTCTGCATTTTCACAGATGTCTGAACAGAACTACAGTGTGTGGGCCACAATTAAAATGTAGAGCATGCAGACTCTAACCTGGCTGTGTATTGTGGCTTTAACCACAAAGAAAACCTTTTTTCTCTTCTCAACCACATTTGTTTAATTGCCCAGCATGAAAATAGTCAGGACATTGTCTGGACATTTTCACAAAGAGCAGAGGATTGCAAGAACAATATTTATTATAATAACAGTCCAACTTTTTAAAACCAACAGTAAAGAATGAAATAATAGAAGCCACAGCATTCTGGTTATAGGTGTAACTCAAAAACAATGAAATGAAGACGCCTCAACCCCATCAAATTTTCACTGATGCTGGTGGCCTCTGTCTTAACTCCCAACTCACGAGGGAGGAGGACCACACACAGACTTGCACAATGACACATCATTAAAATGTCAAGTCTTCAATATATATATGTGTAAGAGCTTCACATATATCATACCCGACATATCATACATGTTTCACGATTGAAATGCGAGTCTGACATGCTTGCATAGCTACGGACTCACAAGTCAAAACGGTGCTTTCAACTGCTCAAGGGCCAAAATTGAACACACACTTAATTAAACAGACACTCTGTTTGCCTCTGATCTGAGGACACTACACACAAAATAAACCAAACCAAGTGCGCCTCAATCGAAATGGTAAACAGATTTTTTTTTTTTTTTTTTTTCCATGTCTGGAAATTACAGTAGCGCTCTTTACTTTTCAAGAAAATATTGGTTTATTTAACCCCTGCCCAGCAAGTGAACAGGCTTTCTAAATTAGCTTCAGAAAATGCCTGACTCGCCAAAATACAGATAAAAAGCGAGAATAGATTCTTGACAAACCATATTTGTGTCTTGGCTTAAGTGAGCTCATTTAAGCTGCGCAGATATTGTGCTCGTTCAATCATAGCTCTCTTTGGATTGCGCTGGCTCGGTCTGAGTAATGAGCCTTCATGCACATAGTGCTAGCTCATAGTAAAGTGGCATTAATCAAGGCTGCCCACTAAGCCTAGTGGATTTCCTAAAACACAAAAGGTGCAATGCCTTCTGTCATAGTGTTCACGATATTGCTGGCGAAGCGTTGTGGGAAATTGCACTGTGTATCTACTAAATTTATACAGCCGACACAGAGTTTATTGTAAAATAGATCACCTCAGGTCTTAAACTGTGCAGCAACTTCAGAGCTTTTCTTCTAATTCCCCTTGGCTCGGAGCTTTGATTTGGATAAGACCGTGTTTATACGTACTCTGATTTCTTAGAAATGAAATGATAAAAAGCATTTGATATGAGGTTCAAGGAAAAAGAGACACAGAAGATGAACCCCCTCCCCTTATGCTCCCTGGTACAGTATAGTTATGACCGTCGTCTTTGATGACTTTGGTATCTGATGTTTTTGGCTCAATTGGGTCAAAATTAAATTGGTTAACATAGAGCTAAAATACAGTTTTGTTATATGTATTGCACTCTCTCTTTCTCCCTCTCTCACTCGTTCTCTGTCTGTCTTTCTGACATCTGCTGCACAGCACTCTGAACAGGAGTCTTGGAGTGGTATTAGTGCAGAGATGGGTGCTGATAGGAATCTGATGTATGGTGTGTGTGTGTGAGTGTGTATGTGTGTGTGTGTGAGAGAGAGAGAGAGAGAGAGAAAGAGCCTGTAAGCCAGTGTTTTATGAACCCTGTTAGCTGTTGGCTTTGCTCAACAGTATGTCAGTCTGCGTCTAGTTAGTGAGAACACACATACACACTCACACACACACACACAGATACACTAAAAGCTTTCCGAGTCTTCTCGCACCCATCCTCGGTGCATCCCACATCATGGAAAATTGGCTCCTGTCCGGCTCTTTCTTTCTCTCTGTATCCCTCTCCCAAACTTTACTATCTATCTCTCTCCGTCTCTCTGCACTGTGATCACATGGCTTCTAGATGTGGAATAAGAAACCAAACAGCTGCTTCTTAAGCTAATATACTACTTGTGATTAGTTATGCTCAAACATGCCGTCGGCTCTTGATGTAGCAGTTTTGAGTCCACCTTATCAGTTAAATGTACCCCTGAACTTTCCTATCACTCTCTGCTTCTCTGTGTAGGCGCATCACAACAAGCACAAGTTACTTTATGATATATCAAGATTTTTTTCCTAATTTTACAAGAATTACTTTTGAACTGATGACGTGTTTCAGAGGTTTGCTACAGAAAATGAAGCGTTCTGTTTGTGGTCTCAGAGACGCCAGCTATAAAACATGGTTGAATAACATTGATTTCCAGATGCTCCATATCTGTGATTGTTGTTGACAGTACTGTTAACGCAGCATTAGCTCTCCCAAATCCAATTTCGTTTTCTGTTATTGAAATTTTACAAGAGTTTGTTCATAAGAGGTCTCACAGGGAGTTAGACCTATTTGGGGTTTAATTGGCCCCAAACATTAGTAATGAAAGATAGAATAATGTACATTTCTTTGTGTGTGAATGACTTTTTGGCAAACAATATTATAGTTGTTCCTGTATAGCCCCTATAACATGCAAAGGAGAAAAATGTAAATTTGCAATTTGTATTATTCATTTCCTTTATATATAGCACTAGAACCCAAACAATGAGGAAGTAAAATCAAATTCAACCTGTGTTATTAAAATTTTTCATGTTAAATTAAAAAAAAATCTGGAATTTTTATATTTTCTGCATGTTCATACCTAAAGGGCAACACACACCAGCTGTGAACAGCTTTTGAACATCTGCAATCTCACCGTATTTGCTCTCTCAACGTGACTACCTCCGTCTGTATGGCACTTGTGTACATTATGGACATCAAGTGACTCATTAGAGTAGAGTACAGGGTAGGCATAAGAAAGAAAAAAAAAAAGAACTGTAACAAGTCTGAGCTTTAAATTGATTAATACAGCAATACGCTTGTTTCAAGGTAAGAATTACATGTTGTAGCTTCAAGGTCAACAGGTCAACATAACGTGAAAAGCCTGAACTCAACTCAACTTTATTTATATAGCACCTTTCATTCAAACATGCAGCCCCAAGTGCCTCACATAGCAGGATTAAGAAAAAACTGACAAACAAAAATAAATAAAAGCCAAATAGACAACAATAAATAAAATTTTGCAAGACTTAAAGTTACAACAATAAAACAATGATGTTTCGAAAATAGGATAAAATAGAATAAACATAAAAAAAACCTTCGTTTGAACTTTAGTTCAACCTTGGTTCATGCTCTTGCGTTAGCACTAATTCGCCTTGCTGAGGCTTCGTTAAGTGAGACCTTGAATTCCTGCCACCTCCGCTTCCAGCTGACCCTGCTCCTTGAACTTTCTCAACTGAATCGAGAGTGAATATTATTACAGTTCAGCTTTGCTTTTGATGGAGAAAACCTTTCATATGTGTGCAGAGAAAACTGGCCTGTGCAGCGCAGCGGCGTGTCCTTGGCCCGGCTCTGTTTGGTCAAGTAGTTGCTTAGAAATAAAACCGTATGTTTTATCGCTGCCATCATCAGGTAAGATACTGCACTCGACTGGATAAACATAGGGATTAACTAATAGACTGTTGGCAAGGAGTCGGCCTGACTCATCCCTCTTTCTCACTCGTTCCCCTTCTCGCTCCACCTCATCTTGCTTTTTTCTCCTCTCTGCTTGTCTTCTCCTCTTCCTCTCTGTGTGCTTTCAGTCTCTTCTCCCATCTGTTAACACTCCTTCTTGAATCATATAGGCTTGAAAAGCAAGATGTGATGTGTAAGAATAGATATTGAAAGATGAGTTAGTTGAAGAGAAAGAAGAGTCATCTCATTCTTAATCTCTCTTCTTCTTCTTCTTCTTCTTTCTTGTTTTACTTCTGATATACCAATCTACCAGGCCTTTCCTAGATGGAGAAACATTATTTATAGCCGAGTTCAATCTTTATCTTCTCATCACAGCCTCGTTGCTAGCCATGCTGCTTTCATCCAGGAGAACCTGCTGATCTCACTCCTCCTATAGCGTCCATTCATTAGATTCACGGGATTCAGCAGTTTCTTCTTCTCATTTATATGTTGCTCCTCTTCTCCGCATGATCCATCTATCTACTATCGTATCTTCAATTGTTTATTTTGTTCTCTTATGAGGGATTTACTCATGCACTTATCCAAAGCTGGCCTCCTTGGCTCTCTTGATTTCTCTTTGTCTCTTTTTCTCTTTCAATGTTTCGCTCTGTGTTTCCGTTCCCTCCCTCCCCGTTGATTGAAAGGGTATGCATGATTGGCACAGAAAGAAAGGAGGAAATAGATAATGATACCAGACCATATTGTGTGGAAAACCCTGACCTCTCACGTACCCAATCCTTCACACACACACACACTTACACACACACACATACAACTCACACTTTCTCTCCTTTCTGAGATGCTTATTGAAACATAAACACATAGAGGAAATTGTGCACATGTTCACCCCTTTATGGTGATCCTTCTTTTTTTTTTTAATGCACATGCTATAGACATGCTTTCCCAATACATGTAGACAAATCTATGGACTTCATGATACTTCACAACAGAATAGATTTACAGCCATATACATACGTTCTGCTGTGAGTGTGTTTGATTATTTTAAATCCTCTTCCACTTAGATGCATCCACTAAGAGGTAATTTATTATCCTCGTTGAAAAAGCAAAGTCAAATATTCTCCTCTCCGAAGTTGTGTGTCGGGTATGTAGGGGGCTGCATGTGTTAGTGTTTATTTATTGTACATACTGTATCAGTATGTAAGCAATATTCTTTACACGTGACAGTGCTGTTTCTAACAAGCTTACATATTTTGGTGTAAAGGTTTTTTTCCCCAAAATTTGAATTAGAAATTGAATTATCCCACACACTGTCACATAGATTTCTTTGAGCATATATACATAATATTTCTTTGGAGGTTAGCATTTTCCAGCATATTCCTTATGTCTGATATTCTTCTTTAATATTTTAAAGGTAAACATGCAGTAGCTTCCTGCAGTAGAGTCCCCACTGGGGACTGGAAGTCACAAATACTGCAGCACAGAACCCCCAGTACAACCACATCATGCCGAGATATAACGTGTGAATTAGAGATGCTGGTAGGTGGAATCTTTCTGGACAGAACCAGTCTAGCAGTTCCCCCTTGTTTCCAGTCTTTATGATGTGTATTTTCCAAAATGTTGATCCATTCCTTTAAAATCATCCATGTATAAGTACTGTCTACCTAAATTACAAACTCTAACATTCAGGTGACATTTGTTGATACCATTAATAGTAGGTTTATGCAACATGACAGTGAAAAGATGCCCCCTTTCAAACATGCAGCCTATCCCTGAAATGTTCAGGAACATTTCCTGTATCGGGTTATGTGTGAATGGGAGCAGGGATCGATATTCAGGGAAATCTGCACTGCCAGTTTCTCACCACAAGACCTACTTACCTTTCAGGGAAAATGCCAGCACAGCTGTGTAGTGAATGAAAGCAGTAACATTGCAGGGACAAGCATGTAAAGGGTTACGGACTGCGAGTTAGGCAGTGCTTGGTTTTGGCTTGTCTGTCTTTCAACATAGCAGCTGCATCACAAACTTTCTCATATTACGGCTAAACAACACACTAAAATATGTTTCTTAAAACATTTGAGGCGAAAAAGAGGCAATGCAGTAACATAATCTTGATTCATATTTGATCAGAACTGCCTAGTTTAAAAGTTTGATCTGATTTTTCTTTCTTCTTCTGTTGAGTTTTATGGCGGTTGGCATCTGTAAGTGTTGCATTACCACCATCTGCTGGACTGTCCCTTGCCCCATTTATTCCGTCATTGCCATGGCAGTGTGAAAAGGCGCAAGACGGAAATGTGTCTGAATATAGCTGCATGTGTGAATAGTGAAAATCACCACCGATGCCTGAAAGGTTATCCCAGTAATTTACCAGGAACTATGTGTGAAAGAGGTGTTAGACTCATTGGCACATGATTGTCACATGAAAAAGTAGGAGAATTAAACAGATCAAACTGCTAAAGCAGCTGAAACAGTTAGAGGTTGAGATCAAGGTAAATGTTTGCTAAAGGTTCAGTCAGGAATGCCTTTAAAAATTCTGTGAAATTTGAACTCTCACTTTTCAACGTGCTATGAAACTTGTAGTCCACTGTTATTCTAAGAAATCACGCTCATACTGTGCTGTAATAAAGGCCAGGCTGTAAATACACAGAAACCTGATCTCTGTCTCTCTCTCTCTCTCTCACACACACACACACACACAAACATGTTGACCTAGGTCACCTTTGGGGACATTACATAGACTTACATTCATTTCCTGGAGATTTAACCTAACCCTAACCTTACCCACTGACCCAAAAATCAACTTTTTCCCAATTTGGGACATGGCTTTTGTCCCCACTTGGACAAGCCGCCCCCATTTAACTGGTCTTTAGTCTAAAATTTGTCCCCAAAAGTAGCCTATGACAGACACACACACACATACACACAGCTCCTCTCTGGCATCTTTGTTAACTTGTAAAGGAGTAGTGCAGGATTTTGGCTGTATATGGTTTTGTCTGCAGATCCTCATCAGCGTTAAGTCGGAGGCAGTTTGTCTGCACCAAAGTGGGCACTCTCTCACACCTGCAACTCGTCCAGGGTTCACTGAGGATTTCAAGCACCAACTTTACCAGATGTTGATCTGACAGTGTGACGTCAGAGCAGGGCAACACTCAGCTGAGATATTTAATAAAAGGAAGTTTACTGGCATTTGGAGTGAAGCCTCCAAAGCAAATGTTCTGGATGGAGTGAACTCACATCCTCTGTGTCTCTGTAGACTAATATGGCCTCTGTCAACTGGTACTAAACATTGATAAACAGCTGCCATATCATTGATGTCTGCTAAGCATCAGTATTAATGTACGCCCAACTCTTAGGTGTTCTGTTCTAGTTCTCAGAACTTGATGCACTTATAAAACAGCCCATGTTTTACAAATTAAACCCTAAAAATCATAAAATATATTACAATTCTGCTGAAATCTTGTGAATTGTATCGTCCTACCTTCCAGGCAGTTTCAGTTCATGCTAGTATGCTTTGTAAAAATTGTAGAAATTCACTTGAGATATGTGATCCATCACTGTGAGCGTTTCATGCACTGTCATGCACAGTTGAATGAAATTTGCAATTATTGATCCTTTCTGTTATAATCACTGCAAGTTCATTGTCTTAATGCCCTGTAATAAGAGGATGAAATAGCTGCAAGGATGGAATAATCTAAAAATGATGGCATGCTTCAAAAAATGTGAAGTTGTATATGATTTGTGGTTAACAGGCTATTTTCTATCTAATCTATTTTATTAAATTGTTTTCTTAAAGTTTTCTTAAAAACATGCTTCATGGACTACCTCGCCTCAAATCCATACGCCGAATGCACGTGTCACCACACACTCATCTGTTTCAAACACGGATACACAGACGTCAGCATCTGCAATTCATCTCTATGAATGACCGATCAAGTGGCTAATCCACCTAGAGACTGATCAATGTGACAGCATTATTGATCCCGTTATGTCATCGTGCTTGGATCAATCAATAGCTGCTTCTCATTCATCACGTCTGTCTGTACTCTGTCTGAATAATTTCATCATCGACTGATATACAGGAAGAGATAGTGGAAAACACACAGCGAGTCTTGAGTGCATAAAGTGATATTGATAATATGCTGAATGCATCCATGAATGATTTACTGTGTTAGAATATGCCAATCCTGTCAACTTGAATGAAAAAGTGGTCCAAAAACCTACAGAAAGCCAAAAAATGTCCATATTCATTTATTTCTCGTTATTCATGGTCACACCATTGACATGTGCGTCCCATTTGTCAAAGCATAACAGTTAAAGATCCAATTCCTGTCCACGATATGTTCAAGGACCATCTGATCTCCTTTTGGAAGCTGATGCCGCTATAGTAAATGTAATTTTGAATGTGATGGAAGAATGGCTGCAGGCTGTGTTGTTACTACTGTACCATCAAAGAATAATAATGTATGTTTTTGAGGGTAATACGTGTAGCCTCTGAATGTGAATAGCTGAACTTAATCAACACAAAAGAGTGGAATGATTTCGCCCAAGGCTGTAATCAAGGTCTCTGAATACAGAAATAACGCTTTATTTTTTCATTCAGCATATCCAAGCATACTTTATTCAGTTTGGTTTGTACTCTTTCACTCTTTTTATTCATTCACTCAAGGCCGCCTTCTGCGAGTCTGTCCTCTCAAGAGAAACGACCCTATAGGTTGTATAATCAGTCACCAAAAAAACAACCTACAGTTACGTTTGAGTGACAGACGCCATCTAACAGCCATAGTAATTATGACCTGGAAAAGTGACACGGTTCAGATGACATCTATATAAGGTGACTTCCTTATTAGGAGAAGACAGGTTGGGTGGATGGCTACATAGTAAGTTAGATGGCTAAAAGTTCTAAAAACCGTAACGTGGTGTTTACTGTTGCCATAACGATGACGGTTGCCTAACTTAAAGGAAGTAGTAACCAGGTTTTAAGTGAACATTTTAACACAAACTATGATCTTAACCCATGATCTTTTCCTAACCTTAACCAAGTGGTTTTTGTGCCTAAACCTAACAAGACCCTAACCACCATAAAACATCTTGTAACGGTTTTGGAAAGTGGCACATTGAGTCATTATGAGTCATTCTGGAGTGCAGGTACGACCGACTTATATGGTCGTTTAATTTGGAGGACTTGTTGTCTTCTGCAATGTGAGTAGAGAGATTACAAAGAAGCAGAAACATGAGTATTTCTTTTTTAATTTGAAGGTGAGATCTTGAGGATGAGACCTTTTGCAAATGGGATATATTGATGTTTAATTTCACAGTTGTTCTCTAGATGTGAAAACACATGTCTACACACCCACAGATTTCATCTCTACAGTGAAACACCACTGGGCTTTTTAATACACTGTATCAAAGTCTGGTATTCATAGGTTGAAATTAAAAGTCAGGAATTTTCTGTCAGTTTGCTGCGAGGTTTACTTTATAAACCAATTTTGATGGCAAATACAATTTTCACCTGTACTATTTCATCATATTCATGCCCTGAAATGTCATAGACTGAGATAGTAACTAAGACAAACAGACAATGCTGTTCTTTCTTTCATTTCTCGAAACAGACGAAAGTACATTTTTCAATGTCAACCTTTCTTCTCAACTTGGAAAAACTCCAGCTCATCAGCACATCTCATGTTTTTAGTAACAACACTCTTTGGAACAAGTAGATTATCCAATTAAGCTGGACAGCACACAAACATGTGACTTTTTGCAATTTTTCCCCAAATGCATCTTGACTCAGATTAGTTTCTCCATGGCAAGTAGTATTGTATTCATACTGTACGTTTTACTGTACATCAATGTTTTCTCACTGGTACTGGTGCTACTCTAATGCTGCCAACATATGTGCATAACCACACATGCTTGTTGGGCCCTCTCACACTGACAGTTTCCTGGAGTAGTTTGACTAAAAATGATATTAAAAGCAGTATGAATGCTTCTCATAACATGGATACAGACCGAAAAACTGAACCACCTGAATGAAGTGGTCTGAGATTAGTTCAAGTCTAACTTTAATGTTTTTGTAGTGTTCTTGCATTGTTAGCAAGGAAATGTATGAGCAGAGAAACACATTCAAGCCTGACAACTGAATCTTTTTTCCCAATAATGTTAGTGGTGCTCATTTTTCTTTGTGGCCCATACGGGTGGTCCTGCCTGTATGTGTCTCCATTTTTTTTCTTACCTGAGGCCTAATTTCATGACTGTAAGTGCATGTTAAAAAAATCACTGAAAGGTAAGTGAGGAAAGTGTATTTTACTCCACTTACTAGCCAGGAGGATCAGTGCTTTAAAGGCCTGTACATGCATACACACTCTGACAGACAAACTACCACAACTGGATGCTGTTTGTAAAGCTGGTCTCTGTGCCGTCTGTCTGTATGACAGTGAAGAGCTATTAGAGAAGGAGCCGGTATCAGATGCAGATGTGGGCTGGATGTTAGGAACCATCAGTCCTCCTCTGCTGTAACTCAGACGCAGGTACACGCACTATTCATGCACATATGCGCATTCAACTCCTCTTTCATATTCCTCGCGGATCCCATGGAAAATAAATGGTGGCATCAATCATACAGGAGAGGGAGAAACAAAAAGTGATGGTGAAAGAGTCCAGAGAGAAACAAAGAGAGAACTGAAGCACAGGCAGAGAGATGGGAGATGGAGATGGGAGGCAAGGAGCAAAGAAAGGTAGGAGGACAAACAAAGAGCATAAAAGATTAAAGAGAAAATAAGAGAAAGAGGTTTGGAGAGGAGAAGGGAACAAGACTAGAACACATTTTGTACACAAACACTCAAAAGATCTGTGAAGATGAGAAGACCGTAAATATCAGAAAGACAGATGGCATCTTTTTTTAAAAATTGCTTCCGAGATACTCTGAAGAACTGCAGGCTGGGGCTTGTAGCCAGTGCATATGTTGCCTGGAAGCTGCCTTATGAATTTTAATTTCTATTTGCTCATTAACCAAGTTACCATATGACTTACAAGGGACTGAGTGGTTTCCTTGTGGGCAGCAGAGGAGGGGAACTTTAGGTCAGTCAGGCAATAAGGAGTGTTCTGATTTGAGCTGTCAAGAAGACTGAAGACTGGTGCAACTTGTGTTTATGTTTTAATTAGACAAAATGATTTATTGAGATGTATTCTGTAGGTGTAGCGGTGTTATCACAGCTCCAGACTTCCACTTTGATACAGTACTGAGACAAGCTTCAGTATCACTGTTTCAACTCTAAAGACAGTACACCCTGTAACTGCTTTTTTTATTGCTGTCTGATGAGATAGAATGGCAGTAGGCTTCCAATTTTCCTGTTCATTCCTGGATAAAAACCTCTGCTGTGCAGAAAATTATGCATTTTATGTTTTGTTTGTAGGAAACATTAAACTGTGAGTTCACCCAAATCACAAAAAACATAAATTTTCTCACTTAATGTACCTCTAGTGGTATCAAACAATGGTTTTATTTCCACGGGTTTTGAGATATCAGGTCAGACATTTCTCCACCTAGATGGTGATGCAAAGGAATTTTGTTTGTGAGGTTTATGGCATTAAAGAAATCCAACAAATTCAACAGAAATATTTTTTTCCACATAGGAGGGTACTTCCACTACCAAACGAAATAATGTTGAGGACATGCAGCACATTAAAAAATGAACAAAATTTTGTTTCTGGACAAAAATGTTGCTGTTTTTCAAACTAAATCAAAAACTGCAGAAAGGTGAACTGACCCTTCAAGAACTGAGTAGCTCACATGAACACCAATAGCCACCATAGTATAAACTTTATCACAGGCAGCAGTAGCTCAGGCACAGTAATCAGTCTGCTGTTAATTGTGGGATTAGAGTAAGACACTGAACCCCAAACTGGGGGAGAAAGCATGAATTGCTTTGGACAAATGACTGTAATGTCATGTAATGTCAGTACAAGAGAAAAGACATCACTATGAAGTTCAAACACATCACAACAATTAGCATTTTGCACCAACAATGCTACAAAAGAAACATGCGGATTACCGCTTTAAACAAATTAATCTGACCTATTCAGCTGTAAATGACTAATTGAACTTTAGCTGTATGTTTCATATGCAAACATATGCACACACACTCACACATAGACGCTGCTCTATAGCCTCCAGCGCTTTGTCAACTCCTTGTTTAGTTTGTGTTACTGTGGTAAAGATTTGTTTGCCTTCAGCCCATCCATACAGTATCAGCTCAATTGCCACGGTAACAACAATTGAATAAAGCTTGGTGGAGCTTTAAAGAGTACAGCACTTAGCCTGGTCCTAATAATGCTCGTAACAGTTTCAATCCTGCTTAATGTAGCCTGGCAGAGCAGAAATAATCACATCATTCTGTAGTTTGCAGGTACTATGTGTGTATGTGTGTGTGTGTGTGTGTGTGTGTGTGTGTGTGTGTGTGTGTGTAGTGCTGAAGATGTGTGCATTACCTGAGCTAATGAGCCAAATCCTGTTATTTAGTGATTACATTTTATGTATTTATTTAATTATTACTAATAGCTGATTCTATGTGTGTGTGTGTGTGTGTTTCCTCTCCACAGGTTTATCCTGGTGTTTGGATGTCTCGTTCTCTCTGTGTTTTCTACCATCCCTGCTCACCAGGAATTCTCCTCGCACTGCCTGCTCATCCTGGTAGGACACACACACACACACACACACTCACTTATTCATATCCAGGTAACTGTGTGCAATCAGGACATGTCTCCTACTCAATGCTCATTATTCTAAACTGATGAATGATGAAAGTATCACATGGTTAAATTGATGGTATTGAATGTGTGTGTGGCTGAGTGATGCTCATGCCTGCGTTAGAAATGCTGATTGTGCATTCTCAGCTCCATAATGAACTGTATGCCTTGCTAATCTACATCAAAATTGCGCTGTTATAATTCAGTTTATGTTAATAGTCTGTGCCTCAGATATGATTATGCAGAAATCATCGCTTGGAGCAGGTAGGGAGAAAAAAGAGGAGGTGAAAAGAGCAGCAACAGAGAAGTGAAGAAATATCACAGGGTCAGTTTACTCAAGTTACATAAAAATGACTATATTTTTTCATTTTCCTTGTCACTTATTTCTAGAAGTAGCCAAAGGTTTTGAGATATCTCTGAGATTTCTGCCTCCACCCCAATAAAACAGAGCTGAATGTAATTTTGTTTGGGTTGCTCAAAGCATTAAGAAATAAATTTTAGAGCTTCAACAACAACATCTCGGGCCAAGGTACTCTGGACAGTCCATAAAACACATTGTCAACTGTCGTTAGTATTTCCAATGAAACCTGGTCACAGCGAGGTCTGCGGATTATCCAGAGTAACGAGGGAATTGTTTCTGGGAAGAAAAGCTGCTCTTGTTTTTTATGTAAATTTTGTGCTTTGGTTGTGATGAAACTTTAAAGGACAGTTCTGTTATTTTACAAATTATTTTCATCCAGGTAGCTGTTTTAGACTTATATAGCTAGTTTAGCATTAATGTTGAGCTATAAGCCTTCCTCACAGCAGGCATCTTAAACTGTCATAGCAGGAAAATCACCGGTGTAACTCACAACATTAACAATGGCTCCGTTCCACTGAGGTGTCACAGCAAGTGCAGCCAGGGAGCCAGCATGCGTAATAAGAGGGCCTTGGAATTGGCACTGCTAAATGGAACACAATCATTATTAACTTTATTAATGTGACCTGTGCTTTTCCTGCCAGGAGACGTAAAAAAAAAAAAAAAAAAAAAAAAAAAAAGCTTGGAAGTGACTTAAAAACACACTCAAAAAGATGTACAGTACAGATAGTGCGAGTGATTTGTTTAACATTTACCTAATTGTCCTTTGACATGCTTATTGAAATAATGTGCCAAATTGATCTGTGCAGTTCCAGCGGTAAGACAAGGCGGACAAGCTCAGCAACAAACGCGGTCCTTGACCCTTTGCTACCACTGTCTTTATTGTGTGATTCTACGTTTGAGTGTGTGTATGATTTAATTATGTGTGGTTTTTTTTTTGTCCTGCAGGAGTTTGTGATGATTGTGGTGTTTGGTCTAGAGTACATAATCAGGATATGGAGCGCTGGCTGCTGCTGCCGCTACCGAGGCTGGCAGGGACGCCTCCGCTTCGCCAGGAAACCCTTCTGTGTCATAGGTAAGTCTGTTTGTCTCACACTGTCAGAGAAAAACCTGTGAAGTCTAGTATATTAAAAAAAAAAAGTCAGATGCTATATATATAGAAATGCTTGATAAAGATATCGCTCAGTGTCAACCATGCATGATCACACCAAGCTTTCTCACTGGAAAATTTAACTCATGGTGTATTGCTATTTAACTGTAGGGTTTATCAATTAAGCCATCCACAACTCCAAACACATTTTATTATTGTATTTTTTCATTCTTACCTGAGGCCTAATTTTCCCAGATGTATGTTAAAAATGCTCAAAGTTTAAGAAATTAATCATTATTTTGCAACAGTATTGATAGAAACATGTATATCTATTTAATATTCTCAATATCATCCTGTTTGAGTATTTTTAAGTGATGAGCGTCAGGTAATAATGTGATTTGCCAGTACGGACAAACAGTGCTTTTAAAATGACCTTTTCAGTAACCGGTTAATGTAACTGGAATCAAAAAGAGCATGAAAACACATCGATATAGAAGATAGTCGCTCTCTGTCCTCCTCATGTTGCTCCTGCAGGGAGAAAGAATTTTGGGAAAATACAAGAGAAAAAAAAAGAGGGGGATTTTAGGGTTGCAGACAGAATGACGGGAGAAGACTAACAGAGACAGAAAAGGAAACAAGCAGCCTGTAGTGAATCAATAGTTGTTTTAAAGGTGATGGATGGATCAAGAAAGTGGGTGAGTCAACCACAATTCCTTTTACAAATATTGTGAAACCTGTGACCTTTAATTTTCGTTCTTTTACTCCCCAGACATCATTGTCCTCATCGCCTCAGTTGCTGTGGTTTCAGCCGGTAGCCAAGGTAACATCTTTGCCACCTCTGCGCTGCGTAGCCTTCGTTTTCTTCAGATCCTGCGCATGGTGCGCATGGACCGCAGGGGAGGGACCTGGAAGCTGCTGGGATCTGTAGTTTATGCACATAGTAAGGTAGGACATTTTGAACCGTTTTGTCCTCTTCTAAATTTTGTGCTTAAGATATTCAAAGTGGTAATCAGTCAGTGTTGCAGTGTTTCTGCACTCCACCTCCATAAAGATCACCTGACAATCAAGAAGTATAGTCAGTTCTGTTATGATGGATTCTCAGATTTTCTGTTTGTTCATAGTGGTTATTGCTACTCATGCTAACCACCAGTTGTTATATTGTGTAATCCAGATTGCACAATAAAATCTACTGATAATAACAATTTACTTTATTCATGTAGCACTTGTCAAAAACAGAGTGAAAAATTAAAGGAAATGTTTGCCAGTAGTTGTTTCTTCTAGACTCCAGACACTAGAAAAATGATCATGAATTGGAATTGAGATCAGTCACAAAAAGGTTAAAAGTAAGATTAAAGGTTTATGGGTAATCGGTTGTTACAGTAAACGAGACAAATAACTTCCTTCAGTCCTCGCTAGTTGCCTTGCAACTGGTCCCGACCAGACACAAGCTCCCCCATTAAATGGCGGAAAAACGGTTGTTTTAAAACTTTTGTATGGATTAAACAAATGAGATATAAAATGTTAATTAGTGAGCTTTTGAAGAGCCAGGCTGTATTTCAGACTGACTGTTTCTAGTCTTTTTGCTAAGTTAACTGTCTGCTGGCTCCAGCTTCATACTCATCAAACAGACATAACATAAATAGTATCGATCTTCTCCTATAGCCACATCTTGGCTGCAGCTATATGTCAGATAGTAACCTGTGTAATGTTATATTGTTGATTTTTTCTTTAAGTCCCCATTGCCCCAGACACATCATATGCTCTTGTTTTATGTGCTTTATACACACTGGCATTATCTCCTCTATGTGCCCGTTGCATGTATGTATATTATAAAATATGTGTGGTTTCATGATTTTGTACTTTCTTAAACTAAATTTTAAGACCAACCAGGCCAGAAACAACAGATGATAATTAGCCATCAGGCTCAACTTGTCATGTTTACATCACAACTAGTAATAAAGATGTTTTTCCCTGTTACTTCCTTCCTGTTGCCTTTCATATGTGTTTTTCGATGAGTAGTACAGCATGGTGAAAAAACAAATTGTGACTACATATCGTATAAAGCTTTACTGTCTGTTTCTGAAATATAATGATTGTGTTTGTCTGGTGTATGTCTTGTAGGAGCTGGTGACAGCCTGGTACATTGGCTTCCTGGTGCTAATCTTCTCCTCCTTCCTGGTCTATCTGGTGGAGAAAGAATTCAACAAGGAGTTTGCCACCTACGCTGACGCTCTGTGGTGGGGCACGGTGAGCGCACACACACATTACCAGACACACAAATACACTTGAACACAGTAAACACATTTAGGCCTTTTTTAAAAGCCCTTTAAATGCAATCTTACTGTGGTTATTGTAACTAGTTTGAAGGCGTTTTCAAAGTCAGTTTGGTTTAGTTATTTGGTTTTTGGTTAAATCTGTGCCATCGTTCATGCTCGTTTCTTAAAGTGATGTGTGCTATACTGTATCAAACAAAGAGATTTTTAGGATTTAAACAACCATAACATCTTTTGAAATAATGCAAGAACTATTGCTCCCTTTTAATCCTGAGCAAGATCAAAGATTTGTTTTTATCTGACAGCAGTGATATATTTCCATTTACAGTTTCTGCGCGACCTTAATGACACCTGCGGTACAAAAGCCAATAGGAATGGCCTTTTCAGTCACACTTGGCTGGCTGTACTGCACTGTTTCCTCCTACATCTAAAACCCATTACACTTTGAAAACACGGAAACAGACAACACAGACAAGAAATGGACCAATCAATAAATTCAATTATCTCCTGCTGCCAGGTGAAACTGGTCTGTTACACTTGTGGGACTGACACTCAGACACACAGTGTTCCTGTATTCTGTGACCTTAGAGCATCTTTCTTTCTGGTAGACAGTAAAAGCATCTTGGACCGATCGTAGAAGCTGTAATATAGCTTTTGAAACCTTTTAAGATGTATGAGTCAACACAAAAGCTGACAAACAGAAACCAAGAGCCATCACAACTGAGCACAGCATACCTGTGATATCCACATTTATCCATATACTCATAATATTTGAGCTTTTGTTAAGTTTTTTTTTTTACTTAATTCAGAAAACAAGTATAAAATATCTTTGGACTGTTTGAATATAACACAGTGAGCCCTTCAACAGATGTGGGTGTTGCATTTATGAATTTAAATTGATTGAAAAAGCCTTTAGCAATAGACACATTAACATTGTTGTAACATTTGTGTACAACACAAATCTGTAATTACTTTTGAGAGAGCGGTTTGAATGGTCATTAAACAACTGTGACCATGGCATTCACAAAATCAACAAGCTAGTTTTCTACTGCTTTGTTTGGCAAATGTGGGCTTGGATGGTATTCAAGGTTAAAGTAATTAGATCATGTATTGTGGCTAAATTGCATGTTTTTAGTAAATGACAACAAACACTAGACTTTGTATTAGCAGCGTTCGCGCTTCACTCTGACTGCTTAAGTCAAGCAATTTGTGGAACAAACAATCCAATTTGTTAAGTGGCAGGAGCACAGATGTAGTAGGAATGAAGCCATGGACAACTGCAAGAAATTCAATCGGGTTGTGTACAAGATTTGTTCCCAGAAAGCTGTGTAAAAATATGAGGTTTGGAAAAAGGATCAAATAGGAGATTTTGTTTTTTATGTGTGTTTTAGGATGTTAGTAAGATGACAGCTTATGTTCCCATCTGTATAAGCACTAGTTGTGTGATTTGACCTATATACTTCTCAGCTATGTCTGAAATAGCTCCCTATTTAATACATTGTGCACAATATTTTCTGTCCACCATTTTATTTGAGTGCCTGAATGCAGCGCGCCACATTTCATAATTACAGTTGACAAAATTACAGTTGTGAGACGCTACAGCTGTCAGCGATGCTGCAAAATGATAATGATTCATAAGTGTCTGAAATCACAATTTACTGCCCACGATGGAGTACACTACTGAGTGTTTATTAAATAGGGAGTAATGAACGAGTAAATGACCTCTGACCCTTCAGATCACCCTAACAACCATTGGCTATGGTGACAAGACCCCTCAGACATGGACAGGGCGATTGTTATCAGCCGGCTTTGCTCTTCTGGGGATCTCCTTCTTTGCCCTGCCAGCTGTAAGTCTCTCTCTCTCTCACACACACACACACACATTACTGTTATTCCTCAATAGCTCCATGAAGCTAATACTATCAGGAGTAGGGACCTAGTTGTCTTTGGGGAATTTTCTGCAGGTTTAAAACTCACTGTTTTGTATGTGTGTTTTTGCATGTAGGGTATCTTGGGGTCAGGTTTTGCCCTGAAGGTGCAGGAGCAGCATCGACAGAAGCACTTTGAAAAAAGGAGGAACCCAGCTGCCAGCCTCATCCAGGTAACACACACATGCAGAGAGCAGATACACTTCATCACTTAAGGTTTGTTTTTTTTTTTTTTTGCAGCAGCAGCAGCTGAGGACCAGAGTGAATACAGAGAACTACCTCACCTTTTATTTGCAGATTTTCATGTGTGTGTGTGTCCATTTTAACTGTCTCTAAGCTTTCCACTGGGTGTCCATGTGTCTCTATTAAAGCATAAGTGTAAGTGTCCACTCTTAATTAGTGTGTTAGGAATATGTTAAAATGCATGTATGTGTATTTTCACCATCTTTCCTCCTATCACAATGAAGTGTGTGTGTGTGTGTGTGTGTGTGTGTGTGTGTGTGTGTGTGTGTGTATTGCCCATCCCCGTAATGTCAGGGTATGTAGCTTCATGATGACTAACGGTGTGTGAGGCACGCTGCCGTCTCTCAGGTCCAACAGCAACACACGCTGCTGGGATTTATGAGTCGTTTCCATGGTGATCATTCCCTGGGCAGACGCACCTCTACACCGTCACTCACTGTAATAGACAAGACCAGCTGCATTACTTGAACAATTAAGACTGTGCCGTGAAGTGCGGGTGCGACTGTATGTGTGTTGCTCTGTGTTTCTTATGTGTGTGTGTGTCTGTCTGTTCCTTGTTTACCTTATGAACTACCTTGACCTTTTTTTTTTTTTTCAAAAAACACTAGGTATTTTTTGTCCTTTAAACAAAATCCAGGAAAATCCAATTTTCTATAACCTGATTTTCTATAACCTTGTTATACTCTTGGTTATCATTTCTATCAGTTAAGATAATATTTTAGTGACTGAATCTATTGTTAAAACATGGGGATATAGTATCTGGTGTAGCAGCTGTTAAGACGCAGCTCTAACCAAAAGACTTGTCAGATTTTAAGTACACAGCTAAGTTTACAAGTAGCCCAATTTTCGCTATTACGTATTTGGAACTGGAACGAGCCCTGAGAATATAAAATTGTTACCCAAACTGTCTGTTTGACAAGACTACATCAGTTTCCCGATGACAGGATGGGATCCAGCCAAATGTCTAGACTGAATATGACACAGCAGGCTGCCAATGCCTGTCCTTTTTCAAACACACCAACAAACCTAGCCAATAAATGTTATTTTCTATCCTCAATATTTCATAATCCATTGTGCTAGTTGTTTAACGGAGCACTCATTTAAAGTAGACCAATAGAAAAGCCACTTCAGGGTTTAAATAATGGAAGAGGAATGATTTTTAAGTTTTAAGTGTAGAATTTAGTGGCATCTAGTGGAACAGACTTGGCAGAAATGGAATATAATATTCATAAGTGTGTTTTTAGTAGTGTATAATCACCTGAAAATAATAATTGTTGTGCTTTTGTTAGCTTAGAATAAGCCATTTATATCTACATAGGGAGTGGATCCCCTTCCATGGAGCCTGCAATGTTGCACCACCATGTTTCTACAGTAGCCCAGCATGGACAAACCAAACTGGGCAAACTGGCTCTAGAGAGGGACTTTTGTGTTTTTCATGTGTTTTGCGGCTAGATTCTCCTACACGCTTGTTCTCATTGCTAGATGCCACTAAATATTACACTCTGGTCTTTTACCGCAGTGGTGGATATGTATTATAATACAGTAGGTTTTTATAGAAAATTATTATGGGTGCATTTACTTTTGTTTCACCTACAAGTAAGTGGTTTAGATGGTATTGATAAAGACAGGATTGTTCAAAACCTGCCTGGCTTTCTAACCATATGTATATCACAGCATCCTCAGATTTGACTGATTAAATTGGTGATATATTTTGATCACTGCTTATGTTTTAGTGAATGAATTTTAAATACTGTTTTGTCTGGCTGTCTAGTGGACTGTCTGTTCCCCTTCTTATCAATACGTATCAGCTGTTATGCTTGACAAAAACCAGTTGGAGCCCAATTGTTCCTGAATAACACACTAAGGGCGCAATTAATCCTGCGTGTGTTGATCTTGTTTCTGTTTCATTGGCTTTGTATCAAGCACCTGGTCACTGTCTGTCATCTGCCAAGCTCATAACATTTTCCTCAACAGGTAACAGGAAACTTGGAAGGAGCTTTAATGTGTTAAATATGTGGATGACATTACTATTCTGTCCCGTCACTTCACTCCCCCATCTCACACAGCTCTCATGCTTCAAACCAGTGTGTGCTCTGTGTGTCTCTGTCTGTTTGCTGAGAAGGATATTACCACTGTCTTCAAGCCTCAGCAGCTGGTCTGTTCTAAATTTCACCTGTTACAAAAAAAAAAAAAACTATTTTGCCGACCAACTGTATTTTTAGAACAAGATTGAATCTCCAAATGATTTTAAAGTGCTCTCTAGAGTAGCATAACAACCAACAGCCAAAATTGGCCAGCATTTGGCAGGTGGCCGGTGTTAATTTCCCACCCTGTCTGTGTAAAGTGTTTATATAAAGGCTTTCCAGTCATATCACAAATCTTGTAACTACACCTGGTACCATCATGGAGGTTCAGTGAAGAGCAAGTAAATTATGGTTTAAGATATAAAGAAAACAACCTGTAAAAAAGATTGTGGTGAATGTATGTCATTTATGAAGAAACTGCGTAATCAGCTACGTTTTTTTTCTCCAAATCTGGGTTAAAGTTATTAATCTTTACGTGGCATCAATGCTTCAAAACACATTTGATGAGTCAAACTTGGATGAACTTTAAAAAACTGTCTGTACTGCCAGATAACCAGCAGTAAGTCCATTTAGCAAACCAACATCCATAATGTTGGATAAAGGTAGGTTTTCCACTGCAGCTATATTTTAAACCCATGTGTATTCAATGAACTTTTAGTCTCATTCTGATGTGACTGCCCGAGATTAATTTCCATTTTTACTGTTGCCATGTAGCTACAGTTCAGACTAATTTACATAACTCTGTGAAACATTTTATTGCTAGATGTTTAAATGCTAATTCCTTAAAGTCCTTATATGTGTGTATTTTTAATAAACATAAAAATAAACAATTTTCTTTTTCAGATTTAATTTATTTACCTTTTCAAAAACTGTTTTATGCTACAATTTTTATTTATTACATTATGACCATCTTTTCTTATCTTTTATCTCAGTGGTTCCAAACCTTTTTTTTTATTATTTGCTTGTGTCCCCTTTAAACAAATCAATGTCTACATGTGACCACTTGTCACTGTTTCAATGTATGAGCAGATCAACCAAAGTGCTTTTCCCCTTTCAAATTGTTTCATTTAAATAATTTTTGATTCCTGAAAAGGGTCAAAACATATCCAGTATTTAAAAAGAAAAGATTAATTATCAGAGAAAAATCTGAAAAAATAAACATTTTGCATAGAAACAAATATGTATTTTTCTTCTCTTCTGTCCTGTAAATCGTTTTTTGACATCCAGGTTGAAATAACTGATGCATTTTCATCTCAATGACATACTCGTTGTAGTTGTAGTTTATAAAGTTAGCTAGCATGCAATCTAGATGCAACAAGACAGGAATAGTTTAGCTAACCAGAAAGTGTGGTTAGCTAGCCAATAAAGTGACATTAACTGAACATTATGTATCAGTGATGAAATGATAAGTTCTTACTGCATTAAAACAAATCAGTTATCAAGTATATGTTCAGAAACACAAGCTTCTCTTCGCCACTATGAAGAGCTGATGATCTTCAGTGTGGCTGCCAGCTGGTTACATGCATTGAAAACCTTGTGTATGTTACATGTTCACATATATCACAGTCCCTTAATTTCCTCACCGTGTTTGTGCCATTGCCCCTCTGTGTCACGTATGTGTGTGTGTGTGTGTGTGTGTATATGTGTGTATACATGTGAATGTGTGTGTGTGCCCTGTCCACCTCTGTTACCTCCCCCACCCAGGCGGCTTGGCGTCTGTACTCCACCGACGGTGCTCGTCCCTACCTCAGAGCCACCTGGCACCACTACCAAAGCGCCCTCCCCCCCCTCAGGCATGTATCCCCACCACCAGCACCACCATCACCACCACCACCACCCCCACCTCCCTCCTCTTGCAACCCCCCAACCACAATGCATCAACACACACCCAAAAAAACTAATCAGCTTTTTCTTTTTTTTCCCCCTCCTCACCTTTTTCTCTCACCTCCTCCCGGATGTATACACTCCTCCCTCAACTTTTTTTTTTTTTTTTTACCTCCCACACTTCGCCCCATTAATTGTTTCATTTATCATTATTTTATTTATCCTGTCGACTCTGCACGTAGTGTGTCTGGCGTAGTTATGCTGCTGATGAGAACTCGGTTTCCATTGCTACCTGGAAGCCTCATTTGAAGGCGTTGCATACCTGCAGCCCTGCCAAGTAGGTAACAACTTACAGACTTACAAACATGGCCGCTGCTGCTCAGCCCTTTTCCTCATCTCTCCTCCTCAGCTGGTGTCTGCTCGGTCCCATCGATGTGGCTTCAACTCTTCCTCCATTTTTCTACCATGTATTTCACTGTTATGCATCATTATGATCATTCTCTTATAAGCATACCTGTATTCAGCCTTTCTGCTCAGGGATGTTTTGCTTAGCATGCATCATTATTAATACATTAATACAATTAACACATTCAGACAGTTTCACATGTTCACATCTGGGAGATGTCCAGTCAAACATTAGTGGTTTGTGATGCCTTGCTGAACAGCATATAGGAAGTTGCTGAGATATTGAATAATATATGTTTGTTTTAATAGTTTGTCTTGGCATTTTATGCCCTCTATTAGATAGTGATAGTAGAGAGATGACAGGAATTAAAGGAGGGAGATGTGGAACATGGGGGATAGCATCAAACAAAGGTCACCAGCTGGATGCAAACCAGGGACATAGCTGTTAATATTGCAATGCAAGCAGTAACCGCACACTAAATCAAGGCTCCCTTTAATTTTATTTTGCGGCATTCTGACTAACTACAGGTCTTCCTCAGGGAAATGTACATAGCTGTGTTAATAAGAGGATGCCCCCCTTAATTATAACTATTTGATTTGGAAATTTTGAAACGCTAACAAAGCAGTGAGCTTCTCACAAACAGCGATACACAGACAGAGGCCAATTTAACATTAACACAACAAAGTGAATGATTTCAATGTATAAATGTATAAAATATATCAACAACTTTTAAATTGATAGCAAAAAGATATTTAAGTTTTAGATTTACAAACTAATGCAAGAATTCTGTCATTTTGACATTGGATTTCAGTGTTGGTGCATGTTGTTGTTCCATGTTGTTGTTGGTGTAGAGGTTCGACTTTCCACCCAAACCAGATCCCAAAACAGATTCCCTGAGGTTTTATAGAGTTCAGGTTCAGATTTTTACTTTTCTTCAGTTGGGGCATGTGAAAGAAATGCAGATTTGTCTCCCCATGCCTCCCAGAATGGTGTGTGACATTCAGGAGCCTGTCACCTGACCTGGCTGAACTTGCAGTAGTAATGCAACAGATACAAACAGACAGATGAAGTAAAGAAATTAGCATTAGAAGAATTTACCTTGTCCTCACAGAAAGGAAAGTGTGACATACTTTCACATGACTGTTGGCAAGACAAGTTGTCTGTGTGCTTAGTTAAATGTCAATAATGCTAAATTCTGCTAAAAAAAAAAATGAGTTGGCTTCCACAGTAAAATCTAACATTTTTTTTTATGAGGATCCAATTACAACAAATTTACGCCAGACATGGTACATTGGTGCGTAATTTGTTGTTTTAGAGGTTTGCTAGCAATGTTTTCTAAGTGTTGGGAGTGTAAAATTCAAGTATTTATATTACCATCCAGACTTTCACACACACACACACACACACACACACACACACACACACACACACACACACACACCAGATTCAGATCCTTGCCTTTCTGATTTCCATGCCTGTCTTTCAGCTAACACTTATAGCCTTACTGTGCATGGCCATAGCTTGCATGTGTTACTTTTTTTGACTGCCTTTTGGCTTGATGCCTTCCATATCCATTAGTGGAAACTTCTGTTATAATGCTATTTTAATCTGCTGGAATACTGATCTCTCTCCCTTTGTCTCCTCTACATCGCACTAACCTTTGAAGGAAAGAGCAGGGCGAGACTACTTACAGGTTTGTATGACTCTCGGCTCATCACTGCAACACACAAAAACCCCCACACAAGTAAACACATATTAAATGATATGCTTAATTTTTTGTCATAATATCTTTTGTCTTACGAATTAAATGCTGTTTTGTGTAACACGAAAAAAACAGTAGGTTTGCAGGCTTAATTCATCATTTGATTATAGATTCATAGATTGGGACTCATATTTTGGACATGTCCAGTGATGACTTTCAGGCTATGATTTATTTATTCATTTTGTTTTGTTCAGTTTGTTCATTATTTATATTAAACATCTGTGCATTAGATGATATTTACTGCATAGGTCATGGTGTGTAGATTTTTCAGTTTGTGTCTTTATTGGTATGTTTATTGACATCTGCCAGGTATTTTGGTTGGTAAAGCAATTGAAGATTGCAATCGAAGGGTTATGTAGACCTATTGATTGGTTGGTTTGTTAGTTGCTTGGTTTATTGATTGATTGATTGACCAAACCCTTACTTATCCTTTACAAATTCTTAAGTCACCATTAGTGAAGAAAATGTTGGCATTCATGATGTTGTTTTGGCTTGTATGTTAATATTAATCTCTGTTTCACCAGTGCGGCCTGGCAAAAGAGAAGGTACATTGCAGTACTTTGACTTACAAAAGGATAATTAGCAAGCACATCAATATTGTAGTGGACAGTTAAGCAGTAACAAGGTTGCTGTGTTCTGATAAAAGAAAATCTGACGTGTCAGGACAACATTGGACATCGGAAAGAACAGTAGCTAATGGATTGGATTGAGAAAGACATACAAGAAGAGATGTAGGGATGAAGATTGTTTTTATATAACACAATAGGTAGATCAAGGCTATTCTATAAATAAAGTACTACAAGAACTACTTTCAAATGACTTATTTCAGGGGTACCGTGTGCTGCCTGTCGACGTTTTATTCTCCTTTTTTAATTTCTGCTGCTCCCACCTCACTTTTCCATCTCTTTCTGTCCATCTCCATCTCAGAATTTGTGTCTTCTACCTCCATCTTCTCTTCCCTTCTCTTACTTTTGTCTGCACTTGACTCTCAGGCAAGGAAGGTCGATGGGCTCCGTCTTTGCGAGTGTGTGTGTGCGTATGCATGCACACAGGCCTTCAAAGACAGGAGTCTGTACCATGTCTGTACCATGACGCACTTTTTTCCATTGGGATGGTATTTATATAACTCATCAAACACAAGTCTAGGAGAGACAGAGCAAAGTTGAAAAGGGGGGGAGGAGAGGGGAGAGGAGATAGGGGATTTCAGAGAGGGAAAGAAGACAGAGAGAGATTTGTGAGTTTAATTATGCTTGTATAGTTTTTACAGTGCTGCGCTTCTTTGGCAACATTTGGGGGCCTTATGTTGAGCCAGCAGCTTCTTAGGCATTTAAACTTAAGACACACACACGCATGCACACACACACACACACACACATACTCAGAAATACTCTCAGTCAAACACACAAACAAATGTGCTTCTCATTCTTAAACAAAACAGTATTTAATTAGGCTTTGCTGCATCCATAACAACATACATAACCCAGAAATCCGTCTGTTTAAAAGGCTGTGTTTAATTACGCTTTCCTTTCTTAGAAACTTTTGTTGCACTAAATCCAATTTACACTCGTGAAATCATAATTATGCACACTTTTTATGGCACTATTTCTTCTTTATGTTTTCCCCTCCACTAAGAGAACACACAATGCTCTGCATTATTAGTGGTTTTACAGACTGTCGGCTGCTCGGCGGTGGTAGGTGCCGTGGTAAATGGCTGGTGGTTTTCGTTTAAGCAGACTTGTAAACACCAGCAGTAGTAAACATTAGGTGCACCACAAAGTGATCTAGCGTACATCATGCTGAGTGTAAGTGTGCTGGATATTGGCAGTGAGAGCCAACATGAAATGAAGGATAATAAGTTTAATCTGGAGTTTATTTGTGTGTGGACGCAGGTGTGTCTGTGTGTGTGTGTGTACCTCCTGGTACAGGAGGATAATTTAAGATTCTGCTCAAACTGTTGTTTACCTCCTTCACTCCCTCATGGGAAAATCAAACAAAGTTTATTCCAAAGTATGCTTAACTCACTTGTGTTTGTGTTTGAAGTACTGTTTACCCCCTCAACAGGCCTTGAATAAAAGAATTCTCACCAATTAAACTAGACTAGCAAACTAGACTAAACTGGCTAACACCAGACTTCATTTAAACATGTGAACATGGCTTAATTTTCAGTTTCTTGATAAGCAGACTCCTTAAACTTTTAGTTGAGCACTACAGGGTGGCAACCCAAGAACCAGCTGGACAACAGTGGTGAAAGAGGCTGTCAAGCTGAAGAAGGAAGTCTTTCAGGTCTGGCTGGATCAGGGGTCTCCTAAAGCAGCAGATGGACACTGAAGGGCCAAAAGGGTGGCAGTTCAGGTGGTTGCTGAAGCAAAAACTCGGTGTGGGAGAAGTTTGGGGAGGCCATGGAGAAGGACTTTCAGTTGGCCTCACAGAAGTTCTGGCAAACTGTCAGGTGGCTCAGGAAGGTGTAGCAGGGCTTAGCCCAGGCTGTTTTCAGCAGCTGTGGAGAACTGCTGACCTTGACTGGGGACATCGTCGGGCAGTGGAAGGAACATTTTGAGGATCTCCTAAACCCAACCATTATGCCTTCTGGGGAGGAGGAAGAGTTGGACGACTCGGGGGAAGCCTCAAACATATGCCTGGTGGAGTTCTCTGAGTTAGTCAAAAAGTCCTCAGTGGCAAGGCGCCGGGTGTGAATGAGATTCACCCTGATATGCTGAAGGCTCTGGACATTGTTGGACTGTCATGGCTGGCACGCCTCTTCAGTTTCGCATGGAGACTGGGGACAGTGCTTGTGGACTGGCAGACTGGGGTGGTGGTACCCATTTTCAAAAAAGGGGAGCAGAAGGTGTGCTCCAACCATTGGGGGATCATACTGCTCAGCCTCCCAGGCTGGAGAGGAGGCTCTGGTCGATTGTCAGACCTCAGATTCAGGAGGAACAATGCGGATTCCATCCTGGCTGTGGAACAGTGGACTAGCTCTTCACCCTTGCAAGTGTACTTGAGGGGTCATGGGAGTTCGCACATCCAGTCTACATTTGCTTTGTGGACTTGGAGAAGGCTTATGACCATGTCCCTTTGGGCACCTTGTGGGGAGTGCTATGAGAGTATGGGGTACCAGGGCCGTTGCTGTGAGCCATTCAGTCCTTACATAACCGCAGTGGGAGCTGTGTCTGCATTCTCAGCAGTAAGTCATCCTTGTTCTCAGAGGGTCATCCTTGTTCTCAGAGGGGGTGTTGGGCTCCACCAGGGTTGTCCCTTTTCACTGATTCTGTTTGTGATTCTCATCTCAAGGCACAGCCAGGGAGAGGAGAGTGTCACGTTTAGGGACCTCAGGATTGCTTCTCTGCTTTTTGCAGATGATGTAGTTCTGTTGGCTTCAACACAAAGTGGCCTCCAGCAGGCACTGGGACGATTTGCAGCCGAATGTGAAGCGGTCGGGATGAGAGTCAGCACCTGCCAATCTGAGGCCATGGTTCTCTGCCGAAAAAAAAAGGTGGACTGCTCTCTGAAGTGAGTTACTGTCCCAAGTGAAGGAGTGTGCGGGTAAGATGGAGCATGAGGTTGACAGGTGGATTGGTGCAGCATTAGTAGTAATGCGGGCATTGTACTGGATCGTTGTGGTGAAGAAAGAGCTGAGCCAGAAGGCAAAGCTCTCAATTCACCAGTCGGTCTAGATCCCAATCCTCACCAATGGTCATGAGCTTTGGATAGTGACTGAAAGGATGCAATCGTGGATACAACCAGCCGAAATGAGTTTCCTCCGGAGGGTGTAAGGTCTCAGCCTTAGAGATAGGGTGAGGAGCTCAGGGAGAGAGATGTTCCAGGCACATCCAACTGGTAGGAGACCCTGGGGCAGATCAAGAACACATTGGGGGGACTACATATCTCTTCTGGCCCGGGAACGCCTTCGGATCCCCCAGGACGAGCTGGAGGGCGTTGCTGGGGTGAAGGATGTCTGGGATTCCTTACTCAGTCTAATGCCACCGTGACCCAGTCCCAGATAAGCAGCAGAAAATTGATTTATGGACTACTTTACACAACACTGCAAGAAAACCGGAAGGTGTTTTCAGAAAGTGTTTTTTACTGACACATCCACAACAATCAGTGTCTCATGGTTCATGAATTCATGATTTAGATGCTTTTGGAGTTGATTTTCCTACATGAGCCAAACCCAGGCAAGCAAATGTTAGTAGCCTCACACTGAATAATGCTTTGGTTTGATGACTTGATTTGTGTCATGAAGTCACATCATACATATCGTATATTTGTCATCCCAAAAGGGAAAACTGAGTTCAGGTGGGTTTACCCTCCACAGAATCCCTGTTCATCCATCCCCATCCTTCTCTGGAATAATTCTCCATCCTTTTCTCTGTGTATTTACAGTGCATCAGTGTTGCTGGCAGAGAATTTATCTTCTCTCTGCTTAACTCCTCTTCTAATCTCCTTCCTCCTTTATCTCCTCCTCTCCATTCTGTCCTTCATCCATCCCTCCCTCCTTCACTCTAGTAAGGGTCTAAGTAATGGGAGGCTCTTCCGAAGGTATACTCGGAAATATAGGAGGTACCTACAGTACTACCCATCATCTCCTCTGTCCTGAGCCCAATAACCTGTGGGAATGACTGACTAAAAGCATGGAGTAAAACAAAGAAAATGAACTTAAGTTCCTTATCACCTCCTTCCTCGATCCCTTTTATCCCATCAAGGATTTAGTCTGAAACAACTGCTGCCTGCTGCCTGTCGAATGCAAGCAAGACTTTGTTACAGTGTTGAAAATTAAAGGGGAATTCCACCAAAAGATCATTACACTGCAGACAAAAATGCATATTTTTAAAATTAAAGGAAATGCTACCAGGTTTTACTGCCCAGTGTAGTTCAAAATTTGCAGCAGTCAACAAATTGCATGTTGAGCCTCAGTCATTCTAAAAAGATCAATATCATGGATGATCCTCTCATAATTTGTAATTTGAGTTACAAGTTATAATTAAAAGTCAATTTTCTTAGTACAGCTCAATAAGATAAAACTAAAGAATATACATTTACAAGGTTTAAATTCCCCTTTATTTATTTATTTATTTATTTTTAATCCATATGTCCCTCTTAGCCCACCTAAAGTCTCCTTTTTCCCTGGAATCTGCTCCGAGTCCAGCCACATGAATGTCATCCATATACTCGATGACCAATCACAGTTGGATATCTAGATTTCGGAAGGTTCTTCTGAAGGAATTACTTATACTAATTTCTTGTGCGATTTTATGATGATTTTGATCAATCAAAAGTCATCACGGTGAGAATACTTGATAAATCACTGGTCCAGGTAATTCAGATTTTTGTCTTGTCCCAGCAGTTGGAAAAAACAAAATGGTTACATGACAATTTAGTGAAAAATAATGGCAAGGACATGAGCAATTCATGGGGCTGGACACATTTACCTGGAATGATTCTTCAACAACATATACCATCAACATTTCTGTATACAGATGTTGGTATTGTAGCTTTTCCTCATTTACCTGCATGATTCCTGCATCACTGCTGCACTTCTCTTTTCAGTCATTTTTTGCCATCAGAGACACAAAAATTGGTTGTACATAAAAGTATTATAAAATATCTATTCAGCTCTATCCACAGCCTTTAAGAAAACAATATGTGATTGTTTCAGTATTAGTGGAATACAGCAAATGCAGAACAGAAAATGGCTTACTCATGATATCTAAAGCATATAGGATTCCTATATAATTCTTACAAGTATAGGAAAATATGGAAAATACAGTGTAGTGGGACAGGAAGGTTTAGGAAATCATGACAAATCACTCGGCTAATCTAATAGTCTTTGGAAATTTGGGAAATTTCATAGTCTTAAACCATTTTGGAATACATAAGGGAAAAAACTACTTCTGTTAAAGTGATTAAACCTGATTAAAACACTGAAATTCAGGTGAGACACTGAAGTCTGGAAAAAGTGTGAAATTGTGGCATGAAAAATGTGTTGGAACCCTGCATTTCTCTTTCACTGGTCTGCTGCATTGCATGCTGGTCTATTTGCCTTAGCAACATCGTAGTTTACTGCAGTGAGTCTCATTGATTGAAGATTTTCTTCATCTCCATCAATCCCTTGAAAGCTGCCAAAGATCTAAATGTCATGTGGCTCAATGCATTTTTCAAGTCCATTTCTTTTATTTTAACTGGCAAAAAATCAAATAGTTATTTAGTAAGACTGAAAGTTAAAGACTGATGAATAAGGATATGCTGTATGCATACAGATTTTTTTTAACCATAAATATATCATAGTAAAGTGAACAATTGAGACCAAAATAGTTACAGTATTCTTAGATTAGTGATTTGAAAAATTAAAATCACAAATCTTTTAAATCCTTTTGCTTCCTGCTGGATGTTTGGTTCTTTGGATTTACCAATAAACACGAACATGTTGGAAGCTCTGCAACTCATTTTCACACATGAAGAACAGTGACTCTTCGTTCTTTCACAAAGTAAAATACTCTGTAGAGCCTGTTACAGGTTTCTCTCAACAATGGTCTCATTTGTTTAAAGTAGTCTTAAAATTAATGTGGTGATGATTTATTAATATTACCATGTGTCACATTTCATCCTTTAAAAACATCATTAACTCTGTTTTGGAAAGCGAATACAAGGCTAGATTATCAGCCGATTGGCGAGGACTGCAGCACGTCAAGATTCAACTCTGAGAGTTTGTTTTGGTGGCTTGGCGAGCAGTCTGGCTTTGTTCTGGTGTTGGGCATGTCAATTGGATGGATGATGTTTGGGCTGAAGGAATAGACAGAACATTGCCCTGTGTCGCACTCTGAACTCTTCTCACTCTCTGAGGGGAAATAGGTGTTGACAGTATCCCTTTTTTTTTTCTCTCTCTCCTTTTGTCTGTGTGTCTCTCCATCAACCCTCAACCTCTACCATTCAAACTCTTTCTCTGTCAACTCTATCCTAAACTCACTCTCCCCAATTTCCCTTGTTGTGTCCCTCTCTCTTTCTCTCTCTCTATCCATTACTGGTCCATCACTCTTACTCCCTATGTCTCTGCTTCTTTGAATCATTTTCTCTCCTCTCTTCCTCTTTCCACATCCTTCTACCCCCTTCCTCTCTCTTTCCTTCCATCCCTCTCTGCAGTCAGAAGTTGAGTTTTAAGGAGCGGGTCCGGATGGCAAGTCCTCGCGGTCAGAGCATGAAGAGCCGGCAGACATCCATCAATGACCGCCAACGCTGTTCCCCTGGCAACGAGGTGGTGGGCGGGGCCGAGCTGATGGGTGGGAGCCCGGCCAAAGTGCAGAAGAGCTGGAGCTTCAACGATCGGACCCGGTTTAGGCCGTCGCTGAGGCTGAAGAGTCAGACACGCACTGCTGTCCCTGATGGTAAGCTGGATTGTGTGTGTGTGTGTAGAAACATCTATGATCTGCACACGTTAGTGATGAGCAAACAGTGGTCAGTCCAGTTACCACTGCTTGTATGAGCTCATCCAATATGGCAACCAACCAACTTTTCACTTTGCCATAATATATTTGCAACTTAATTTAATGAGAAAGTCTCATTTAGATTAAGATTTCTTTTTTTCTGGGGAGACTTGAGAGCAAAGAAAATCATGTACACTCAGACCTTTAACATAACCACACAATCAGAGAGGTAAACCACAGGTAAACAAATATAAAGTCAGATAACCAAACAGTTACAAGAACTGTGCAAAAGATACTTGTCCTGGAAGATCAGATTTTAAAAAAACAACACTTTAAAACAGGGTCAGGCCATGAAGGACAAATTGTGACACAAATTGAATTGAATCTTTCTACCAAAGATTTATTAAATCATACTATACATTTTAGGACTTGCACCTACATTCTAGCCACTGGTTTAAGTTTAGGCCAAAATTATATAAAAGTGAGTAGAAAATCAAATGCATACAATATAGTTGAGAGCAGGGACTGTTTTGAAAGCTCTTCCTTGCTGATACATTCAATTGTTGGTGGGACACTCATCTCAGAATCAAGAGTTAATTGCAAAGAATTTAGTCCATGCAAGAAACTAAATTCACACTGTCCCTTTCATGGCAGCTTATTGGATTATTATAGATGGACAGGCATTTGGATGAGGATTTTTTTTCAAATTTCAAATTGTAGCCTAAATGCTTGAACTGAAGTCCACTGCTGTCTGGACAGTAAGAAATGTTCACTTGAAACTAAACACATGGTTCTCTGAAAACTTAATTCTCTTAACATTCTCTATATTAGATATAATGAATGTCATGCCTCTTTTTATCCAGGTGGATAAATTGTGTTTTGGGAAAACTCTTAACAGACTTGAATTACACACTTTCAGAGCATGAGAGAATAATTTTTGGGTGATGATCTACAGTGTGATAAAGCCCTTATGTATTTTAAATCTCAATTCCAACATACTTGTGGATGTTTTTGTCTTTTTGTGCTTTCTAGGGAGCATGAATTTATTGTTATGACTTAAAATGGTGCATGTGTACAGCATACAGTATGTTGTGCATCAGTGTTTTTCCTCACTTTTCCCAGAAACTCCTGTCCTATAGTAATAGATGGAATTGCTGCCTGTTTTAATCGCACCTCAGTTTCCCCTCTTATTCCCTTGTATCATTTATTTAAACTGATTTATTATTCATTATAACCTGGTATATGCACTATATCATCATTCACTCTCTTTCCATCTTTCCCTATGCCTTTCTCCTGCTCTTTCTCTTTTTTCTGTGTCTGTCTCTCTGTCTGTTTCTCCCACTCTCGTAATTATTGGCAGTATTGAGGATATATATACCCTCTTCTCTCACCTTACATAGCTGAGCTGGCAAAACGCTGCCCATTCCTAAAGATCCCATCCAAGCTGGGCATAAATCTTCACCTCCTAAAAGCCAAAATAGTATCAGTTTGAAACAGTCTTGGAGATTCCCATCAGGACCTGCTATGCAGAAAGTGTTTTATGAGTTTTAAGACTGGAAACGGTTTTGCACGGGGCTACATTTATTGATGAAACAGCGGTCTGTCTCTCTCAGTAGACGCAGGCATGACCACGGAGGATTCCTTTGATGAGAGAGGCTGCCATTGCGATGTTACAGTGGAGGATCTATCAGCTCCCCTCAAGGCTGTCATCAGAGCTGTCAGGTGAGCTCCTGCTGCAGTTATGCTTTATATTTCAGGCCTTTTAGCTGAAGCTCTTATCCAAAGCCTCTTTAAATCACCAAAATCCCTCCACCAGAATCCACATTACTAGTCAGTAAAGGCAATTCACTACTGTGAAAAAGACACCAGCAACTGCATTTTAAAAACTATAAAAAGCTGTAGATTCATATCTACTGTGAAGACATGACATTGGTATCAATCTTCTCAACTATGCTTATTCTCCTCTTAGCAAGAGGAGAATAAGCATAGTTGCCAAAATGTTGAAATGTTCCTTTAATTGAGATTAACTCACAATATATAAATTTCATTTTGTTTCTACATATTTGCTTTGAATTATTAAATTATCAACCATCATTAGTGATTGGATGTCTGAAAGAAACACATTTCTTCTTAATATTAAGTCCTTCTTACTGTCTCCTGATGTTGGCTGTTTTTGATCATCTATAGCTGTTTATGATTAGTTGATTCTGAAACCATGATGAAATGTGTGATGGTTTGTTGGAATCAAGAAAGTGTTTCCTGTTGGTAGGTAATGCCATTAAAGCTCTTCCTGTTTTTCTGATCTATTTTATGGCTTTATAGTCGGCACTGATAAAGGGCAACCCCTCACCATAGGGCTGTTTTTTCACTTGAGATTTATTGTCAATTGGTAGTGTCACTGAACTGCGTCCTCCATTTATGATTGGCTAGTTCTAGATATGTATTACAATCTATTCTTAAGCTGAACTCTTTTTAAAGTTTCTTATTGATTTATCGCCCCTCCATCTTTCTTTACTGGCTGTTTATGATCCGAGTCTATTGATTGAAAAGTTCATGAATGATTCAGTGTGCAGGACCTGAATGACTAATGACTTGAAAAGCAATCAAAGTATGAAAATACCACCAACTAACAGATTGATGCATTATTATAAGGAGACAATAAGCTGTACCTGGCGTTTTAAATTTGGTTTCATGCACTAGTTACACTTTATCTCAAATTAGATAGCTCTTGAAAAAGTTAGTATAAAGTATAAACTTATACTGTATCTCTTTTAGATGAATCACCCTCTCTTCCTCATCTATTCCCTCACAGTTCTAACAGTCTCTCGAGAGTAAATTTAATCCATAGTATACAGTAACACTACAACACAGGCCCCCCGACTTTCCATCTTACAGTGTGAGCTATATGTAATTCTGGATGGGAAAAATATACATTCACACAAATGCTTGGGTCCCCATGATGTTTGGTTCCCTCAAGCAATGCTTTTTTAAATGCATTTCTCTATTTTTTTTTCTCTTTTTGCCCCATCTTTCTCTCTTTATCTATATGACTTACTGCTGGGTCTGAGGGTTTGCCTGGGGGGGGGGATCAAGCAGCACAGAATTTGTTTGTTCTGTGTGTGTGTGTGTGTAAATGTATGTGTGCATGCGTTTTAGTAGACCCTGCTCTCTTACACTGGCACCGGCACCCTGTGAGCGACTGTTTATCCAACCGGCGCCGACTGATTCTCTCATTCCACTGCTTCTCCTCACCCTCTTTATATTTTTCATTGTAAAAATGTCAATTTTCACTATCTAATTAAAAAAAATATACAATTTGGTGAGAAAATCACCTTTTCCACTTGTTTAAATAAAGGTTTGGTTGCTATATTGTTCTGCCAGTTAATAAGGGTTCAAATGCTACAATCCTGATTATAAACATTCTTAATTTGACTGTTCTGATGCTACAGAGATAAATATCAGATGGAATTTCAGGGTACAAATTTTAAGCAGCTATATAGTGAAACACAAACTAATGAAGCTAACAGTTTACAGTTATCAGCTCTTTAAGGCAGGGTGATCTATAGTTCATTACTGTATCTGTTGGTCAACAGTAAAGGAAAATATAAATATCTGATGCAGCACGGCATGTCTTTCTCACAAATTAAAGGTCTGATTTTGTAATGCGAGACTGAATTCCAACCCAAGATTTTTATGATCAACAGTGTTTCTCCTACTGATCGTCCTCCACTAATTTCATTAGCCTCAAAGTCTCTCTGTAGACAAATTTACTATTTTTCTTCTTGCTAATTATCTAAATTGATTTTTCCTGTATGACTCACTCTGATCACACTTTTTTGATCTCACTTTTTTATTTTTTCCTCCTCTTCCATTTTTATATTGTCCATCTTGTTCAAAATTTATCAAATCATGAGTTTGATAGGCTGTTAAATAGATTAAATATAGAAATGGAATATGTATCTCTCAACACACATACATATGCTGCCCATATGGACTACAAAATATCTGCTATAAATAAACACTGCCATCTGCACACTTAGAGTGAATAGCTAGCAATATACAGTACATTTGCACATCTGTTACTAAGCTATAAATTTGTTCACACGCGCACACACACACACACACACACACACACACAGACACACACACACACACTGGGTCTTTATGTATTTAGATTTCCAATTACCCCCCAGTAATGTCATTGACTGTAATCACCTGTAGTAATGTCTTCAATATTCTCTGTTTAGTCATATTTTTATATCTACAACCCTGTATTTTCTCCATCAATCCAGTTTCCTAACAGGGATCAGTAACATTTCCTACAATCTAAGATAACTCTACCCGCTACACCTGACCCTTGCCTTAAAGTGGGTCTCAGGTGGGTATAACGCAGTGTGTCCACATCTAACTTTGTCCAAATTGTATTTTTATTATTGTAATAGGGAGTGCAAGTTATGTAAAACTTTCCAGTGGAATCTTTTTGGAATCCATATTTGACACAAATCAAATCAGAGGAACATTCTTTGCAATGTTCCCTCTAAAATTATAGTTTGGCAATCTTATCCAGTCAGTCATTGCCTCACTTGTTCTGGAATTTTGTCATATTTGCAGGACTAAAAAGATATGACATCAAGAGACTTTATCCTATTTTTGTTTTTTAGCGAACTAAAGTCTATCAACGCCCGTCCATCACAACACACGCACACACACAAACACCATCACCACCACCACCACCCAACACCGGCCCGGCCTGCCCACCCAGCAGGCCTCCTCCATGGGCAGCCGGAGCGCAGGGCTTTCCCAGGGTGTCGGGTTGAGGGTTGGACACCCCTTCCCCTGTCAGGACTGTTATTACAGAGGGTCATCTGTCATTGTTTCCATTTAGACGGTGAGAAAAACAGGCAACTGGAGATAAGCACAAACCACCCGGGAGCCTTAATGAACCAAATACATAGATTCCCTTACCTGTATCAATATTATTCACCCAGCAGTGGCTCTGCTCACTAAATAGAAGAAGATAGAGGATCACACTCAAGTTTCAGTCGTTCATTCAGGTTGTTATGGATTTGACAAGAGTACCAGGGAGCTTTGGTTTCCTGTTAAATACTCCTGAAGGTATCTGAGATTTTAATAATGTTTTCTTTATTACACTCCAAAAATAAAAAAGATCAAGTGAAACGTAACCAGGATCCTGCTGTGGATTTCCAAAAGTTGCTGCTACCATCTTGTGGTTGTTTATAGTAATTACATCTTATAGTCTCTGTCTTTTTATTTCTGACGTGTGTTTGTATGTACAAATGTGTGTGTTTGTGTAGGATAATGAAGTTCCACGTGGCAAAGAAGAAGTTCAAGGAGACGCTGCGTCCGTATGATGTGAAGGACGTCATAGAGCAGTACTCCGCAGGACACCTGGACATGCTCTGTCGTATCAAGAGCCTTCAGACCAGGTTAGGACACACTAGACACACACACACATGCACATTAAAATCACAAAATCTCATAGAACCGGTCCGTCTAAAAGTCATCTGTACATTTGGGCTGTTTTTCCCCTCTTTTTTTTACTGAATTTTGAATTTGCTCTTATCTTAGTGCTTGCTATTTTTATTGATTTCTGGTAATTGTTCTTTGTAAGAGTTTTTATGTACCAAGGACTTGCATAGATGGTTGTTGCTACCATTGTTGCTGTAGTTCCTACTAGTGCTATAGCAGTTTAGATCACTTCATAGATGATCCTTTTAAATGAAGTTAACCCACTTTTACCTTTTGTGCACTGTGCAGCTCTATCCTTCTTACTCAGTGTGTGTGTGCGTGTATGTACTGTATGTATACATGTGTGTGTGTGTGTGTGTGCTCTCTCTCTCAGACTAGACACTGTAGTGGGTCCCCCTCCGAGGCCCTTCAGCAGCCGTGTCAAGACCTTTTCCTCTCCCTCCCTGCATTTATATTACAGCCAGGCCCGGAGGAAACACTCTGCATCAGGGTTAGACCTGCCCTGCCCTGCCCTGCTCTGCTCGTCGACTGCTCCCCCCGCTAACATAATTAAACCTTAATGATGTCATTGTACCTGGGTCATACAGCATGCACGCACATGCTTTTTCATGGTTATATAGTTTAGTTTACATTACATGCAATGCTAACTTTTGACTCAACGTGGTGCAAAGAAATGTAGCCCTGTGTCTACTTTCTCACACACCTGGTGAGCTTTCTTTGCACTTTATGGATAACATTATCCATTTTAAGGCATTTGGTTTCCATCTTTTGACGAAATGTCAAATGAACACAGTCTTGATTAACTGCCAACTTGGGAGTGCTTGCAATTAATATTCACTGTTTAGTCTACTTGTAGTTGCGGTTTACTGAATCTGGTAATCTGTCACAAAAAAATGCACCGAATTGGCTGTTTGACCCAGGTCTGGTTGTAGAGGTCATTAAGGAGCTCAACATTTTACAGGAAATTACTGAACATCTGTTCAAATGTTTATGATTTAGAGCTAACATTACTAACATCATTCACTTTTTCTTACCATGTTTTCAACAAAGGAAGTGGTCCATTATCACACCATTTTATTTGATTAGCAGTAATTAATATACTACTTTTACATAATAACATTTTACTTTTTTATGTAAACTATGAGGAAACTATGTGATAATCCTGATTTGGGCACCTTGAAGACCTCATCTTGTTGGAACATTTTGTTAGCTAACATAAGTAGACTTAACATGAGCTACTCAGTGCTGTCTTTAGAGGCATTACAGCTGCATTCGTCCTTTTGTAAAAGGCCCAATCCAAAATGTATTTGAACTCATAAAACTCCATCAACCAGATGCTTGAAGATAGACTTGTTCATTAGAAGTTATCATATAATTATCATATTCATTGATTAATTCAAAATATAGCTGTTTTACTGCAGCTCATATTTTTCTTTTGCAGCCTCAAATCACATATAGAGGCTTTCAGGTCTTGCATCAAAAGTCACTTAAATTATGAAAAACTATAAGTTTTGTTTCAGCAGGGGGCACTATAATGCAGTTATGGATTGGGACATTCACAGTTACAAATACTTTTACATTTTACCAAACTTACATATTTTTTTTTATAAAGAAATATGTTGTTTTGGGTCTTGGTATTGACTGTCATGGTATTTTGTAATTCTGAATGAATGGTAATGCTGTTTGTGATGCCAGTATCATCAATAGTACTGCTGGGGAATAACAAAAGTGTTTGTTTTCTGTATCTGAGTGTGTGTATGTATGAGTTGCGTCCATAGGCTACTGCTGTAGATGCACACAGACCACACAGTCATCACATCTGTCGTTAGTTTGAATATTTATTTCAATCGTTTTTAACATCGTGACAGGCAAAGAAAAGTACAACATATATATTTATATAAGGATGTTCTTGCCTAAAAACAGGAACATTAAAAACAATATTTTAAACTTGACGTCAAATAGCAATATCACTTTTTTAGCCTGCTTATCCCTCTCGTCATGGCACTCTGTGTGTATCTACATGCCAGTGTTACCTATTGTTAATGAGTACACTTGCATTTGTGCACTTGTGCTTCAAACTGTATTTGGTGTGTGTGTGTGTGTGTGTGTGTGTGTGTGCGTGTGCGTGTGCGTGTGTGTGTGTGTGTGTGCGTGCGTGCGATGTATCTGACCCAGTCTTTCTCCTGTCTCCAGACTGGCCAGTGCAGCGGGCTCTGGTCCCAGCCTGAGTAGCCGACCCAGGAACATGTCCTCTCCTGCCCTGCACTATTATTACAACAACAACAACAGGAAGAAGCTCCCTGGCTCAGGGTTACTTGTATTTCACTTAATTTGAGTTTTACCTAGAAACCCATTAGCTGCCCTTGTCCTGACCATTAGTTCCCCTGCAGTCGCCAAAAGTGCCCGACTGACCTTGAAATGTCACACACGAACAAACATGCAAATAATCAGCATTTTTATTAACTGTCTTACAGTACCAGATGGTTGGAGTTTGCATTAGAACGTACAGTGAGTACTAGAAATTTTAGACAATCACAGAGAAGGATTTTAAAAGTGAAACATAAGTATATTAAAGGTGCATTGAATGTAATTTTACTGAACAGTTTATCTATATTGGATACTGATGTGTTGAACTCCACCCACTTGGTAAGTTAAATATTAACCATGTCTGAAACACAAACTGTACACTAACATAAAGACAAACACAAGCCCAAACATATCATCGCTACATTAGATCCCGTCCATACATGCGTACTTCACCCCCTTTCAACAGAAAGGAGAAATATTGTGTGTGAACGTTGCTAACTTGTGTGTGCAGTTGTGGGTGTTTGGAAGTGCTTTCCAATTAATTCATGTATTGTTGGTAGATAAAACCAAATCCTGTGTCTCCTGGGTGCTGGCCTCTCCTAGATCTTTGCATGTTAGAGATATACAAACATTATTAACTTCACTAATTCAGCATTATTACAGTGTCATAGAACTTGTGTGATTTGATCGGTACTTTGATATTCAGAAGGCTGGCTACAGATTCACTGGCAATGTGAACATAATGTTGTCTTAAAACAAAATGAAATTTTGTTTCCTTCTAGTCCTTTCTATATTTTATTTTCTATTTTTTTACCCTTTGCTAAAATGGAAAGTGAAATAAATGAAATTAAAAGCTGGTAATGGACTTGAGCACCTATCAATATTGCTGTGTAAAAACTTTTCTGAACACTTGGTCTAATGCATTTATTTAAACTGAAAAAAAAATGCATTGTCAAGTCGGAGATACCAGGTTTACACTCAACAGCACCAATATGATCTTTGCATGGAAGGTACTGTGTTTGTAAGCCTAATTTTGAGATGTTTTGCTCATAAATGGCTCATGCTTTTATGACCTCTGTTTATGGCTGGTGAAAATGTGATATTTTTGGTGCATGTTAGTTTTTTAATGTGTGAAATATTTCACATTTACTTATTTATGTTTTTTTTTTTTTTTACAGTTTCAAGTTCAACCGAGAACGCAAATGTAACATTTGTTCATTCATTATTTGCATACCCATACATTTTGGCAATTTACACTTCAGAGACTGTGAAACCCATTTAAACTACAGGCTGCATGAAATACAATCTGAAAATGTTGTTTGTCTTTATTCCCGAAAAACGTACATTATTGGAGATACAGAGTTTTCATATAACAGCACTGATACAACCAAGCAATGTGTGTTGTGTTTTACTAACCCTAATCCTAACATCCTACTGTTGCTTTAGGTTTGTTGCCCGACTCGGAATAACCTGAAATGAAGCTTGGGTGCCTACTTATATTGCAATGTAATTATATTCTAATATATTAACACCAGTGTCTGTGTGTGTGCCAGGGTGGATCAGATACTAGGAAAAGGCCAGATTCCTGTGGATAAGAAGATGAGAGACAAGCTGAACCCAGATGGAGACTCTCATGAGGGCATGAGCATGCTGGGACGTGTGTGTAAGGTGGAGAGGCAGGTGAGTTTAGAAAGAAAAATCTGAGAATTAAACTATACTCAAGAGCAAAAGTACATCAGCACTCCTTTAAAGATTTGAAAAATTGTATTTTTCTATATTGTTAATGGTACAGTATATCTTAAATGAGTTGATTTGGGCTGTTGATTGATACCAGTGACTTAGGAATTAATTTGCCAGGTAGGGAGATTTCACTCACTGGTCCGACATCTTTCAATGCTGCTGGAAAATTTTTTGGCTGCAGATAGAGGTGAATAACAGTCAGAAACTGATTAACAGCCCTTTAAGCTCCAGTCTCTTGCTCGTTCTCTCTCACACTCCATCTGCCTCCCTCCATGTTCTCACTCTCTTACTCTTTTCTCTTGCTCCCAGGTTACTTCCATCGAGTCAAAGTTGGATTCTTTGCTGGATGTTTACCGCCAAGTCCTACAGAAAGGCCCCTCGGCACTTACTCTCTCCTCTCTGCCCCTATTTGAGCTGGACAACCACCAGCACCACAACTCAGACTACCAGACCTCCATCATTGGCAGGGATCTCCCCTCCCCCCAGGGAGGTGATCTGGTTGGAGGCGGAGGAGACAACAATGGTGGCATACGCCGTTCCCTTAACGCCAACCCAAGAGGTCTGCGGCTAATCTTGGCTCCCGCCGATGATGATGGCCCCCCAGATTCAGCACCTCCATCCTATCCCCCGTCCACAGCCTCGCTCTCCCCATCGCCCCTGCTGCCTCCCGACAGTCCCTACCCAACCCTGGTCACCCCTAATGGCACCTCTAAAAGAGCACACTTCCCTGACCTGCCACCTCCACCTCCTTCAACAGGAGGTTTTACCCTCCAGTTGCCCCCCATGGTGCACCCGTCTCACCTCCGATGCCCCGCTGACCCCGTCCCCGATGATATACCAGATGGAGTGGTGGCACACGAGGGGAGCCTGGGCCCCTCTGTTGTTGTGGGATCCAGTGTGGATGCTGTCCAGGAAGGGGACAGAGAGTCAGGCCCTGCCCAGGGAAGAGTGAAGCTGAGGGAGAAGCCTGGCTTGAAATCTGATGGGGTCTGGAGGAGGCACATGAGCCTCGAGGTTAACCCCTTGCTGCTGCTCTCATCTAGCCCAGACAAGAGGCCTTCAGACTGGGGAGGTAGTCTGGGGAAATCCCTCTCCATGCACAATCTCAGCCAGCCTTTGACCAACCGTGCCCCTGGTCTCTCCTCCGCACTCAACAACAGCAGCAGCAGCAATGGTAGCGAACGTGGCAACACCCACGGTGACCTTAGCAACTGGGATGGAAGAGAACTCTTCATTAGTGAGTGCAAGCTAGAGCCAGCGGAAGATCATTTCAACTTCCTGTCCCAGGGACCTGACAGCAGCCCCTCACACCTTTTGCAGACTGTGGAGGAGGCTGCACCTCACTCCAAGGAAAACTCAGAGTTTCTCAGTCAGTCCCCACACATACAGTTGGCATAACCACACACACACACACACACACACACACACATACAAACACACACACACACACACACACATTTAGGATGATCACGCCATTCTTGGGGAAGCCACTTTTAAAGTGTTTTTACAGGATACTATACCGTTTTTTGTTGTGACTGTACAATTAAATGCTTTGTATATGGACAGTGTTCATATTTTGTCTCATATTATTGTGTCCACTTACATACTGATTTTATTATGCTCTATACTTTTTCATGGAGTACTAAAATTATGACATAAAAAATCCAAAGTATAATGATGTATAAAATATGTATGAAAGTGGCCATAGTCATGTAAGACAAAATACATAAATAATACACAACAACAAACCTTTCTTTAAGATAAATTGCATTGATGTTTATCTATTTCTACTCAGAAATAGTGATTTTTATCAACTTTATAAAAAAAACATGTTTTTCATATATCTCATCACATATTACAAAAACAGATGTTGATTAAAAAAAAAGAGGTTTATTTGAAATTAAGAACAAAGAAGGAATGTTAAATGTGATTTCTGAGCTTACAGTCTGACACCTCCCTAATCAGCGCTAGAGAGTAGTTGCAACTTTGCGTAGTGTTAATTTTCTTTTCAAAGTAATTTCCAGCAGTCTTACATTTTCATTTAGACCTGGACCTAATCCCAAACCAAAGAACCTAGTTTGGGCTCTGAAAAAGCAGGACATTGTACAAATTAAAGGATATTTCATCTGACTTGTGCCAACCTTGACAATGAAAACAAATTAAAATAAACAGATTCTCTTATAGCCAAAAATTTCTTGCAAGTTGCAAAAATCAAAACTGTAGTTGAACCTCAAACAAGCCACTGCAAACTATAGGTGAACCACTTCTTTTTTAACATGTGGCGAAAGCAGCACACACAGTTACAAACACACACACATACACGGACACAAACACATACACAAATGCATGCACCAACCACGAGTTGGTGTACTCTATAAGACAAGCCAACTTGACAAAGAGCTGAGACAGACTAAAGGCTTATTTTTTCATACAGTTGCTTGTATTCAGAGACTATTTGAGAGCCACTCTCCTCATTCAATGTCTGTCTTTGGCAATGTAAATGTGTTTAATTATGCTTTCATACATATCACTGCATGGATTGTTTCTAAAAACAAATGACTGAAGGAGGGATAATGGTTGAGGCCTGGTGTGATGGGAATAGATGAATTTTAAAAATCGTTAAAGGTCAAACCCTTAGCATGTAATCAGCCCACAAACATCTCATTCTATTCATTTTCTACAACTACAGAGATGACAGTTAATTTTGATATGGCTGCTTGATTTCAGATGTCAGCAAGTTGTCAGTAGATTTGGAAGCAGCAAACCTATGAGGTAAAATCATCCATCAGCAATCACTCAAGAGAAGTGTTGGACCATGTCCCATTTGTTTTGGACAGAAGCCTGGTTGGTTAGTCGCTAATGGTCTGAATGCTGAATTGCAGTCTGCGAATCAAGAATCAAGTTTGCTTTCTCAGCCAAGCATTAGATGCTGCATGTGTAAACTGTTGCAATCCTTTAAGTCAAGAGCAGTCACACACTCACTGGTAGCTTGGATGTCCTTCTGCATGTTAAAGTAATGTTTCCTCCAATCATTTAACAAAAAGGTACGAACAAAGTCTGCCTATATGAACATTATTATATTCTAATTTGAACTAATTTGATAGTAGTTGAAACTTGTACTGCCAGTTTATATGGATAACCAACTTATTATGAAATTTTATGAAAAACAGGCCACCTTTTTAAGGTTGTTCAATGTTTTTGACAAACCCTAATGTTTTACTGGGTGCTGGTTGCACCATGTGCATAAATAATGATTAAAGGCTTGTGGACTGACCTTTTCTCATGCTCCCAGTCCGGAGCACCCACATAAAACAGGAAAAAGAGGAATAGAGATGAGACACATCTTCCTGATAGCAACGTTTGAAATCTATGCTGTAATCTCAATACAAAATCCTCACTGCTCATTTTCTTTGCTGCCCCCCCAAAAATACTATTAGGCTTATTTATAATTCACTAGGATCTTGAATGTGCACACACTTAATCCTTGCAGCATCAATCATAATTAGAAATAAATACTCAAGTGGACACATTTATATTTTGCCGCTTTTAGCCCATATTCAGATTGAGAAGTTATGTGGTTTCACATGCAGGCTTATTAAAAATGGTGTTGCAAGTGACTTAAATGAAATTGTCCTCACATTACACTTGATACAAGCTTTGTTTTCATTGCCATCCTGCTTGTAGATATCTTGACCACTCTTGAATGAACATTATGCACAAAAGTATGTCAGCCATCTTATTTTTTGTTGTTCTGATGGCTTTGCAGGTTTACATCTTAAGGGGGTATGCAATCACAGCAGTCTTAAATGTATTTTAATCTGTTGATGACAACCTTTATTCCTCATTATTTTTCAGTTATATTCCCTTTGTTTTGAATGGTGAGTAAGAGCCTTGCTTAGCAAATTAACTTTCTGTAGTAGAATATAACAAATATTATCTTCTAACAAATGACAATTATAACACCTGTAGATTGATTTTGTTCTACAGCCCATGCAGGAGTTGTTCTGGTATGATGCAATATATTATCAACATGAAAGCACAGTTGTTGTTGTTGTTGTTTTTTTTTTTTTTTTTTTTGGTGAGTCTGAGGAGCCTGAAAATGTGACATGTTAGTTTAATGCTTAATGTCAGAACAGATTTGTTGTAGTTATTGATTGAGTTTTGCTACATATGAAAAGAGGCCAAACAAAACTGTCAGTTACTTTGGAGCAAGATATTGAACACATACTGTATAACAAAGAAAGCTTATGGATTCAGCCAGTTGGGGAATGGGATGGATTGTTTTCCTCATAAAACATGCTCATGTTTGCAATCTGTAAATTGCTTAATGGTGCCTTTCTTGCATATGAAAGTTTTTTTTTTCTACAAGGGGGCCTACAGCCTATAGCATACTGTATAGTTCCAGTCAAACTGCTAATTTTGGGTTGAGGATCCAGTTCACTCGAGTCATGTAGCTTTAGCCACAGACTTTTTTTTTATGGCTTTGATGGCTAATAATACCATTTCTCTACTGCTTGAACAGTAATTTATTACACAACTGGCCTTAAAGCTTGATAATGTTAACATGATTATTTCTTTTAAATTAATTTATTAAAGTGCACATTATATTCTCTGGATGAGAAATGCAAAAATAATTTTATTATTCATTAATAAAGTACGAATTAACTAAGTTGTTTCATTGTGTGTCTTTCTTTTAGCTATCAGAAGTTATTGTAAAAAAAATGAAGCTCATGTTGCCTTTTTTGGAGTGAGGATTTTATATGTTTAGGGTGGTGGCTTATTTGGACATATGGTATGTATCTAATAAATGATGGGTTTTGGCACTTGTCTCCACATTTTATGCTATTTTTATGCTATCAGATTCATAACATTCCATATTTATGAATACAGTACCAATCACAATCTTGTCAAAATCAATCCAAAATGAAAAAACTCGGAAGTATGAGCTTCGAAAGAGGAAGTGAAGGCAGCATGTTCTTGATTGACAGCTTGACAGTTAATTGCGGTTACTGAAGTAGCTTGCTAGCAGGTTGTGACTGGGAGCTAAGTTTAAAATGTCTGACTGGGAAGATGAGTACAACGAGGGCGGTGTTGCTATCCAGAAGAAGACTATTACTAACTCGGCACCGACTGAATGGAAATTACCATGTGACGACCGTCGACAGGAAAGTGTATTTTTCGGTGTAAGAAATGGAACCAGGTTTGGAGCCTCAAGTGAGCGGAGAGCTGATCGCAGGACCGGGGAATCCGAGTACAAGAATTCGAGAGGTGGAGGTGAAGGGCGCCCGTTTTCCCGGAGTACGGATCGCGGAGGCGCGGGAAGATGGACCTTTGGCAATGAAAAGTCGGACGCCTCACCACCTGTGACTATCAACGTGGAAAATGGCTCGGTTGGGAGGATAATAGGTTGGTTTCTTAAGCAGAAATTTGAGTTTCAAATGCTATGTTAGCAAGGCTAGGTTATATATCACTTGACTTTGCCGTGAGCTAGCGTTAGCTAACTAGCTTAACGTTAGTTAACGGCTAAGTTAAATGGGAGGACGTTAGCTAGCTTATCTTGTAAAAACTGTTTGATGGTTTCAGTGGGGACTACCTTTAGTTTACAAATTGAAGGGGGTTTATGTGACTAGTGAATGTGTTCCCGCTGTGTAACAAGAAATGAGGAAAGATTTTGGTCAAAGAATCGACTCTAAATATGTAGTAATCCTGTTAAAGGTCGAGGTGGAGCCAAAATTCGTGAACTTGAAGAGAGCACCGGTGCAAGAATCAAGGCAAGTTGACCAATTTTTTTTTTTTTTTTTTTTTTTAATTTTATTGCAACAGTGGAACAGAACAGTTATTCAAACATATAGGTAGACAAAACATTTAACATTGCATGAATCAAGACACAGCAACAAAATTAAGATAAATGATGAGCCCGATATAAATATCAAGGCAAGCTTACAAACAAAAATAAAAGAAAACAGGCAATAGATTTGTAAAATTTAATATCAGTAAGAAGATGAAAAAAAGGGAAACTGCAACTAGTTAGTCCTATGGCACAACGTACCCCAAGGTAGGGGTAAAATGAGCATGATGATGGAGTAAATTGAGCGCTCTGTGGGTAAATAGTGTTACGATTAAATATTGATATAAAAATTACACAAAATCAAACAAATTTGAGATAATTTTGAACTTTATTAATGCCAAAACCTCATACTTTTCAGTAAAATTATATGTTTGTGTCCTGCCTGTTGTTCAACATGTTACCTAAACACTTTCAGTAAAGATTTAACTGTGATCTCTGTGTGGTAGCCACAGAAAGAATGGGTGTGTGTAAATGTGCTTTTGTGTATACAGACAGGTTACATATTAAAGGAAAAACTGGTCCAGGTCTGAATGCTTGACCCCTACAGTGAGGGGATCTGGTGGCTCTGTTATGCTTTGGGGGGCATTTTGCTGGTATGGTTTGGGTTCACTTGTCCCCTTAGAGGGAAGGGTCACTGTGAATCAATACAAAGTTATTCTGGGTGATCACCTTTATCCTGTGATCAAACATTTCTACCTTGATGGGAGTTGTTTCTTCCAGGATGACTGTAGTGGAAATTTAAGATGAATTCACAGAGAGCAAGTTGTCTTTCAGAGTTTTACGGCAATATCTAGAATACATATTAGCAAGTCCAGATCTCCCAGTTTGCTAAGCTGAAGAGATATTGAATGAAGTTCAGTGTTGGTACTTGCATATACAGCCACATGCATCACAATCATCCCATATTCATCACCCTAAAAGTTAATTTTAATTAATTCACCGTATCTCCAGGGACTTTCTTTCGGTCTCTGCTGAGAATTAAGAGTTGAAGGCCAAATCCTTATCTGCCTTTCCTCCCTGGACATTCCCTCTAAAGTTACAGTGACTGAGTCCCACACTTCACTTTTGATAGTAACTGTTAGGAACATTTTCACACAGGAAGCAGAGATCATAAAGTCTTACAATGAGCTTTTGACTATAAGGCAGTGTAACATAATCTTAAGACAATAACATAAGTGTATATGTTTCCATTTCAATGACAATGCCCCCATTCAAAGGGCACGAGGGGTCACTGAATGGTTTAATGAGTATGAAAATGATGTGAATCATATACTATGGCCTTCACAGTCACCAGATCTCAACCTATTTGAACACCTATGGGAGATTTTGAACCGATGTGTTAGACAGCGTTCTGCACCACCATCATCAAAACACCAAATGAGGGAATATGTTTTGGATGAATGGTGTTCATCTCTCTAGAAGAGTTCAGACTTGTAGAATTAATACCAAGGTGCATTGATGCTGTTCTGGTGGCCCAACACCTTACTAAGACACTTTATGTTGGCTTTTCCTTTAATTTGTCACCCGTCTGTATGTACAGCATGTTTGTGTGTGGCTTAAATGTAGTCAACAATTAGGTATTTATTCATCAGCATTGTAATATTTGTAACAGTGATCAAACATTAACATGAACAGGGTCTTCAGTCTCTAGAATATCAGAAAATAATATTTGGGGGTAAATTGAGCCATTGACTCAACTTGCCCCAATGTCACTGGCACGTTTTACCCCACTACCTCCATTTTGACAAAACTCTTTCACACAGTGGCTCAGATCCACAGTTATGCTAAGTTTATGACTTTGTTTTGCAGCTTACACTGACTTAAATTAACATGTAATAATGTCCAAAACTTATTTTTTTTTAATTAAGATACAAGACTGATAACTTTAGTAACATGATGAATTCACTTGGCATGACAAAAATCTTTTTTTTTTTGCTCTGTTTTGCTGACCACTCTCTCCATGTGTTCTGTGTCTATTTTTCCATTTAATCGATTCCTCGTTTGGTCCATAAAATTTCAGATCATTGTTACCCAAAGCCCAAAATGCAACCTAAACAACCTAACAGTCCACAACCCAAAGATATTCCGTTTACAGTCATAGAGGACTAAGGAAACCAGAAAATATTTACCTTTAAGAAGCTGAAATTAGAATATTTTAGCAAAACAACTAATCAATTATCAAAATAGTTGGTGATTCATTTTCTGTTGATGGACTAATCGAGTAATTGACTAATTGTTGCAGCTCTAAGTCAGAGCTGAAACCTATCCTGACAAAATTAAACATGAGTCCCCCCATTTTTAAAATTTTTTTTTTAAGATAAACAAGGGGGACTATGAAGGTGAGGTGGTCATCTTTGGGTCCCCTGTTGCCCAGCAGAAGGCCAAAGAGATGATTAAAGACCTGGTGGCAGATGGCAACTCTCGATTCCGCAATGGTATGAAGTCATTTTTGTAAAAGATAAGCAGATCCAAATGGGTTCCTGGCAGTTGGGGGTCTTTAGGTAAGGGTCACACTTGTGTGATTGGATGTGTCAGATTTAATACAAGTTTCACTGCATTGATGTGTTTAATCTAACTTTCCCAGTTAATGTTATAAATAACTGTGTCTTTACTGTGTACTCTATTTGCACACCAATGAGGTGGTGCCTGTAGTGAATAAATTAGAGCTGCAACTTACAATTTTCATTATTGATTAATCTGTCGATTATTTTCTCGATTAATTGATTGGTCGTTTGGTCTATAACGCATCAGAAAATGGTGAAAATGTTTCCAGTGCCCAAGGTGACATACTCAAATGTTTTCTTTTGTCCTGAACAACAGTCCACAACCCAAAGATATTCAGTTCATTATCATAGAAAACTAAAGAAACAAGAAAATATTCACATTTGAGGAACTGGGATCAGAAAATGTGGACAGTTGTCTTTAAAGAAAAATGACTCAAAACCATTCATTGATCAAGAAAACTGTTGGCGATTAATTTTCTGTCGATGGATTAATCGACTTATTGTTGGAGCTCTGGAGTAAATTATGATTTGTACAATATCTAGACTGTGGCCTTATTTATGTTCACACCTATTATTCGCTTCTACTTGGTTACACTACTGTGCTGCAGTTTATAAATGAAAATGAATCTCCTGCCGCATACTGATCCATTTCCCAGGTCCTGGTAGGGGAGGAGACTATGGAGGGGGAGGTGATGGAGGAGTAAGGGATGGCTCTGTCTGGTCTGCTGCAGAATTACAGGCTGCAGATGCTGCCCCGGCCCGTGTATCCATAGATTGGAACACCATCCGGGAGAACAGGGAAAAGTATGAAGAGCTCAAGTGGAAGGGTGAGGGCTCATATTGTCACTATAGTACACACAGGGCAGTCCACAAGTATTTGGACAGTGATACGGTTTTCACTGATTTGGCCCAACCGTAGAAGATTGGATTTGAAATGAAACACTGACTAGTTGAAGCATTGACCTTAATGATGTGTTGTGGGTGTTCACATCAAGATTGATTTAACGGCATGGGAATCATAGTCCCTTTTGCACTTGAGGAGTAAATTCCAAAATGTGTTTGCCCTTTTCTTTTTGTTGTTACAGGCTTATGTTGATTAGTTTATCCTTGTGGTAAGACCCCACAGTTTTATTTGCAAAAACAAAACTCATCTGTGGCTTTCAGCATTTTCTGTAATACTCCTTCAGACCTCCCACCCATGAAGAAGAAATTCTACACTGAGGCAGAGAGTGTATCCCAGCTCACAGCAGAAGAAGTCAGTGAATGGAGGTAAATCTGACAATTTTACTTTGTCACATCATCTTGTTCCATAAGTGTCCACATGATATACAATACTAGAGACTAGAGAAGTATTTCAGAAATACTTTTGACATTTTAATGAGTAGGCAAAGTCAAACTATGACTATGAGTTCTATTGACAGGTTTGTAAAACTTCAAACTTCTAATTTTTGCTGAGGGATTTTCTTAGCTTTACCCTGAATAGTCTGCTGTAGGCATTGATTTCTGTTACACACTCACACAAATAGGTGGCAGTATTGATCCACTTCTTCATGTGTCATCTGAGCTGGTCGTGCTGTAATGTTTATCCCACAAACTCACTGTTCTTGGAATGGCTCAGTGGTTGTCAGTTCTCAGAGCTTCACCGTAATGTTGAGGGAGTCGGTGTTGTTAGGTAATACAGGATAAGTAGTCACCACAAAGGGTTGACAGTGGTCCAAATCTATCTGATTGTGCTGAACAAAACGGTGACGGTTCTCAGGACCCAAATAATAAAATCTGTTGGCTGTCTGTCTTTGACTCAATGTCACCTTGGACAATGTTTTTTGCATTTAAAGTGGTTTGGTTTGAATACTTTTTGGAGAAAAATATTCTTTGACATGTAAACAGTAAAAACAAACACCACACTTTACAGTTGATTCTCATGTGGTGTTTGGAATACAGAATAGTTTGGACCAAATGTGGTCTCTGAAATATGCACTAAAATTTAATATTGCCCTGTGGCTTTGTCTCGCACAGCAGTGTGGTTTGACAGAAACCCCCCCCCTTCAACCAGTTCCACCATGTGCTTGTTTATGTTTTACTTTTCTACAGAAAGGAGAATAACAATATCTTTGTGGACGACCTAAAGGAGGAAGGGGAGAAGCGGACCATTCCCAATCCCTGCCGCAACTTTTTGGAGGCCTTTGAGCTTTATCCAGAGATCATGGAGAATATTGACCGGGTTGGCTTTGTCAAGCCAACCCCCATCCAGGTATGAGCCTGGCACCTGGGTGATTTTATTCCGCCATTTATCCGTCTAATCATACTTTGAAGTATGACAAGTAAATATATTAGAAACAAAAGAACCCACATTCTCTCAGAAAAATAAGAATGCATTTTTTATCCAACGATGGACTAATGATGCGCTAGAATTTGCTCAGCTGTGGCTGATGTTTATCATGGCTTGACATTGAGTTATGAAGGTTGGTTCTCAAATGAAGTGTACTAAGGCACATAAACAGCAAGTTTCATGTGACTAATCTGGATCAAATCAAATGCAGCTGCTGTCAAATAATTGATGGGGGGGTGTGTGTGTACTATTTTCTGAAGCCATAATAGGTAACTTTTTCACCCTGAGGCATAAGATTATTACTATACCTGATCTGTCAGAACATCTTAATGAAAGTACACTTTGTAAATAGGCTGTGCCATAAGAAAATGGTAAGCTTATAGTGCAAAGATTAAGAGTTAAGAATGAGTGCCAAAACTCATGAGAAAAAACAAATTAGTTCATCCTACCTCTATTACTATCTGTAATATATTGGTCAATAACTGTGTAAGGTATGAACTTGTCAGCCAGTGAATCACATCGCGTTCTGTCCTATAAAGCTCATTGAGTTGTTTTAATTATTGTTTTGAAACCTGGGAACTTTGTGTTAGAACAGAAATCTCCCTGTATGTATACTGTGTCTGATTAGATGGTGCAAATTCAAATGCACCTGTACTGACCTATTCTGTTCATTCTGTCGGTTGCCATGGGTAATCCCCAGGGTTTACAAAGGTCAATGTTCGGAAATACCCACCTTACGGGAAATATTGAGCCTTTTTTATTTTTATTAATCCATGGTTGTAATCTCCCCAAAAAGCAGAAATGAAAAGATTTGTTCTATTTGCAGGTAATCCTATGAAATCCCATGTTAAACCACCACATGCTAAAAACTGAGTGAAAAGCTAATTTCATTCATATTTTTTGTACTTGAGCCTAACCTTTACTTAGAATAATTGTTTAATGTTCCTGCTGCATTCACAGAGTGATGGAAAGCCCCCAGAGAATGTCTACTATCACTACTGCCAAAGTAGTTTAATAGAATGTGTAATTTATTTTTTTCCATTAGTGTGTTGCACAATAAAAATGATTATTAACTTGCTGAAGTTGAAAATTGCTGTTTGGGCACACAGATGTATCAGCTACACACAGATTTTTTTTCAACAAGTGTGATACAGAATGTCTTTTTCTCTTTAAACTTGAAGCAGAAAAAGTCATATTTTTCAGTTACATTTTATCCATTTTAATTACACAGTTTAATTACTTAATTACTCAATCTACATCCATGAGAACCAATCACGTGTAATTCCAGTGAGTGACAGTGACCGAGCCAGTTTTCAGGCCTGTTGCTTTAGTTTTCCGGGGGCGTGAGTCAGTGCATAACTCATACAAGGAGTGTGGTGTGAGTGTGGGGAAATGAAACTGCAGTCCTCTCTCTCTGCTTTCATTTTCATTTCACAGTAAGAGGCTTTGTCAGATGAAATCTAATATCACTGGTCTGTGCCCTCAAATAGTTGCACAACCAGTCCTATATTATATAATGTCAGTTTCACAAACTTGGACGGAAAAAAAAGACAAAGAACATCTTCCCTCTATTTTGTTGCACCATAACCGGCATGTCTAGTAATAACTGCTAGCAGTAATAGACTGGTATCTGTGCTAACCAGTGCTGTCATTGTAAGACATAGCTCCCTTTATATATAGGTTTTCATTACTTAGAACTCTGCCATTACAAAACTGCGGTTAAAGGTATTCATGTTTTGTTCTTACAGGAAACTTTTTTTGTTCTGAGCTAGGCCGTATTCATACCAATTCAGGTGATGCGGCCCACTGCCGCAGGGTTGAGCGGAGGTGTGAGCGTGTTTATTTGTGCTCTAGAATGTAACAGCTGTGGAACAATCAGGAAATAACGTTTTATCTGATTCTTATCTGATGTCATCTGATAAACCGGCTTGCTCGCTACCAGCACTCCCTCTCTTCATTCACTCTCCAGCTCGCTCGACCACAGCTGTTCTCTCTCTCGTGCTCTCATCTTTTTTAAAATGAGTCTGGAAGCTGACGGCAAAGTCTAACTTCACTTTAAATGTCACCAAACGAAGTGAAATGTCCTCCCCTCCTCCTAGTAACATCTTTTTACTCCCTCATGGCAGAGTTTACAGCTCTGATCAGTCTGATCTCCGGCTGTGATTGGCCACCGCAGCCTTCAGCTGCAGTGATGTCAGGTTGCGTTTCTCCAAAAGCTGATTCTGGTTCAACTTTCCAGCCGCAGTCCGGTGCGGCGACTCAGTGGCCAGAAGGCCCGCAGCTGAAACGCACTACCCCCATTCAAATGAATGGGAGAACTGGCGTTTTCGCCGCACCGCCTGATTTGGTCTGAATATGGCCCTAGCCTAAATATGTATTGACTACAGCTCTGTACTTAATGCACAGACATGAGATTGATCTCCTCATATCAGTCCCAAAAAAAGATTGAAAGTATACTTCCAAAAATGTTGAGATATTCCTTAACAATTTTTATGTGAAAGTGAGACACTTGAAAAGTTAGACAATTTCTTAAAAATATGTACAATGGATACAGAATGTATTGAGAACCTTTTGCTTTTTGCACACTTGTGTTGTAGATTTCATTTTAAATGGATAGAATTGCCATTTTGTCTATCAATCTACATTCAGTAACCCATAATGACAAAGTGAAAACATGTTTTTAGACATTTTGTATTAAATGTCTTAAAAAGCAACATGAACTACACGATTACTAGCGTCTTGAGTGCAGCACTGCCTTTGCAGTTGAGTTCTGCCTTTTTCAGTAAAACTACTGAGTAATGTTGTTGTTGTTGTTGTAAATTGATTTATGAATCGACTGCCCCTACTAGCTAGACTTAAACTTATATATATTATATATATTATATTTTTTGTATGTTCTCACATGTGGTCTCCAAAACTTGGGGCGGTCTTGTCACCTACAGAAATTGGTGTTGCCATTTTTTTGATACTAGCTGTGTATTTTGTTGATAATTTCATATTTGTTTTTTCATTTAATTTTGTATCAAGTAATAACTTTCATACAGTGTATTTGCTGAGTTGTTACTTGGTTAGTCTGTCTCATACCTGTTGCGGTTTTGTGTATGTATGTTGTTTTTGTTTTTTGTTTGTATAAAGTATGATGGTTTTGTTTGCTTCTTCACCAGTCTCAGGCATGGCCTGTGCTGCTGAGCGGGGAGGACCTGATAGCCATCGCTCAAACAGGAACAGGAAAAACTCTGGCCTACCTCCTGCCCGGGTTCATCCACATGGATGGACAGCCTGTGTGAGTACAAGACCTGTTTCTTATATTTTTATTTTGCTGTTTTGGCATTTTGCCAGTGCTCTTACCCAGAATTACTTTTTACTACTTCTCATTGTGATGCATAGTGTGCCTTAATGTCTTTTTCTGGAATAGTCCTAAGTACTCTTTAATTTCTTTAAACAGTTTGCAACTTTGATAAATGAGCGTGTTTTTCTGTCAAACTTTCTTTTTGTCCTTCCTTCTTTCATAGACCTAGAGCTGAACGGGGTGGCCCAGGCATGTTGGTGCTGACTCCCACCAGAGAGCTGGCCCTGCAAATTGAAACTGAGTGCAACAAGTACCGCTATAAGGGATACAAAAGGTTCAGTAGTCTGATAATATGATAAGTCATTAAAAATGAGCTTAAAATCAATAATTAACTGTGATGTAGAGGCAACATGAGCATGACTGTTCACTCTGTCCCTTCTCTCAGTATCTGTATCTATGGTGGAGGGGATAGAAGAAGCCAGATCAATCTGGTGAAGGGCGGGGTGGACATAGTGATCGCCACGCCAGGCCGACTAAATGATCTACAGATGAATGAGCTAATCAATCTTCACTCCATCACTTACTTGGTCAGCTGTGTGTGTCCATGTCTATGTGATTTTTTTTTTTTGGAAGGCTGAGTTAGGCTCACTGTCCATAATATAACCTTTATAATTTTATAGACTAACCTATTCAAAGTGCCTTACACTATTATGTAAAAGAGAGAAGTAACAGGAGCGCTGCTGGTGCTCATGGAAGGAAATAATATTCAAAAAGAGCGGAAAAATTATGACCAAAAAAAAAGGCATGAAAAATCCAGGCTCAGGCACTCAAGGTAGGTTTGAAAGCCTACCTTAAAGGTAATGATTTCTTCAGAGTTTCATTTTCTTCCCTACTTTTCTTTGTAAAGTGTGCATCAATTAATTGCATCAATGTGCCTTAAAGGCCTTTTCTGTCAGTGGGCTAGAGTCATTAAAATACACACCAACGCGTGTCAGCTTGCGCCTTCTTTAGGGTGTGAGTTTCCGACACGTATTAGTGTGCTTTTGGTGTTGAAACCCAGGGAACCCACACCCTGAAGAAGGTGCAAGCCAACATGCGTTGGTGTGTTTTTTTAATGACTCAGCCCACTGAAATAAAGGCCTTTTTATTTTTCAAATCTACCTTGAGTGCCTGGACCTGGATTTTTTTTTTTGGTCATAATTCTTCTCATACATTTATGGCAGTGTTTATGCCAGTAAATGACACCTGTAGCAAAAGCACTCTCAGTGGCTCATTCTGTTTGCTCAATTCTGCTGATGTTGGTGAGAACCAACTGACCAAAAGTTTGTGTTTGTCTGTTTTCTCTATAAATGTTATGAGTGAAAGTCCAGACTTTAATATGTGCTGTGATCATTGGGAAAAGGTGTTGGATGAGGCAGACCGAATGCTAGATATGGGCTTTGAACCCCAGATAATGAAGATTCTCCTGGACATCCGCCCAGACCGACAGACCGTCATGACCAGGTTTGTCATTGCATGCTTGGATAGGATGTTAATTTTCTCATGAAATGAAACTATCCACTCAGTGTTTATTGACAGTTTGGAGAGTGCAGTAAAACAGTTCAATGGATACATCATACACGCTGTGTTTCACAAAATGTAACTGTCTAAATAGAAAAGTTATATATTCTATATCACAGCTGCGTATAATTGATGCACACTTCACAAAGAAAAGTAGTGAAGGAAATGAAACTCAGAAGAAATCATTAAACATTTAAAGCAAATGAAACCCTACGTTCATTGACTTTGTTACACTGTTCTCACAGAAATGCTGTGGAGATAGTCTTTGAGATGTTGAATGTACAGTATAGAACTAATTTCCTTTCTAAACTCTCATCTGCCTACCTGTTGGCTGTTTCAGTGCCACCTGGCCCACTGGTGTGAGACGATTAGCCAAATCTTACCTAAAGAATCCCATGATGGTTTACGTGGGCACCCTGGACTTGGCAGTAAGTGGAACTGAACAGTGTTAATCTCTTACTTGGTATGGTGACTGGAAATGCAAAGTCTGAGGCATCGTTTTCAAACACAGTAAATGTTTTGGATTCTGTCTTTGAATAAATGAACACGGTCATCTAATACACTGGTTTGTAACATTCAGAGAGTCTTTTTTTAGTTTTAATGTTTCCTAAAAGGTGAATTTCAGATGCTGTGTACTCTTGAATACTTATAACACCTTCTGTGTTTCTCTGGGTCTCAGGCAGTTAACACGGTGCAGCAGACAGTGTTGATCGTACATGAAGAGGAGAAAAAGTCCTACGTGTTTGACTTCATCAGAAACATGCACCCTCAGGATAAAGTCCTCATCTTTGTTGGCAAGAAGCTCATGTGAGCGTGGAGTCAGTCAATAAAATATTGCTTGTAGGCAGGGGAGAAAATTGTGGGGTTTTTAAAAAAAAATTGTTTTATCTACAACCCACAGTTGTTGATAAATACCAAGTTATTTTGACTTTCGCAGTGCCAACCGCCTCTACTAATTCCCTTTGTGTATGTTTGTGTCTGGATTTGCATGCAATCTCAGGGCTGATGACCTGTCCAGTGACATGTGTCTGCAGGGTCTGGCTGTACAGAGTCTCCATGGAGACCGTGAGCAGTGTGACCGTGAAGAAGCTCTCAAGGATTTTAAAGACAGTAAGTAGCAGGAAAGGAAATGTGGTTTAAAAGATAAATATTTGTTCTCCGCGCCTATCAGAGGATGAAATTTTGGTTTTGAACTGGTGCTCTTACCTTCAATCCTACAAGCTACCACAAAGGCTGAAGGATCAAATTGAGAATAACTGTATTTTTTAATTTTTTTTTTTCAGGTCGAGTTCGTATCCTGGTCGCTACAGACTTGGCATCTCGAGGGTTGGATGTCCATGACATTACACACGTCTTCAACTTTGACTTCCCACGAAACATAGAGGAGTATGTCCATCGTGTGGGCCGCACTGGCAGAGCAGGGTAAGGGTGTGTGTGTGTGTGTGTGTGTGTGTGTGTGTGTGTGTGTGTGTGTGTGTGTGTGTGTGTGTGTGTAAATAAATCTATTTGTCAGTAAAAGGACAGTATTCTGCATTCTCTTGGGTTTTTAAAACATTTTTTATGTCGATGCATCTATGATCCAGACGTTCAGGTGCTGCTGTTACCCTGGTTACAAGAGAAAACTGGAGGATGGCCCCTGAGCTGATTCCCATCCTGGAGCGAGCAGGACAAGTTAGCACACCCACATTTTATGATGATATTGTTTTTCTACCAGATTTTTAATTCTATCAGAGTTCATTCAAAAGATAAATAGAAATATCAGATATTCACATAAAGAGATATAATGATTAGTCATTTAACTTCTTAATTGATAGACAAAACATAAATCTGCAGCTATTTTGATAATTAATCTATTGTTTTAAGTCCTTTTTTATGCAAAAAAAAGCAAAAAATTCACTGGTTGTTGAAAGTATGGTGAATGTTTTTGGCTTTTGGACTGTTGATCGCTCAAAACTAACAATTTGAATATCAACTTCACGCATTCACAACAACTGAAATTACGAGGAACATTTTTCACCATTTTCTGGCACTGACAAAACAGTTAATCGCTTAATTAAGAAAATAATTATCAGATTAATTGATAGTGAAAATAATCAAATTATGTATCTGCCTTAATTTATTGTTTTGTTTTTTTTAAATTGATCTTTAAAATAATGTAATACAAAGCATAGTAACCTTCGTGAACACTGTTGCAGGAGGTCCCTGAAGAGCTGGTGCTTATGGCAGAAAGATATGAGAAGCACAAGAGGGAGAAGGAGATGTGCAATCCAAGGGGAGGACAGGGGAGGAGTGGAGGTGGAGGTGGAGGTGGTGGTGGTGGTGGAGGTGGATGGGGAAGGAGAGATGGTGGAGGGAGAGGAAGCAGGGATCGAAGCCAGAATTGGGGATTCTAATCCCTAATTTTCCATGTAAGTCCACACAACCACAAAGTTTCCCTCACAGGTCTACATAAGACCTCTGCATCCATCTTAGCTGGATGTATGCATGAACATGTACAAACTTTTAGGTTCAAATTTGCCAATTTGGTTTGCAACTTAAAATTGCATCATATCAAATATTTTGACACAAGAATCTTTAAGACAATCTGTTAAATAGACAGTAATAGAATTAAGGTGTTTGTTTGATATTCGTATTTAATAATTAAGGACTAACATTGATTATTTTCTGATTTGTTTTTGTCAACAGGATGGAGCAGGAGCTGAAACCCTCTGTCATCATTTCTTTTTGTATTTATATTTTTGATTAACAATGTAATTTGCTGGTTGGTTTGTTTTGTAATGCCATCCATTATAATTTAGAGGCTGTTACACCTCATTATGTTGTCCTGTTATAAAGATGTTTAAAATGTACAATTTATGACAGTTATGTAATCTTTTGATTTTGGGCAGGAAGAAACTGTATAATAAAATTTACTTTTAAAGAGACATGACACCTAGTATACATTTTATTGGCTTGGTACTGTATGATACCATAATGTTTAAATGTGCTTTGTACAATATTCATACCTCCACAATCATGGGAAAATGTGGCCCAAGAGATGCCAAAGGTAAACATTAGAACTATTTGAGTTTTTATTGTCCTAAAAAAAATGTAGAAGAGAAAAACATTGTTCTTTAATGACAAAATGTATTTTTCCACAGGAAGTGATGCATCAGGTTCAAGAGCCAACAGTACATGGACAAGAAGTTACTTTGCACTGCTGACCATGTAAAATTTACCAGAATAGATGTGAGAGGGAAAAATCCAAGCAGGAAGTCAAAACAAGAAACTTGGTTGTAAGTTCCCATAAAATGGTATATTTCACACGCTTATTAGGCTGAGCTCAACATAACATTTTCTTAATGCTGCTCATCATTCTCCAGTGCATTACTACACTGCTTTAGATTTTTGAATGTGCACTGTCTACCTTCCAGGGAACCATTGGTGTCTATTAATCATAACAATATGAATATATGACCGTTGTAGCATCAAATTAAATTGAAAAGTCCTGTAGGTTGATTTGTTCATGTTGTCGTGTCAGAAGTGTGAATTTGTTGCGAGTTGTTTTTCATTCCTCACTGAAATGTTGCCTTTCATGTTTTGCATTAAGGTTTGGGCCGGTTGGCTGCTTCATCAGCTTCTGTGATGCATATGGATGCCCGTCATCTCAGCCTCAGGTAGGGTTCCCACAGGTCCTTGAAACCCTTGAAAGTTTGTGAATTTGAGGGGAAAAAAATCAAGGTCTTGAAAGTTTTTGAAAGTATACATAAATAGAATTGTGTCATTGAAAGTGCTTGAATTTATATATGTTGTGCAAGAATAGAATATTGTTTTGCTGCGCTGCGTTGAAGAAGGCAAGAGACCACATAGTCTGTGTGCTTCTGTAAAGCCTGCTAGTTCTCATTATAAAAATTCTGTGTTGTAAAAGTAATTAATCTGTGTCTCAAACTATGCTGTGTTAGGTCTTTGAATTTGAGGGAATTGGTCCTGGAAAGTCCTTGAAAAGTCCTTGAATTTGATGTTTAAGAAGGTGTGGCTACTCGCTCAGATAAGATGACATTTCAAGGTACATTTCCTATCAAGATGAGTTGTAATTTGGGTTTGATGAACTGAAGGGCAGAACTATTGATACACTTCCTGCTTGATTAAGTCGAGTTTAATAACACAGCGTAAAAAGCTTCCATGAAGTGTCAATGCCATACTTTGTAATAAACAATAGAAATGTTTGCCTGTGGTAGTAGTCAGGTGTTTGTAAAGCAGCTTTCATTTGACATAATGCCTCCAAGGAAAGAACCTGTTTACCAAGTCAAAGGTTTCAGTGTCTGTAAGTCTTTGTTCTTTTTTTTCTGTACTTTGCCGTCATCTGTTATACATGACAGTTGATTACCTGTGATGTTAGTAATGAAACTTATGTAGAATGAAACTTATCTACCTGGATGTTTATCTGAATTTTATTGCTCAGTGTTTACAATAAACCACCAGTATAGAGAATAAAACTGTTTAGGAAATCATTAACTTGGTGATTAAAATGATGCACTCCCTCTAGTACAAGCTCTCATTACCAAATACTTCATATGCCTTTAGAAATAAATGCTTTGTCAAGTTCTGTTCTGTACATTTGACTTTAGCCTGTGTAGGGTCAGAGCTCAAATGCTGGCCAATCAAAGCTCTTGCTGCTGCTTGTGTGGATTTAATTTTTAGGCAGCACATTGCTTACATATCTGTAAGCTAAAGGGAGACTCTATTAAGTTTAAGGGAGCACAAAATGGAAATTGTAAATGTGAAAGCAGGAGACAAATTAAGTATGAGATGCAAAGTCATAGGCAAACATGTGAGTAAATAAAGTCAGTCAATAAATTCAAATTATTTTTAAAATGAATCCTGCAATGCTATTAAAAATGTCGTAAATATAACAGAGAAGTAGAAGTATAAATTGGCACAGTTTGGTAGGTTCAATCATCTTTTAATTTCTTTGACTTTGTAAAATCATCCTGAGAGGAGGTATAAACTATTTAATAAACAATAAATATAAACTAACAGTATGAGCAATGACAAGACATCAATTAAGAAAAGGCTTACAGGGAAATAAACTTGGTAAAAACATTACATTACTACATTAAAGGCACTTTAATAATGCTTTCCTACTTGAAAGATGACCCTGGGTTTAATAGCCAAATTTCCACATGCAGGATGCTTCAGAGCCTATTGGGTTGACTTTGAACAGTTACAAGCCAGTGACTCTATATTTGTTGTGAGGTTTTCACTTGAAAATAGGGAAGCCATTGTTCCGTTGATCCTTGATACATTTAGCCAGACTTCTGCATTTTTCCTGGTTAAGACCAGACAGCAGGTTCTGTGTTGGGATGAAGAAGTTGTTGAGTACACCTTTGTCCAGGTGGTCTTCAAAATCATTAAGGAGCATCTGAAAGCAGTGACTCAGACTTGAGGCCTGCCAATCAGTGTCTTTAGTTCTAGAGCAGCAGGCATGTAAGAGTGTGGTCTTGGCGTGATAGGAGCAGAACTTGTCAAATGAGCCTCTTTCCTTCAGCAGACCGAGGAGGTGCTTTAGGAGCTTCAAACAGTCCTTCCTGCATGCAAAGACAAAGGAACAGCTTTAGAGGATTTGATTGATGAATGATCTTACCTTGAGGATAATCATAATTTACAATATACATAATATTTTGGACTAAGTTTGTTTCTATTTTCTATATGTTGGAAATGAGAGGAATTGGATGAATTAAAATCTGTAGTGTTGTACTTTCACCTCAGGAATAATTATGTCAGAGTACTTACTGCCTCATTTTTCATTCAAAAAATAAAATCTGACCTGCAGCAGCGAACTCCGGCTTCTTCACAGCATGTCTTCTCCGATCCATGATTCTTCAGTATGGCCTTCTCAACGTGAGAGAATGAAACCCGCCAAACATCTGTGTGTTATAGAAGACAAAATACTCAAGCTTCTCATTCTTCTAGTTTTCATTAATGAAAGATTTTGAAAAAATAACATGAAGATAGAAAAGCATGTAAAACTGCAAGTATAGTAAACGTGTGTATGCCAGATCTCTCCTGTTAAAAACTGTTGTACTCTTATTTCTCTAGGTATGAGCTTGTCATAAACAAATCTAGTAGCTGTCAAAATGATCAGTTCAAGATGCAGTATTGGGCAACTGATGCAACTTGTGAGATCTCTGATTGCTTACATAGTGTGTTGGTATGTTAATGCCCAAGCCAGCTGCTATAGCCTCTCAGAATTCAGTATTCTCTGATTATATGTCAGTGTTAATATAAACCATACCTCACTGAGAAATTATTTAGACCTAGTATATATGTAAAGAGCCAGTGGGTCATTTCTATTAATCACAATCTAATTTCAGTTTACTCACTGAGAGAAGTTACATTTACCTTTAGCAAGGACCCCATCACTTTCCGCAGTACCCCTGCCCTCATATTTTGGGACGAGGTAATATGGTAGGTACTTGTATTGCTGCCTCACTTTAGTTCCCAGCCAGCCCTCTATTTTAAAGCCATCCTTCGTGAAAGCTGGCCAGCTTGATCTAACCACTAAACAGAGAACAACATCCAGTGAGATGGTAACTGAATTAACTTCTGTGGTCAGGGTCACTGCAGGGCAGCCTTTTTTCTTTCTTGTCATCTCCCATTCTGAAAGAATAAACATTGAACAAACACTTAAATTCTATATCTATTTGTTATTATAGAGCCTACTCTATATGCAGTGTCACCAGACATGTCAGACATTTTAAAAGATTTCTTTCTTTGACACATATTCTCATCCAAGACAAAAGTCAAGGCGAAACACAGCATGATATCTATGGTGATTGTAGCTGTCATGCAAACTTCAGTAATGTCAAATTTTGATAAGCTCAAGTGCTAATGCACAGAGCAGTAAGATTAATGTTTGATTAAATATGATCCTTTGTTGATCATATGCTGAAAATAGTGTTCAGATGGCGCCAAACGTGTCATGCATCTCCATAATTCACAAAAACACTGGAAGGTGTTGCTGCTGCTTGTTTGATCACAGGGTATTTTTACTCTGCTAGCCACACTGACTGGTTCCCAAACTGCATTTGACCAACTAATTTCCCAACAATTAAAAAGCACTAATTTCAGTACTTGCCTTTAAATGTCTTGACACATTTCGTTACTTCTTCCCTGAACTCTTTGAGCATTTCACTGGCAGATAAAATGCCGGTCTCTTGCTGAAATTTGGTCAGTGGACTCTTGCCGCGTTTTAATGCCACGCTGTAAAAGGCTCCATCATTTCCAAATGGTTCAATGTCCACTCGGTCAACAGGTATTGGCAGCATGACATCAAATTCATCAGGATTAGAAATCTGTACACACAAAAACATCAGTGTAATACACCACAAGTTATAAAACTACAATTGACACTCACAGTCACACACTTTCTGCATTGAGCGTAATGGGATCTAGCGTTTGTTTGAGGGAACTCTTACTGAAGTGACTCACCTTTAGATTTTCATAGTAACTTCCAGTACGTAGTGGTTCTTGTACCTCTTTAAAGGATTGAGAGTTATTTTTCAAATGCTCCATTATATTTCTTACAATGTTATTAATGACTTTTGATGCATCTGATCTTTCGTCCTTCTTAATCTTCAATGTATCCAGAGTTGTGTAGAGGATTGAGTCCACTCCAGCTTTGTCTTTACACTTGTCTTGTGGGTCACAAGCCTGTCTGGTGCTCTTAAATGACTTTTGCCGCTGCTTCGTTGTCTCCTCTGTTAAATTTTCTGGTGATTTGGTTCTGCCAGCACAAGTTTTCGCTTTTGTGACCTGTACAGAGGCCTTAGGTATCTCTGGCTGCATTTTATCTGTAAATTGTTCCATTGATTTCGCCTTCTTACCACATGTTTTTGCTTTTGTGGTCTTTACAGGATCCACTGTGGTGCACTTTGGCAAAACTGGCTGTATCTTCATTGTCTCCTTCGTGAATTGTTCTGGTGATTTGGCCCTCCTAGCATAGTTTTTGGCTTTTGTGCCCTGGACAGGGGCCTTTGTGCTGTCTGTAGATGTCTTTTGCTGCTTGCCAATCTCCTCTGTGAAATGTTTAGTGGTCTTTTCGCTTTGGGTGCTCTGCACAGATGGCTTCTCCTCGTTGTGGTTTGGCTTTTTCTGCTGCCTTTTCTTTGGTTTCTGTTCTTTCGTAGTGCCATTCTGCTTCTCTTCTTTGGCTCTTCCTGAACATCTGGGCAGAGATCCTTGTTTTGTTTCCTCAGCTCTAGTTGGGCTCTTGGCACATTTAGTGTCAGGACTCTTAGCCTTGCGTGGTCTCCCTCTACCAGTCATGTTGTTACAATGAGAGGAATGAGGCTGCCGCCCTCAGATTTAGACTCGCAACATTTCCGGTTTGTGAATGAGAACACACCCCCTGACAGACTGCCCTCGGGCTGTTTGGGCCTTTGACTGAAAAATGTATTCAGACGTTGTGTGTCATGGCAGATTTTTTCATCAATTCCTATTTTATTCCTAGAGCAATAGCTACATCTTGTGGACAACATTGTATATTGAAAGAATTACAATGGACTGATTGAGTATGTTTTTTTTTTTAATGAGAACTGTTCTATAAGATTGTAAAGTTAAAGGCATCTGCTGCCTTGTCTTTTCTTTGTGTCACACAGAAAAATGACTGAAGACTTCAGCCCAACATGTTGGTTGAAACATGTTTAATGTTGCAAAGAGGCTTGTGCCATCTTACAATAAGGTGCAGTAGCTTATGTCAATATCAACTTATCCAGTGCAAGTGCAAAGATAGCAAAATGCCAATCAAAGTGCTTTAAGAATCAGGTGGCCTACTTGGAGTCCCTCAGGAAGGACAAATTCAGACCATTCATTTAAAATGCTTTTTTAAAGCTTAAACACAACAAATCACTAAGTTCTACTAATCTACTACTCAGAAGAACATAGTTTTAACTTCTTGCCATAGGCTCCTACAGAGCACCATGTAGTTGCAAACAAACACTAAAAGCAAGACAACATGTACCATGTAAAGAGACCAGTACCTGCACTCCAGAGAGCTAGAGAGGTGATACATTAAAATACCTCTAATTGTTCAGTATGTCAATATCAATATCACAGAAAGGTATTGCCATGAATGAAATCAACAGAGCACATTTAAAACTATCCATTTGATATTACATTGTACGTAATGGTAATCTAACCACTGAAATGAAGTCAGGAGTGCCGCCTCAAGGACTAAAGTGTACTAAGTGTGTTTCTTTCCTTCGAATGCTTTTGCGATGCATTGTGATGATTAACCAGTCTTTGATTATTAAGTTGAAGCAGCCAATTGTAGGATGGAGTTGGATGACCGATGTCCTGCCCTGGGAGACCTTGGGGTCGGCAGAGTAGCACAACATTCATTTGTTCCTCTGGGCCTTCTGGGCGGACTTGGTAACTTTACCAGTGGTGGAGACCTTCTTCTCCACGCCCTTGATCACACCGACGGCCACAGTCTGACGCATGTCGCGCACTGCAAAACGACCTACAAAGTGAAGTATAGATGAAGATTTTAGATGATTGTGGCATTAACAGTGGAGATGCAATACATTCGATGGGGATTTAAAGTATTAATGAGTTGTTGGAGGCTGTTAAAATCCCACATGTCCTCTGCCTGTTTTTACACGTGAACTTACCCAGTGGAGGGTACTCAGAGAAGCTCTCAACACACATGGGCTTGCCAGGAATCATATCCACAATGGCAGCATCTCCAGACTTGAGGGATTTGGGATTGTCCTCCAGCTTCTTGCCAGAGCGGCGGTCAATCTTTTCCTTGAGCTCTGCAAACTTGCAGGCGATGTGAGCAGTGTGACAGTCCAGCACAGGAGCATAACCAGCACTGATCTGGCCTGGGTGATTAAGGATGATCACCTACAAAGCAAAGGGTCAACATGGATGACCTATTAATAGAGAGATTATTTCCTTCCTGTCAACAAAGTTCACTGCAAAGACTGAACTGTTCATTGCTGTGATTGTCTTATTTTGACACTGTCAAACGCACTGGGAGTGTGGTACAGTAGAAATTTTGTCAAATATAGCATAATGACCTATTTGTTGATGTCGCTGAGGTAAGATTAAAATGTTTTTTCTTGATATAAAATCTATTTTGATGCTTCATAACAACAAATGTTTTTCAAGACTGAACAGATCTGACATAAGAAAGAGCTGAATGTGTTTAGTCATGCTCATGTTTCATTTCTATTAATAAATCCCTTGCAATGCCTACCTGAGCAGTGAAGTTGGCTGCTTCCTGCGGTGGGTCGTTCTTGCTGTCACCAGCCACGTTACCACGGCGAATGTCCTTGACAGACACATTCTTAACATTAAAGCCCACGTTGTCACCAGGGAGGGCCTCTGTCAGTGCCTCATGGTGCATCTCCACAGACTTCACCTCAGTGGTCACATTGACGGGGGCAAAGGTTACCACCATGCCAGGTTTTAGGATGCCCGTTTCCACACGGCCTACAGGCACTGTTCCAATACCTGAGGAGGTGACGTTCAACACAGAACATATAATAAAGAACATCAAAATAGTTATAGTCCTCACTTGGATGTTTGACCTTAACTGTAGAATTTGTAGAGTTTGACACTGGAAGGCTCTTTTCACATTCATCTGCTGTATTCACCTTAAATCTTAGTTTAAGTTTTAAGATGATTTTGTGACATCAAAACTAGTTTGGAACCACTTGTGGTCCAATGTGAAATTTGAAGTCTCTAGTGCACATACTCTTGAGAATTGCCTTTTCAGTGAAGTAAGAGGCATCTTGCACCCAGTAGCAGAAATGAAAAACATTTGCATATTTATAAGCTTCTTGATTTCTCAATGAGGGAGAAAGACTACTGTATTTTTAAGAATGACTAAATTTAACTATTCAAAACACAGTGTTTTAATATGTTGTAAAACATGTCTATAGGAGATCATAAATGCCCTGGTCAAGAGGCGTTTGATGTGCAATGTCATGGGGGATTATATCCCAATAACACTCTCTCTTATTCCCCAAAGTTTTATCAGTTTCTTAGTCAATGCTTTACATGCCTCCTATCTTGTAGACATCCTGCAGGGGCAGACGAAGAGGTTTGTCTGTTGGACGGGTGGGGGGCTGGATGGCGTCCAGAGCTTCCAGTAGCGTAGTCCCTGATGCATTGCCTTCCTTCCTATTGATCTTCCACCCCTTAAACCACGTCATCTAGAAGAGAAAATAATGTACATTTTAAACTATGTTTACATTACATTGAACAACTGATTGGATTCTTTTGAGCTGCAGTACATTTTCAGGTAACTACTGTTGACCAACAAGCTCCATCAGCTCAATTTTTGTTATTTAAGTGAGACTATGAAACTTTTGAAATGAAAAAAAAAAAAAAAAAAAAAGATAAAATAATAGTCTTCTAACAAATGAGAAGTTGAATTCATCAGCCACATAAGACACACTCTAACTCAAGTCAATACATTGAGAGGTCTTACTGCTACAGCTGTACTTGGTCAGGTGTGACCAGTAGCTTGTGGTGGTTAATGTTAGCAGTTTTAAGCTAGATATTGCTGTGTAACTGACATCTCTGAGTCAGTCTTCTGACTCTATACCTTTGCAACTGTTGCACTACATTTTAGTATGGCCACAGTAGTGCCTGTTCAACCAAAGTTAGAGAGTTTCTTGAGGTACCTGGCACAAGGGCACTTCTATGGTAATTGCAAGAGAAAGGGAAAAAGGATTATTCAATTTCTATGAATGGTGTGACTTTTTTTGTCGGACCGACAGTCACAGCAACTGGTTAGCCTTTGAACTACAGTTTCTATCCCTGGCAACAGCCATATAAAATTAGTATTCAAATTAAAGGCTAGGTACGTTGTAATAATCCTTGTAGAATTTTCATTACTAGTCTTTGTGATCTACTTACGTTGGGGCTGGGCTCAAGCATGTTGTCTCCATTCCAGCCTGATATGGGCACAAAGGCAACGGTGTCCGGATTGTAGCCAATCTTCTTGATGTAGGTGCTCACTTCCTTCACTATTTCCTCATATCGCTTCTGGCTGTAGTTTGGCTCAGTGGAGTCCATCTTGTTGATGCCTACAATGAGCTGCTTTACTCCCAGAGTGTAGGCCAGGAGGGCGTGCTCACGAGTCTGTCCGTTCTTGGAAATACCTGCCTCGAACTCTCCCACACCGGCTGCTACAATCAGCACAGCACAATCAGCCTGAAAATGCAATGGATAAAACATAAGTACTGTAGATGCACAGCAGCTTTGACCATTGCACACATTACATTAGTATTTAAAGTTTGTGTAATTTCAGTAGAATTAGTCAATCAAGATGTGTCATGTCCTCAACAATTAAAAGTAACTAATTTGATCAAAATCTTTATCATACCAAATGTTACCAGCTTGAAATGCAATGAGAACGTATACTCTTCAACATTAACTGATGAATGAACTTGTTGCTACTTGTTTTACTTTAACACTCGGGACACACAGCTTAAGATAGGGATGTAAACTAAATGACCGAACAACAACCATGCCATACAGTATGTAATGCACACAGCGTCCTCATGTTACAGACCTGGGAGGTCCCAGTGATCATGTTCTTGATGAAGTCCCTGTGACCTGGGGCATCGATGATGGTCACATAGTACTTGCTGGTTTCAAACTTCCACAGTGAGATGTCGATGGTAATGCCACGCTCCCTCTCTGCCTTCAACTTGTCCAGCACCCAGGCATACTTGAACGATCCTTTCCCCATCTGAAAAATAAGTGATATAAAGCCTTCTCAAAATGTCCTTTTGTTAACAACAGTTTCCTTGTTAGGGTTTTAATCTCAGCTGTGTTTTTGGGATGTGTAGCTTGGAGTGATGTTCAGGGTATCTATGGTTATTCTGCTTTGCCGATACATAGTTGTGGACATTAAAAATTAAAGTCGAAGTCAATAGTTTCAAGTCAATTAGGTGAAGTGAATAAATGTTCATTCCTGCTTTTTTTTATGTCATTAAATAGACATTATTTATGTCTATTTATTAATAGTTAGCATGGTTTGTATCCTGTGGTTAGAGGCGTGGGAGTCCTGATCTTGAGGAAAGACATTAGTTAATTCAAGAAGACATCATCCTCAGCATCCGCTTGTATCTCCTTACCTCAGCAGCTTCCTTCTCAAACTTCTCGATGGTTCTCTTGTCAATACCCCCGCACTTGTAGATGAGGTGGCCCGTGGTGGTGGACTTGCCAGAGTCCACATGGCCGATCACAACAATATTGATGTGGAGTTTCTCCTTTCCCATGGTGACTGGAGCTGGTTGATGTCACGAGACAGTCTGTTAAAACCAGTATTAAGTTACAGTCATTGGGGTAAACAGATGGTTTGCAGGGCAGTAAACAAACCTTTCACGCACTTGTTATTATGATTTACGGATACTGAAAGGTTTTGTGTGAGCATGTATTCTTTGAGGGTTGAAAAAAATAATTTGTTGGTGGTACAGTGGCTTTTGCATTTTGCAATTTAACACTGTCTGAACAGGTTATGTTAGATCATGCAGCTGGAGATTCAGAAAAAGTATTGCAGCACTAGGGATAAAAACACCAGTAGAGTGCTAATGCCTCCCTGAGTGACTGGCGCAGAAAGAATTTGAAATGACATTAAAATTCTGCACAAGGAGGGAGACATGACTTCATCTTTTTTTAGTTCAGCCCACAAACAAAGTGACTGCACTGTCTGCTCAGTCCTGGATGTGTTTAACTGAAATTACGGAGCATGAGGGCTCTTATCTGGCAATAGATGTTTACATAAGTAGTGTATCTCAGAAGATTAAGGATGGTATCAATGGTCACTGAACTGCGCCAAGCACAATAACCCTCTGCCTCTCCTGCTCTCTATTCCTCTATCCATCCACACCCCTGCTCTCCTCTTTCACATCCAGCCTGCCCACCGTTCCGCTCCGCTCCGCTCTACTGTGCACTGACAACAAGGCTCTGATGTTTCACAGCACCGTGCCTTTTTTCACAGCCAGACTCTACTACGCGTTTCATTCCAAGTCAGAATCCACCATTTTGTCAGGTCTTGTCTCCTGATAGTGTAGCAGCCATTTCTCAGACACTGCAGTGCACTGCACACAGGTTAATGCAGAGGAAGAGGACACATTGTTTGTTGTGAACTGTGCAGGAGAGTTATAGTGATAATCCTGAATAGAAGCACTCACATCCACCACAAAAGTTTTCTTTTGAGTGAGTGGTGATTTATTACACAGTATTCTAGCTGAATCTAGTTTGCACCAGGCAGAAAGGACAGTAGCTTAATCCAACTGTAACATGAATCCCTACTTGATCTTGACCAGACTTGATCAGGTGTACTCAGTGCCAGGGCAGATAACAATTTACATGCGCGTGCAACTCATCCCTAATATATAACGTCACAACAGCTGCCGCAGTGCGCGTCAATGTTCAAAAGATGATAAAGCCGCGGATAATGCGTAAAAAATAGTACAGCGGTAAATATAATGTCTGAGGGATTTAATAGAAATGTTAACCCTCCGCCATGTTCTATCATCTGCCATCTGCCCGCTTACTGGCGCCTGGATGCGTATTCGCTACCAGCCGCCTGCCCTCGTTTCTGCATCACAACAATATTCCCAATGCACTGCGTGGAGACCGAGTCGCTAAACAAAACGCAAATTTATCCTCCTGGTTACATTTTAAAATACACTCTCCCTCCCCACATGCATTATTTTATGTACTTTGTCATACCTGAGAGCTGGCCGGTGTCAGGTTGGCTGCAGGACTGGAGAGGCTGAGGACAGACGCTGATCCGGTTATAGCGCACAGGACAGGCGGGGGTGTTGCGTAATTGCGCGCACCCGCTGCCGTACAGCATCACAACGAGGGACCAGGAGAAGTTGCCGCTAAGAGTTCAACAGAGGACACAGCCATAGGCGAAGAATCCATTGTCGGACACGATCACGTCTGGATATGCTTGGTTCTGCAGATTATAGAGAACAAAACCCCTTTAAGTGTTAAATCAAGCCGCCGAATCAACGTTTTGCGACGAAAATTACAGAGAGTTGTGACAAATTTTGAATACGACGTCAATTTGCAATTGGTGCTCTCTGTTATTGTATTGTGCATTTTAAGTGTTAGTTTGTCATCAGTTGAGGCTTAACAGGAAAAGCGCATCGACATTATTTTTGATTTGCGGTAATTGAAACAGCACATAAAATGCGGGGCGTTATATACTTGAGTAATTGACGTAGGTTACATGGATTTATAGTAGATACAGACTCGGCTTTTTTCAGTTGTCTGTGGGTTGTTCTGGGCGGATAAAATCGCTCTACAAACTGCAAATAATGGAAAGGGTGTGGGTCATAGAGATATATCCAGTTTTTTGATTGATGATAGATTCAGTGGTTGGAAGTCAGGTGGTTGAATAAATGAAGCGTGCAGCATCCTTCATGCGCAGCAGGAGAAGCGCTCATCTTACAGACGCTCCCTAGATGGATTAAAATTAACCTGGGAGCCCAGACGTCTGTCCGCCAATTATCACGAGATGCAGGGCTGCTGAGAAACAGCAGGGAGGCAGAGACCGTGTACAAAAACAAACAAACAAAAAACATTACCTCACACCAGGGAAGAGACGTATTGAACCAGATTTGGCTACTAGGTAATGTCCTTATACAGATGTTTATTTATATTTATTAATTATATCAAGAATCTTAAACATATCTACATTCAGTAAGATTGTGTTTTCCTAGTAGAACCATTTATGAGAATATTTTTATGAGAATGTCTTTGTACATAATTTCAGTAGATGACTGTATGCTGTACTGGAGGTTGATACCATGATCGTCCTTTCATTGAGCCTCCAGGGAGGTGAGATTGAATTATCTTTTTTCTTACATTTATGATCTTATTTCGTTCAGGTGTGAATCACATTGTGTACATAGCTAAGTTTTATTTGATTCTTAAAAACACTCCAGGAAGTACGGTTTAGGTCAAGCTACTCAGACAACTTTATTAATTGTTTTCAACAAGGAATACCATATTAATAGTTCTTTAAAGTAAATATTCCACAAATAAGGAGATGTGTAAGGCTAGTGTGAAGTTTTCCCCCCTCTACATGCAGAACCTAACATAACATATTTAATAAATAGGCTAAATGAATGTTATGGGTTGATAATCATCCAGTCATTGGTTAATTTGTTCTTCTCTTGCACTTATTCATCAGAGACCTAAAGAAGTTATTGAAATGAAAAAGCACATTGTACCTTTAGTCAGTTGAAAGTCTGTGACAGAGGTTATATAATGAAATAATCCAACACAAAATTTGCATTTGCATATGATTTATTTACAATACATGACTGTGATTTGAGACATTTTACTGGAATGTTTACAATGATTACCCTTTTTAGTACAGCGTATGTATCATACAAAAGTCCCTTTATTTTCTGTGTATGGGGGCTAATGTTAAACAAAAATAAGAAAAAGTAACTTAAAGAAACAAATGATATGAGTCTACAGTCCTGAATGGTTTGACACCGTTAAGTTAATGTAATAAGGCACAAGTGCAATGCATCATAAAGTGAGATAATGGTGCTACTTGTTGACAGAAATTACACCTCAGACAAAACGTTTCCCTTGTGGCTTATTTTTGATTTCCCTCCCTATAGTCATAACGTCTAAAGGGACAGGATGCATACAGTATAATACCCTAGTGACTATCACATTTTCGGTTTACCACCAAATGAATTCATTTTAAAATTAAATTTTAGTTTACATTTAAAAATTGAGGACACATACCTCAATGTGGTAGATCAATACATCTGTAAAAAGTAAACAAATATCCTTTTCAATCCCTTTGTCACATAAGATACCTGAGAATTGACACAGAGAGTGCAAATCTTGTGAACAAAGTAATGGTGTGTGTCCACCAGGAACATCTTTACTGTACTTTTTTTTTTTCTTTCCCTTTGTTAGAAAGGTGTAACAATAGCTTAACATCTTCTTAGTGTTACATACTGCTAACATGTCATTGTTACCCATGCTTTCCACATGGATCAGTTAAAGACTGCCACCTAAAATAAAAGATGTGCCTGGTGGACATAACCTGTAAAGACAATACATATTGTTCAAATAAAAACATTTAAAAAATCCCTTCGCTGCACCATACGACATTGCAAACGGATCAGAAATGATCCGTTTGCAATCACATGAGGGACAAATCTCTCAAATAATTTTAAGAAGGCTTCACTGTAAGATGTTTCCTAAACAAGTTGTGTCACAATGTTCTCTCAAAAAAGACGTTAACTTTGTGCGTCTGGTTCGGGATGGCTTTTTTTTGGGGGGGGGGGGGGGGGTGGCACTTAAAACCAACACTTACTGGCACTTAGTTAGAAATTGCAATTGGAAATTTTGTGTCATCCCAAACTTAAGATACACAAAAAACATCAGTCTTAAGAGTGTAGACTTTTACTATGGCAGTAAAACTCAAGTGTTTACTGTGGGTAAAAAAAAAAAAAATCTTTTAAAGCAGAAGTGCTCTGGAGGCAGAAATGACAGTTGAGCCGAGCAAGTTTGCCAACTGGCAAACTGGAACACTAAAAAAGGAACTAAATGGGATTATTTGTCATAGCTTATTTACAATGGTATTCATGATGCGTAACAGTCAACAAGCTCGCTAGCAGCTAACAGCTTCCTCTAACACCTCTTGGAGATGCATATTGTGGTTGTTTGGCTCTGCTCAATTGCCTCCAAAGCATTTCTGCCTCTGCTTCAATAAACTGCAATCTGGTTTGTTCATTACTGTGACTGGAGGCTCATCTGTCAACAGACTCTTAAGTACCCACAGTCACAGTAAAGAACATCCTCAAGGGTATTATGGCTGTTACTCACTGTTAGCCGTGCTTTGAGCATCATCAACACATCTGGAACACATCTCTAGCTGAAATTACCCATTGATTGAAACTTTTCCATTTGATGATTCAGACTTATCAAATGGATGAGTCTGGTACTCTTCTTCAGTCTCAGTCTCCGTGAGAGTAGGATGTGTGGACAGCCCAGGGCTGCACCATTCCTCGGCCAAATATAGTGTAAACTGTCGCCCCAAACAAGTTGATGGCAGCAGCGATGTAGAAGACAATCTGCCATTCTTCTATGGTGTTCTGGAGGACAGTCAGCACAGTTAATGATGAGTAATGAAATAAATAATACACTCACTAGTGTGAGTTAGGTCATTATGCAGTGTATTCTGTAAAACATTTGCACAGTATAATGATATTTCCTAAAATCACTGATGCCCTTGATACAACTGTATAGGGTCAAAATGTTACAATTTGTTACTTCCTGGTTTGCAAAGCAAAACCTGAAGGTTTGGTTTGAAAATATATTCAAAAGATTCCTGTAATTGTTTTTCAGCAACTGTCTACATTCTTTTGGTGACAAAATGGAAATCATGCATCTGAAAGAGGAAAAACTCAGACAATTATCACAAATCACAGGACATCCCAAAGGTTAATTTTGGTTTTCCAGACTGATGATTTAAAGCCAAACATGACCATTGACCTCCATGAGTGGAGCAGATACGACAATGAGAATGACAATGAGCCCTATCTTTATTTTGTTTTAAGCATCTACATAAAACTAAATGTTATTTCTGGAACTGTAAACTGCATTTTACACTGCAGTACCACAGTCTTCTTTACAGAGAAAATATCAGTGATACATCATAATAAGGAGAATGCAACAGCCATCATCAACCCAGACAAAAACACACTGGGCATGTTTGTGTTGCTTTTTATGCAGGACTATGGGTGCCCCCTGGTGGCCAAATGTTAACATGCTAATCCTGTGCTGACTAAACCAATTAGACAGGAAATGGAGCATCAAGCCAAAGGAAGGATACCATCTGTTTAGCCAGGGACACTGGAGGTCACAAGATCCAGCGTGACCTCTGTGTGTGTGTGTCTGTAAACAGCAGCATACATCCTTTATGTGAAAATTAATGATGACCTGATATTTATATGTTGTAGTTACTGCTCTGTTTAATCTCAGGGAATCAAACTCACTGTGCAGACAAGATAATACAGTAAGAGTGAACATGTGTTTCTTACTTCTTTGGTGAGGGCTCTCGCAATGACTGGTCCCACCATACCAGGAATGGTGGCAAAGGTGTTGGTGATACCCAGCAGAATACCAGCATACCTACAAGGATTAATACAAAGGATGTTAAATGCTATGAGTACCTGCTAAATCCACAACAGCTTATAACTTAACAACTTTCACATGACAACTTCATCTATTTACACCTGAAGGGAGATCATTAATGCCCTACTGTGAAACAGAAAGTACCAAGTTGGTGAAGAATATGAAGAAACATTCCTGCACTCTTTGTATTTATGGTTATGGATAAAATCATCATCTTGATCTCAAGAGGAAAAGTTTGATATTACGAAATTCAGATTCTTAAATTTAGAAGCTAAAATAGTGATAAAGGATTACACAATTACTTTTGTGGCACTATTGCCCACAAAGGTCACTTCTGTATCTTTTACATTCAATATCAAGACAGAGAGATAAACAATGTGACGCAAACATGGGCAAAGATCTTCACATCCCCAATTTGAAAAAAGCAACATGTATTTCTCCAAAATGACTGCTAACATTCAAGGAAAACACCCAACTGCTTAAAATATCTTATTCACTATTAAATTATACTAAGAAGGATGGAATTATCACTTGTATATGTGATGTATTTAATCGCCCATAACTTACTCACATTATTCTTATTCTGAAAGGTTTGATAGGACTGATATAGATATTGATAGATAGTGATAGAAGGGAGCAAGTCTTACGAAGGAGCAATGTCAAGGTGGTTGATGTTGAAGCCAGAAGCTGACGCTCCGCCCAGAGAGGAGGAGATGGTGAGGAAGATCACAGCCAAGGTGTAGTCACAGCCGATATATCCCGCCGCTACCAGGAACACCGCCGGCCCGATCATACCTACAGAATCAACGCAACACCGCTGAGAAACCTCTTCAGAAGTAGTAGATGACTTATTCTGAATGTCCAAGTCAAACAAAACAACACAATCTGTGAAACTGCGATTCCTCACCGATGATGGAGAAGGCCTTCCTGACAACGATGGTGCGGTAGAGGCAGGTTTCCCGCAGATAATCGGCGAGCTGGCCACACAGCACAGCGACCACAGCACAGCCCAGGTAAGGCAGAGCTGATAGCAAGCCATTCTGTTGTGGACAGATGGAGACAAGTCACATGCGATGTGAATATTATTATGATTAAATAGTGATATGCTTGTTTCATCACTGAGAAGAACTCATCTGGTGATATATCAGCAGAATAATGCATCATTCTGTGACGCTGAATGCTTTCTAAAGAGTTACTTTTTGATGACATGAGCGTTTTAAGTTCCTGTTTTGGTTTAATCATTTATCTCCCTTTCAGTTACATTCATTGTTACTAATGTACACTTACTGACATTTTTTAAGAACACCAAAAGAACTGGCTCTCACATCCTGACTTTAAGTAGTCTGATTTTATAATCATATAAACCTTAAGTTGCTTATATATGTATTGGCAATAAAAACGTACTAGTAAAAGACTTATAAAGATTCAAATTGTCTTTGGATTTCATCATTTGACCCCATATTTGAATCACTGATTCTGAAAGTGTTTATCTGCACTTCTGAGCCTGAATGTGGCCTGTATGTGATGATGTTCTTACCTGCTGTATGCTGAATCCCAGTATGTCGTTCATGTAGGTTGGCAGCAGGGTGAGGAGGGTGTAGAAGGTCCAGTTGTAGGAGAAATGAGCCACAACGATGGCCCACAACGGTCCGGATGTCACTATGGATCGCCAGGGGATGTAGCCTGCTGATGTGGACAGCTGGGCCACACCGGAAGTAGAAAATAGGGAACAGATTAGGAAATTCTTGATCATTACATAGACATTAAAAACAGACACAATAACTAAATGTGGTCTTATGTACAGATATTACTGGGGAGAGGAATTCATTTTTAGTGAAATATATACAAAAAATTAATCACTTTGTACCAATAGGAACATGTCTTTTCTTGTCATTCTTCTCCATAATTTCACAATCATTTCATTAATTTTTCTACATAGAAGTCTACAAGCTGGTGGAGCTTTAACATTCCTACAGATTGTAGAAAATCAAAGGGCAGACAGAGATACCAGGGTTCAATTCCCACATGAAACGATGAACGCTGCATTAGTGTTCATCATCACTCGGAACATGTACAGTCTTTTTTTTTTGCTGCTGTGCGCCTGAATGTCATCATAAACTGCAGACTCACGGTGAGTGTTCTGACCTAACAGCTGAGTAAGACAGATAAGGGAATACAATGCAGCATGACACTGAGATTACGTAACATCAGTATCTGATAACTGTGCTCGACCGGAAATGTCTGCAAAGCAATAAAAAAGTAAAGAGCAGTACATCACATGTCAAAATGGTAAATTGGGATATAATCTACTATTACATGGCGTTTTAATATAACAGCTATATATTCATTCTCTTCTTTCTTTCAGGACCTAATATATAAAAGTGTTTCATGACAGTTCTTATCAAATCTAATGCAGTTTACAATTTATTGGTCCAATAAAGCGAACATTTCAACTACATTTCATACAATAACCTGTCTTAATTTTCTCTGGAAAAAAACACACCTTGTTTTGTTCTTTTTAGTTCAGGATATACAGTGCAGTGTCTGGTGTTACCTCGTTTTTCAGTGAGTTGTTGATGTAGAGTCTTTCTCGCTCTGAGATCCGTGGGTGAGTGTTTGGACTGTCAAACACAAGGAAGACCCACAAGACGAACCACACCAGGCCAACGCCACCTGGAAACACAAACAAGCAAGCGTGTGCTCATTTTACCACAGCTCAGCACAGGTGGACTGCACTTATCCATCATAAACCCTGAATCAGATGAAAGACTGCACATAGTCAGCAGATGGATTATGATGTTATCACAAGACATTGCATTCGGTAGGTCTGAGCTACTTGAAACTAACTGTCGTCAGCTCAGTGGCTTAGACATGGAACTTAAATTAGCCAGACCAGCAAGAAAAAGTGGGACTGATGCAATGGTTCCATGTGCAAGTCAATTTTCTTGCTAAATCATTATTTCCACAACATAAAGAGTAAAGAGGAACAAAGGAACAAACACTGGAAACGGCTCATCTGAAACTTAAAAACAACACTTCGGTGGTTAAGTGGTATAGGGACAAAAACAATTTTTGGATAATCAATGGAGAGGTCACTTAAGGTCAGAGAAATATGCAAGAGATTCTGAAATACGCATGATTAGCAGCCACTTCATTACACACTGTATTATGTGTATTTTCCCAATCAGAGAAGATGAGACATCATCTATTATGTAAATGTATTTTTATCCAGTGTCGCCCTGATGTGACGTCTCCATTATATATCAGAAACAGCATAATCATGACCTAAAATTATGCTTGTTTAAGTTTTCCTTACTAATGCGCTAATACACCATGTGTTAAAAATATAAAAATTAGTCCGAAAATCCTGTTAGTCCAATCATAAACAAAAGTTCCTGATATTTTAACATTTACACTCAAATCTATCACATTCTCCCTCTTAAACTGCAATTATATTTCATAAACTCCAACTTATACTCTCAAACACTGAAACCTTTGAAAGACAGCTGAAGCTTGTATTTGTAGGTCCTTATTGCTCTTTTTAGAGGTAATTTTTCTTATTCCTTTGGATAATTAGCCAAATATAGATGATGGGACCTCAAGATATTTACAAGAGTTATTACGGATGGTGAAAGCTGGACATGTTTCAGTGATCTAAATGTTAGGTTTTCTAACTTCTAACAATTGTAGGAAGGGAGAAATCCAACATTGAAGAGTCAGAAACATTAATTTCTATGTGAGTAATTGAAAGAAATAGACAGAATTGAATACAGTCACAAAAATGTTTTGTGTAAGGTGCTTGGCTGCAATCACAGACTACTTCGCTAGCAAGGTATCAAGTGATGATGATGGGAACAGATTCCCAAAGGCAAAAGAACTCAAAATAATCAATTCTGACAAAGTATAGGGGTATATTTTGTCCAACAACAGCCATCTATTTTTTTGTGGGCCACCAGAAACTCAGTACTGTAACCACACCCCTCCCCACTCGGACAGTGACGATGTTATTACCAAATACATAGAAGACGTAGGTCCAGTCCTGGTAGAAGCAGATTACACCAGACAGAGGAAGAGCTATCACCGTCCCCAGCTGGGCTCCTGGGATGGACGAGAAAAGACAACAATCTGTATCCTGCAGCAGTCTGAATGCACATAGTGTAACTATTGAATAGTAAATACACAGTCTACGAGTTTACACCAGCGATCATGTGACAGACAGTGTTCAGGAGGTGGCCAGCCCCTTAAATACACAAGTTTTATGGTTAGAAAGATAAGCATGTGAGCAAGGGCCTACATCTTGAGCTGTCACTAAGTATTTGTTTCACTGTTGATTATTTCTTTTAAATAATTGATTAATTGTTCAGCAAATAAAGTAACAGAATATAGTGGGAAAAGTCCATCTCAAGTTTTAAGAACCCAATATGACGTCTTCAAATTGCTCATTTTATCAATCCAACAGTCCAAAGCAGCAAATCTTCACGTTCCAGATGCTGGAAGCAGTGGATATTTGGTACTTTTACTTGATAATTGCTTTCAATACTTTATTAATCCATTATCAAAACAGTTGATAGATTCATTAATTGACTACTCATTTAAAATTGCAACAAAATACATAAACTGACTATTTTGTTAAAAAAATATAATCTCGACAGGAGCCTTTGTGTCTGTGTACCTATGTAGGAAATGGTGAGCAGTCGACTCCTCTCCAGGGGTGGGGCCCATGCGGCCCACATGGTGTACATTGCAGGGAATGTGACTCCCTGAAGACAAACACGAGAAGTACATCAACAAGAGTGGAAGGATGGAGAGAAAACATTTATCCATCCTTACAAAACCATCTGCATTCATTTGTCTGGCCACAAGTGTCAAAACAAGTTCATTTAACTTCATTGACATTGGTTATAAGTAAATACTCCTAATATTAATTTTGGCTGGAGTTCATCTTATGCTTACGGTACAAACAACAAGCTTGCACAAGTCATTTCAACTGCACTGTTGATGTCATCCAGACCGCCTACCTCTCCTATCCCCTCCAGCACCCTGACAGTGATGAGGTAACTTGCACCCAGATTAGCAGCCACAGGGGTGAGCAGCGTAAAAATGACAGTTCCCAGGATTCCCAAACCCAACAGCCACTTGGGTCCAAAGCGGCCGGCCAGGTATCCCCCAGGGATCTGAGTCAGGATGTAGCCGTAGAAGAACGAGCCCAGGATCCAGCCCTGTGTCTCGGAGTCCCAGTCGTACACATTGGCCTGTGAGGGGAGGGGTGACGGCAGCTGTATTAGAATTTATACTACATCAAATATTATTATATGTGCATATGTGTCTCATTAGTCACTCTCTGTGTTTGTGGCACATTGTATGTCTGATACTGTGTCTCCACCTTTAACAGGTACAGCTACTGTATCACACACACACACTTAAGTACAGTAAGTATAGACAAGATTTCAGTTGTGGATCATGTTCGGGCCTTTTTATGTCACGCCTGTGAAGAAGTGATCAGTCAGCACAGCACGTCAAAAGTAACCTAATCCCACATAATAACAGTTACTTTGAGAAACTGGTCTTACATTCACTCAAGTGCATTTTTGGATGATTGTAGCAGTTGTGTGTAAATCAAAACAGATTACATTTTAGTCCCTGTGACTTTATCTGGACATGATGGACCCATGTGCACACTGTAAATTTAACATTTCTGAATGTATGCTTTTAAATGTGGACCCCAGAAAGACTAGCTGTGCTTTAGGGCACAGCTAACGGGGATCCAAAAAAATAAACAAATGAACAAATACCATTAAAAGACACATAAGGAAATGGCTGAATTTAGGCATCTGGCCAGAATAATGTTTGCTTTAGTGTTGACAACTGATATCCAGCAGTTTGTCAGTCTTGGGAAAAATGAACAGTCTCCTGATGTAATTCTGACGTGTGTGGGGTTGTTTCCATAAATAGTAGAAAAATATGGAAAAACATGGCTGTAGCGTTTTATTGTTTTGTGGCACAACATTTTTTCCGAAGGGGTCATTTTAAAGGCTGCCAACACAAATTTAATCTGTGTCAGTCTGAAATGCGTTCTGGTGTGACAGACTGGGCATTTAGAAGGTTTTTAATGGAACAAACAAACACAGGAGGAGGAATGAAAATAAATTCTGAAAGCCTAATTTCTTGTGAAAATTATTTACTGGCTTTTGACTTTTCAGCCCTGGCAGTTGGCACTTAAGTCATTGCCTGTAGTTGGACTGGATTTTATGCTAACTTCAGAGGATGCAGATAGTACTTTCAGGTAGCAAATGCAGTTATCTGAGTGTGGTTCAGTTCAACCATTTTCATCAGAGCTACTTCATGTATGATATCACATGGCCATACTCAAGACACCGTTGCATTCTTGCTCACCTCGTGGTTGTGTTTGGGTCGTACAGGGCTGGTGTGAGCTGGACACACTGAGCTGTGGTTGGTGTTGGCTTGGTGGGTGGAGTTGAGCATCTCCACCATGGCCACGCTGAGGTTGACCCGCAAGGAGTAGACCACAAAGAAGCCATAAGAGGAGAGCAACGCCAGGCCATAGCGTGATGAACAGCATACTGGGGCTACAGGGTGAGAAAGAGAGAGAAATAATGAGACCTGTTTGGCAGATGATACGTTATGTGTGCTGTATTTACCAGTCGCACTTGATGGATAAGGTGTGCTGCAGGTGCATTACATCAACAGATTCTGCAGCAGAGCTTGAGTACTTTACAGTAAAGTGACAGAAAGTAAAGGAAAGAAAAAACATCAAGTAACTTTATGTTTCCACAAAATGGATCTGAAGCATTTAGTTTTCTATTTTACACCTTTAGATAAGTGGAAATGTAAAAGCTCATCACAAGTTCTTTGAACCGAATGCTTCATCAGTTTTTTTTTTTTTGTTACTTATTTTAATCAGCAGCTTAAAAGTTAGCAAAGCATTAATTTAATGCTAATGAAAAAAATTACTGTAAGCTAATCGAAGTTCTGTTAAAGTTGTGAACTGTAAATGTTATTTTCTCTACTTGATAGCTGGTTAAAACTTCTTGTCATGCACCTGATCGACTTGTCATTTCCGTGCTTTACTTGTGCTTCTTATTTTCAGGTCTTGTCCACAGAGTTATTCTAGTAATTCAGTGGTGGAAAGTAACATACAGTACATTTACTCAAATACTGTACTTAAGTGCAATTTTTACATACTTCTACTCTCCTTAAGTATTTCCATTTGATGCTACTTTATACTTTCTACTCCACTACATTTCAGAGGGAAATATTGTACTTTCTACTCCACTACATTTATTTGACAGCTTTAGTTACTTTTCAGATGAAGATTTGACACAATGGAGAAAATAACAAGCTTTTTAAATACAACACATTATTAAAGATGAAACCAGTGTGTAGTTTGGGTCACTTTTTTGAAGTTTTCTTTTAAACTAGCTCCACCTCCAGCAGCTACAACAGTAACATGCTGCTCTAACACTGATGCTTCAGTATTAATAATATAATGATGTCATATATAATAACATATCAGTCAGAGAGACCAAATCACTACTTTTACTGCAATACTTTAACTACATCACACTTATAATACTTATGTGCTTTTACTTCTTGCGAGACTTTTACGTAATGGAGTATTTTACACTGCTGTATTGGTAAGTAAAGGATCTTCTTCCAACACTGAAATAAATGCACTTCAGTTCATGATAAGTCTGTGGAGTTTGCATAATATCCAACAACCCACAGACTTCATGCAAACTGCTGTTACTTCATTGCTCGTGTTACAACTAAAAAACGATGGAAGGCAAATTAAGCTCTACTGACCATATTTAGCAGTTTGATACACTTATTTAACATTGTAAACATGAATTGAGGGTCATTTCAATAAGCTATGTTTAAATAATGCAAACTGTCAAATACAGTCTTGAACAAAGACACTGTAAAAACGTTTCCCAGAGCTACAACCTTCATGTCTTTAAAATCCAGACTTCTAAACCGGTATTTCATGTATTGTCACCACAGGTCAGGTAGTCTTGTCATAAGGTATGTGAGCTCAGAGCAGATGACCAAAAACTTGTGACTCATTCTAAATAAAATGTCAGCATATGTACCAAAGCGCAGGTGTGGAGAGAAGAGTGCTTTAAAAGCAGTTTTATTCACTTGAGTTAACACGACCAAGAAACACTTGCAGTAAATAAGCAGGGGTTTTTGGTATAATTAGAGAAGAGAGAGAGTGAACTGATACGGGCTGGTGCACAATTACATTAACACCTGTACAATTTAATGAATACGTTAATGACTTCGTATTACTACATCTGTTCATGTTTATGTTTAAGTAAAGACATAATCAATTAGAAAAGTTTTGCTTCCTTTCCACTGAACCAGCGCGACATATGTTAAACATATGTAAATTAGACTGGACCTCGCTTATTGTTAGCTTTAGCTACATGGATGTTTTTCCTGTCACCTCTCTGCACTTTGTCGTCGTGTCCCCGGTGTAGCAGCGGTGTGTCCTGCTCGTCTCCCTCCGTGTCCGACCCGTACCGCTCCATTTTTCAGCCAACAGCTGCTGTTTACCGCATTACAGACTAAAATGCTAACGATAACAACAACGACAACAGGAGTAGCAGCGGCACAAAGCTTTGTGGAGCCCCCAGTCAGCTGAGCTCAAGTATACACGACTCGCGCTACTTTTTTTCCTAGGATGGCGAAGTCATGACCCGCCCTACTCTGCCTCTGATTGGCTTAGCTTGATACTCTTACCCTAACTCTAACCAACCCAATCAACGAAGGCAACGAGTACTAGCCAATCAAATGCAGAGTAGGGTGGGTCATGACTTCGCCATCCTAGGGGGGGAAAAGAAGGCACACAGGGCTCATGCTGACTGCAGTCATGTGACGACGAGTCGTGCCAAACCGGAAGTAACGTTGACAGTTGATTTGTTTACTTTTCGAAAGTAATACTTGCAAATCGTTTTGCTCTGCACACCCCGAAACTGTGCCTGTTATCGCCTTTCTTTCTTTATTATGATTATTTCGCCGTTTTTTGGGCGTCTAATTATTTCTGTTTGTCCTACAAACTTAATTTCAACGTCAACAACGTACGTCTTCTTAAGGAGATGTTTGCTATTACTTTTCTTTATTGTAACATCTTTCAGTGATTTTACATACATTTTTTAAAGTAAAATCATTTTTTTTTTATAATTAAAATTTGTTACGACAGTCTATGGGAGGAATGTTTCAAAGTTTAAAAGTGCTAAAGTATTCATACTTCATGGACAGGTGTCCAATGTGGAAATGCTTAACATATTATTGTACCTACAGCGTCACCATGTGGTCAGTTATTACGTGTTTTACGTTTTGGCTAATAATTAATTAACCGTGAGGCGTGGCAAAGCATTTTTTGCACAGTGTATTCCTCCGATGAAGCCGATTTCACTAATATAGGTGACGCCCATTTGCGCCTGGAAAACTTTTCCGCCATTTTGGATTTTTTTGTAAACACAATTTTTGTTCATGCTGACAGATATTTCACCTAATCTTCACCAAACTTGGTACATTACATATTTAGATTATCGCAAACAAATCATATGAGTTCTTTGTCGGGTATCACTTACCATTTGTTTGTAATTGGTTACCAAACTTTTGAAGGCGTGGCCTGATGCCCTTAACGGGCCATAACCCTTCAATTCTACATTGGATTGCAACCAAACTTGGGAATGTTGTATATACATGCACACTGCACAGGTGTGTAACATTTCATGTAATTCTACCCACAGGGTGTGCTACAGTAATATTATAACATATTTTACAATTCTTTTGCCTTTAATAACATGAAAACTTGGTACACAAGTTCTCCACGACAATCTACACAAGATATTGAAGCATGGCACCAAAAGCCCCACCTTGTGGCCATTACTGAAACACCACCATACTACTTATTAACTGCCATATCTTTTATATGTAATATTCCATGTTAACCAAATTCAGCAAAGTTGTACAGAAGGGGATGCTGAACAAGTCCGTGGCATTTGATACAATTTCACCTGTAGGTGGCGCTACAAGATTTTAAAAAATTGCTGCTGGAGCAGCAACCTGCAGCAGCAGTTAATAGCTTCCAGCTCTCACCCACATTCTCTTCAGAAAATGCAAATATAAAGTTATTAGTTAAATAAAGTTATTAATGATACATTTATGGCTGACAACAGAAAAGAATGGGAAACGAGCATACATCATCAATCTTATAAATAGCTATATAATATATACACAGAAAAAAATACACATGCTTAGGCTAAAATGAAAGCTGTGCAACTGTTAATCAGGGTATAATAACTTTTTGTACATGTGGTTTACTTACATGAGATTGAAATTATACAGATTTTCAGGCTCCAGTGAGCAAATCATCAAATTGACATTTCCTCTCATCTCCATTTTAATTACTGGTAAATAAGTTTTGTTTTGTTTTCACACAGAGCAAAATGGACAGTAAAAATGGACAGACTCCTTATACATACACACACACACTCACATGTAACCACAGAATCAGATGATTTGTGGGAATGATGTAACCTTCAAACACAGGTTTGTTGTTGGAATGAGGAGCAGCTCAGCTGTTTGTCTCCGGGCTTTATTGTCTGCACCGCAGATAGAGGAAACAAAGTGAGATGCACTGCTGAAATGAAGAGAGACAGACAGAGAGATTGACTTTACAGTATAGTGCGGCACAGGCATGGACAGAGAGACAAACACAGGCTCCCAGCAGCCATGGCGCAAGAGGTTGTCACATTGATTATCAGGCACATGCACACACACGTGGATACAAATCTCTGTTTCCGAGAGTCGAACTGGTGAGGATGTTAGCTTGCTCTGCACAGCTACTTTTCTAACAGTCCTGAGTGAACCATTATGCTTTGGTTTAGGTTTGTTGAGGAGTTGTTCTTAATAATCTGAGTCTGAGTCCTCCTGCTGGAGAAGCAGAGTATATTTACTCTCCAGCTGTCTTTGTCCTGCAGCTCTGAAAGGGCAAGATATATTCCAAAACATCCATGTTCATTTTGGAATCTATCAAACCCTCATTGTGTTCTTGTTCTGCAGCTGACCTCCGACCTCTCTGTGATGGGGTAAAATGTTGAAACTGAATAAACATGAGGTATTGCTGCAGTACATTGTAAGATGTCTCACTACTTGGTTTTGAATTCTTTTTATAAATAGCATTAAATACTTTTATACATTTTGAGTAGATAAGCAACAAAAGTTTAAGTTTTGGAAAAAACAATAAAAAAAACCCATCTGTAGATATTAACACTCCAAAACTTGGCCACTCTGCTTCCTCAGGATTGTGTTTGTGTTGTTGGAACAGATAAAACAGAGAACAGTAAAAACACCTTGAACCTTTCTTTTAGCCTTTTCTTGAAGTGGATATAAAAAACGGAAATATTACAACTCTTTAAAATGTTTGTGCAGCCGATACACATTTTTGTACATACTGTAAGGGATGTTCAGGGTTAGAAAGTCAAAAATTACCATTCAAAGATCTTCACATTTTGCTAACAGTGAGCTCCTCCTACAATCAGCTAGTTTCCCTCTCACCTCCTGCAATAATTGACTTTTCCATTTCAAGCTAAGTCTGATTAGTGCTGTTGTGTAAATCATCCTCATTACAGCCAGTCACGCCTCCTTAAATCTAATGAGTTAGCCACAGTACTGTATGTGGCAGTATGATGAACAAATGTCTCTCTCTCCTCCTGATCTTTCCCCTCTGTCCCTTCACTCTCTGAAGACAAGGGCCTTTTTGTGCAAAGGGGAAATCATAGGACTCACATGCTTTGGAGGAGAGAAAGTGAGTGATCACAGCAAAGGACAGGGTTGTTCAGAGGAAGAGAACAAGACAGAGGAGCGGACTGAAGTCATCTTGAGCAGGATAAGGACGTTGGACAGCTGTGCACTAGATTGGACCAGACTGGACAGGACTACCGAACCATGGAGAACGGCAAAACAGAAACAGAAGACAAGACGGAGGGCGTGTCAGAAGGTAAAACAGGTGTCAAAAAACTGTATCTGTAACTTTAAACAAATGTTCTCAGAGAAAAATGTTCAGGTTTGTACTTAGAATGCATATAATTATTATTTTCATCTGTTTAAGAATCAGTTATTACTCGTTTAGTCTATAAAATGTCAGAAAACAGTCAAAAATGGAAGATTTTCTGATGCCAAGGTGACGTCTTCAAATTCCTTGCTTGTTTTGTTCAACCAAAAGTCCAAAACTGCAAATATATTCAGTGTACAGTGATACAAAACAGAGAAAAGCAGCAAATCTTTGCATTTGAGAATTAGTTGAATAACCTATATTTCAATCATCGTGACAGAGTGTGGAAAAAAAACAGCTATCTGCATTAATAACCATTTTTTAGAGGACTAGTCCAACTTTTGTTTAACATAAAAGGTACAAGAGAGGGGTGTTGTACCCTAGTATTGGGAGTGATCTCATGTTAATGTCCAGTCAGGTGTTGTAGTTTGTAAAATTATGTAAAATGTGGCAGGTTTGGCCTAAAAAGGTTTACTTGATTGAATAATGCCACAAACCAATGAACTCATCTATGTCACTCCTTCATTGATTTACCTTGTATAGACCTCAGTTCTTTCTTTAATCTTGAAACAGTAGAACTCTTTTATTGTATTGTAACACAAAAAGTGTCCCTCAGTCAAAAAAACTAAATTGGATAATTGATCCTAAATGGAGCATAAGAGCAGGAGCAGTCTGGTAAAACATGCATGTAGAAAAGATAGCGACTGATACCGAATTTTTGGGGACGACACCGATACTGATATCTGAGAGTTGTGTATAAGACAATATTAAGTTTTTACACAAACACATGACATTCACAAACATTTTTGATAAGTAACCCTTTATTTACTTATTTACTTTTGGAGATTTGTGTACTGTAAAATATGTACTGACTAGGACATTTTACATTTGAAGAATAAACATTTCAGAGGTCTCTGGTGGTCTACTGTAACTATTCAACTGTGACCCTGTTTCTAAATTATGTTAAACATATGTTTGTTCTATCTCTGTACTGCAATTACTTGTTACTTATCAGCCGACATATGAGCCACCTGGCCAATTTACTGGTCTAGTAGAAAGTAATTCAACTCTGAATCTCACTGTTCCAGGAGAAATGTCCAAAAAAATAATGTAATAATCATAATAATAACTATTTTTATTCGTGTCCTAGCATTATTTAATGTTATAATGTAGTGGGTTTGTTGCTAAATGAATTAACATACAGTAAAAACTCTGAGGAATGTCATGTGTTTTTCCTATCAGTGCTCCAATCACAGAACCACATCCTTTTGGTTTCCCAACTGCAAAAATGCTGATGATTCGCCCTTTTTTCTGCCCTTAAGTTTGAGGTCAGTAGCTTGACGTGACATCTTAATGCTAACATTCTCTGGCTTATAACAACTGAAGCCAAAAGCACAAAGCAAGTCGTCAGAGGAAATTTGTCATGCTGTATGTCATGGAGACAGAGCGACTCTGTTGTTGACTGTATCTTTCTTCTTCCTTTCATATGTTAAAACATGTTACGCAGTACAGACGTGGCACGTTGTGCCTGAGGGTCTTGTCAGTTATGCATGATAATATATGTTAAGTACGTATTTCAGATGACCGTCTGCAATGTTGACAGCGGCCCTGACCTGTGAACTTTCCACAACAAACAGAACCATTGTGTTTTTATACAACCAGTTAACTGTCCCAAAGTGCACTGCATTTAAAAGACAAATCCATACTAAATCTGAAGTTCCTTGAGCAGCACTTTCCTCCAACAGTCCAGCCATTTTGTAAAATATCACATTTTAAAACTACAAAGAAAGTAATTTAATACCTATTTCACAATTATATCATGAAAAAATACTGTACAGTATTTTGGAAAACCAGTAGAGACGATATTATCTAGAATTATTCATTATTATATCACATTTTTTTGGCTTTTGATTGGACAGCCTCCTGCATGCACAATCCACTGTGGAAACCATCCCACTTGTAGTTCATATGTGTGTGACCTCTCCTGACAGCCAACAATCAGATACAAAAACATTTAACTAACATCGTATTTTTGAGGAAACTGAGTTCAATGTTTGTCAAGATATTTCAAGACCTGCAGATATCCGTTTTTTTCAGGCTGTAACTGCAGCTGCACGCTCTGTGCTGCAGATGCTAACAACTTACTCAAATGTTGCTCACTCTAAAGAGAATTATGTCTAAATTTGTGACTAATTTAATGATTCAAACATGAGGAGGCCACTGTTCTTACAAACTTCTAAAGCTTTGACTATATCTGTTTCTACTAGGGTCTCTGTTACTTATGGTGTTTATTGTATCACAATGACTCTAACAGGAATATAGTATATTGTTTATAAATAATGATTCAATCTACTTGTGGCATCTGAAGCTTGTTGAAACTACCATGAGATCTAAAATTGGGAATATACAGTGTGGTCCAAAAGTCTGAGACTACATTGAAAATCTCTCATATATTCACATAAACCTGGAAATAATCAGAAAGTTTGAGTTATGACATGTAAAATGAAGAAATATTTAAGATTCTGCACTATTTCTATGTCAGCAATCAAATTTAAGCAAACTTCTGGCATTAACCAACTTAACTCCTTTGTACAAAAGGTCAGATTTCCTTGAGTTGTATCCCGTCCATTGAATCATGTGTTCAGGTGACACTCAGGTGGATGTGACCTACTTATCAAGTAAATCATTCAAGTAACTCAACTTGCAGCCAGTGTTCACCTGTTATAAATATGGCTGTGCCTCAAGTTTGCAGCAGATCATTGCTTACTAAGTAGCGTTGTGATAGTGGGAAACATGGCATCAGAACTAAATGAAAGTGTCAGAAACTGGATCAGTTCCAAAGGCAGACCAAAAGTGACCACACCATCAGAAGATCAATACATCAAATTTATTTTTATCCCTGTGGAATAGAAAAGCAACTTCATTACAGATAGATAGAATTTGCTAAATAAAGAACTAAATAAAGACTTCAATCAGCAAAAGTCAAAAGAAAGCTGTCTTTTAATGGTCTCAGAGGATGAGTAGCAGTTTCTAAACCACTTCTCAGGAAGGGAAACAAGGCCAAACGCTTGGGGGTGGGCTATTAAATACCAAAATTTCACAGCGGATGACTGGAAAAAAAGTCCTATTTACTGAAGAATCCAAGTTTGAGATTTATGACAGTAAGAGAAGGGTGATGAACAGGAGAGAAAATAATACTACAGTGTATCAAACCCACAGTGAAACATGGTGATGGGAACATGGGGGTGTTTTGCCTACTCTGCACTGAACTGACTCCACCGTGACCAAGGAGAAGTTTCACTCCATTCTTCAGAAAGCTATACACTCTGCTTTGCATCTTTGTGGGGAAGGATTCATACTGCAGCAGGATAACGACCCCAAACACACTTCGAAGCTTTGCAAGAACTGCTTGAAGACCAAGGAGGTCCTGACTGACATGGACTTTCCTCCATAGTCACCTGACCTCAACCACATTGAACATTTATGGGGGCACTTGAAAACTGAGAAAGCCAAGCAATCTGTGAGATCACATGAAGCTCTTTGGGACATTGTCAAACCATGCTGGGATAACATGGGTCATCAGGTTTTGCACAAACATGAGGAGTCCGTGCCAGCTCGAGTGCATGCTGCCATTAAAGCAAAAGGAGGCACATACCAAATACTAAGATATTCTGAGATTCATTTACATTTTTCAAAGATTCAGTATTGACAGTTAGAAGCGTTCGTTGTCCATAGTGGAAGTTTTCACCTCTGACACGTCAAACTCAGCTATTTAAATTCAGCTCACAAATTACTTTCTCCACTTTTGTATCTTATCAACAGTTTTATTATTATCCATATTCATGGATAATAAAAACTATGGTACGAAAGCGCCATCCATTCATTCTTGTTTTTCCATGCATGCTTATGAATACATGAAATGATGGAATCAAAAACTTTCATAACTAAGTTTTATTTCTCCAGATAAAGAAGAAACTGTGGAGGAGGCTAACCTGGAGGTAGCTCAGGTAATCAAGAACTCTTCTATTCCACACAACTTTTTTTTTAACACCTTATTGAGGGTAAATTTAAAAGAAAAATCACTAATCACTGTCGTTATTTTATGACATGCTACTATTAACCTGCCACTAACCACTCATATAACATTTACTTTTCAATTTTCACGGAAAAATTGTTAATATTGACCGTATGACATGTGATCTTCTCAGGATCTCAAGAAAACTTTAAGGTCAGAAGTCACAGAAAGGTCAAAGGTCAATCTAGTCAAGTGAGGGATTGTCTGATCATTAATCCTTTGACTCTTTTGACATTTTTGGATAGAAGACCGTATTTTTTTCCAAGATGCTATCTTGTAGTTTAACATTCGCTGCTTTGATATTTCAAACTGCTCTGCCTCAGGCTTTTTTACTTAAGTGATTCATATTTGTCAAACTGACTGAGATTTCTTTCAACAGACACCAGGAAGAGACACAGTGTCATGTCACAGCAAATACTGCGAACAAGCAACCTTAAGATAGACACAGAACATTATTTGTCTTAGTGCTTCCTGGTGCTGTCAACTTTTTCTAACTATTTCTCTTGTTAATAATGACGTGTTGATTTTCCCTCAGTGCTCAGAATGACACATTCTATTAGTTAATGATGTTTTTCTTCCACGGCTGTTTCAAGTGTAACTTTATATAAATCAAAACCACAAATAGTACTCCCTCAGTTTGAAAGAAACACTGTAGAGATACAGATGACAGAGAAAACACAGCGCCTAAGCTCGTCTAATCACTGCGCATGTGGTGTGAAAATGTAGTGTGTGAAGACTTGATTCATATTTCGTGGGTTTAAATTTACACTCTGTCTCATGATATTTGATCAAGAGTGCATATTTACTGACGGCAGAACATAGAAGAGCAGAAGAATAAGGCTAACTGTGTAATAACAAATGCTTAAGACGTTTGCATGCAGACAAAATCACTGTGCACGAATGTTTATGAGGCAGGATTTACTTTACATGACGTCAATTAGCAAACGGAAGATTTTGCCCTTTAGCCTGGAGGCTTGCAGTAAGTGTGACACACTGGCTGCCACAAAAGATTACTGTGAAAAAATCATAACTCACAAAAGCTGCAAAACATTAAATATTGTTGTTTTCAAACTTTAGAGTTCTGAACGGGTCTCACTGACAGACATTCACTCATACCTCACATTATGTGCATAATTTCCTCATGAACTTAAACATTTTAGCATTTAAATTGAACTCTTATTCGCTGGAATCAACCGTAACCTTACCTGAACTTGCGATTTATATAATTAAATAATGAGATCTGTGAAGAGTTCATACTGTACTGTACATACTTCAGATATGCAGCCTCCAGGTGTACAGACGTATAGTAGCGCTGTCAACCGCTGATAGCATCAGAAAGGAAGAGCAGGAGGCAAACAGGACAGATGCTCTATTCAGTCTCCTGTCTGATGCCTTTCACATGACCGAGAGAAAGAGTGAGCAGCGGAGAAAGGGAAGGAAAGATGGGATGAGAGAGAGCTGCTTCAACCTATGTTATGTTCCCATGAGCTGATTCAGTTATCCCTGCCGAATAAATTCAATCAGCTATGAATGAGAAAACTAAGAATGGAACTGCGGAGAAAAAGAGAGAGGTGGATAGAGAATCCACCGCTTATAGAATATTATTAGAAAAGGATGAGCGAAGGGATAGTCATTTAAAAGAGCAAGATTATGTAAAAATAATAATGATGTCAGGGGTGAAGAGAGGACAGTAAAATCAGACAAGGTTGGCTGTTATAAGCAAATGCACTGCTGGCACTTCAAGTAAAATCCTGCACAAAAGAAGCCTGAGAAGATCTACTATAAATAAAGATGCACCAAAACAAAAAAAAAGGTTGTAGAAAAGCCAATGATGAAAGAACTAGGAGACTCATAACAAAGAAATGAAGAGGATGTTAAAGAAAAGAACAAAAAGCACCTAAAAAAACAAATTCCAGTGTACTTCCAGATGTACCAAAACCCCCCTAGTGACTTCCAGTAAACTTTTAGATGCACCAAAACCAAAAAGAAACGTCCAGTGTTCTTCCAGATGTACAAAAACCTCAAAAAAAAACTTCCAGTATACTTCCAGATGTAACAAAGAAAAAAAAAACTTCAAATGTTCTTCCAGATGTACCATAACCCCCCCAAAACCTACTCTTCACTTCTAAATATACCAAAACCAAAAATGTTAGAAAAATAGTAGAAAGCAGAAAAAAATAGTTGAAAAAACTACAAGATTCATAGACCGAAAGCACAGGAAGCAAAGAACCAAAGAGGATGTTAAAGAAAGGAAGGAAAGAAAATAATATATATATAGCTAAAGGAGCTAATAAGTCCTATGAAATTTAACAAATCCATAGAAAAACTGAAGAAGAAGTACTGAAAAAAATTAAAGTAGTAGTATTAAACCATAACTGCTGTGTTTTTTTGGTGGGAGTGTTTCTTCGACTCCTTTAAATTTGAATTATTTTTCCTCGTATCATCTGAGGCAGTAAAAAAACCCCTAAAACCCCCTAAAACAAGCTACTGAAATCATGATATATATCCAACTGCTTCTTGTGATGCAGCTGCAGGGCCTGGTGGCTGAGCTGCGCGAGGGGCTCCACGTTGCCCTGACGGAGCTGCGCGAGCTGCGTCAGAGGGACCTCGGCCTGGAGGAGAAGCTCCAGGCCCATCAGACTGATGTGGATGATAAGATAATGGGCCTCAAGAACTCGCTCAACACTTTCAAGGTGCTGGAGACACTATACAGTGAAAATACACACACACACGCGCACACACACATACAGAGTCTATTCTTAGTGATGTGGAGAGGCCCCTGTAACATAATTTGGAACATCTGACTGCAACTCTATTGAAACCATAAACTAATTGAATTTATTAGATAGGAAGGCAGCTCTTTCAGACGCTGTTATTCAACAGTGGAGAAAATACTGTCCAGCATTTACATCGTCTATGAGGCTCATGTTTTAAGATCTGTGGAATTTACGTGTTTATTACATTTATGTGCACAGACTCACGCAACAACTTCAACTCACAGAAGGGTGATTCATTGATAAAAAAATTTGTTTTTGGTATTTTAGGCATGTGGTATATTCTTTTTTTTTTAATCGTTATATGTAGAATTGAATGGAGCGTTATGTAATAAATGTGTATTGTTGATTTTTTTTTTTACCATGACTACCAGACCAAAGATGGTGCACATGACTAGTAAACTCAATGTGATAGCAATGATATTTTTAGTTTTTGTTATATTTAGAATACATTTCCCATAAATCTCATCGTGTCTCATCTGAGTCTGTGGCTTCACTGATGAAGTTAAAGGATAGATTCATAATTTTATCCTAAAAAGACTTTATCTGTGGAAGATATCCACTTTATTTGACTAACTCAGACGGCTGAAGCCTCATATTAGCTTCAGACAAACATTTACACACATTTTTGCACAAAACTTTGGATTTTGTGACCCATCACTTACACTGAAAGCGCATTTGGAGAGGATCTTTTTGGTCAGTATGAACAGGAGGAATGATTACAGCAAGAAAAACATGTTGGTAGTAATTTTCCCATCCGCTCTATTAACTTATTCCGCCATCTGACATCAATGAAAAACTGCCAAAGCTTTGGCTCTAGTTGCTCTAGAAGAAAACAATCCTCTTCTTGATTTGTGCCCTGAAGCAATGCAGTTGAGTTTTGCTCCGGATCTGACCCGGCTGGCACTCACAGTGCAGACTCTGTCAGTCACATCAGTTTACAGCAGTTACATCGATGCACTTCCTTGGTATAATCTGTAAACTGCTTGCAGGAGGAGCTGAGCGTGGCGTTGTTCCACATCAAGGATGTGTCCAACAGACAGAGAGAGGTTATGAAGAGGATAGAACTGCTGCAGGCGGAAAACACCAAGGATATCATATCTGTTCCGCACAGGTGGGGATAAAACACACATCATACATGTGTGCATTCATAGTGATAAGGATTTACTGAATATCAATGCAAACATGGATACACACAAATGTTTCCATACACAAAAACCCATTCAAATTATATGCCTTTCATATCTCCCCTAATCCCTCTTACTTGCAATTTTTGTGATTATTTATTTCTATATTTTTCCGATAGATAATTCCCGGGTAATCTATACAACATCTAATCTAGATTTGGGCCCAAAACTGATCTGCAATGCCCACTAATACCATTTGCTCCCTAAAATAATGTTTGTTTGCAGAATTAAAAAAGATAAAGTGTGCTGTGTAACAAATAAATTGTTTTTATCCTCTTCTATTTCTCCTTCTATCATTGCTGATTGGTCTCAAAGCAGAAAGAGCTCCAAGGCAGATGTGCTCACGGCATCAGGGGACGAACACATCTGTGTGCCCAGCCAATCGGAGCTCAGCGTTATTCAGCACTACTTTTCCAGTCTGCCACATAGCGGGTCACCGCAGAGGAGCACCACATCGACACAGAGTGAGTGTGTCATTCACGACTTCCCGCCGTACCGAAAGGGTGGGTAGTGAGAGAGAGGAGGGTGAAGTGAAGGAAATCAAATGACAGACCAATAAGATCCACTCATGTTTGTGTGTGTGTGTGTGTGTGTGTGTGTGTGTGTTTTCAGCCTCTACATCTGAGCAGGAGGCTCAGCAGCAGCAGAGAGGTTGTCAATCCAGAGAGAGGAAGAACAGCAGAGATGACACCGACACCAACAGTCTGACTGAAAACAGTGAGATAAACTGTTTATATTACTAATAATACTACTGCTGCTCATGTTACACCAACTTTACTACTATCTACATTTCTACTACCACTAATACTACTAATTACATACTAATTAATCTTTTATTATATTGTATTCATATTCTAAAATGTTATATTCCCTCATTCATTAAATTTGTCATTTTTATCTGTTTTATCCAGGTATCTAGTCCTTATTTAACTCTATTTTAAATCTATTTTGTTTGTTTTATTATATATATTTTTTAAATTTCTAGTGTGCATTAGTCTCAAATTGTTTTAATGTTTACATTTGTTTTGTCTTATTACTGGCTTGCCAGTCATCTGTACAGCACTTTGAATTGCACTAAAATAAAACTAAATAAACTATTTTTGATACTAGTGCTACTGCTGCTTCCTTATAGTTTACTCATTGTTGTAAATGCACATACAATACATGGCCATAGATACAAGTTGAACAGACTTTTAAAACTGTATTAAATATGTAATAATATATCTATGGTAAAAAAAACAGATAACAAAATCTAACAGTCCAGAAAATCCCAAAAGAATCACTTCATCTGTTTGAAGTCTAACATGTATTAGTGAAGCTGAATTCGCCATCTGCTGTTGACCTCTCTTTGTTGCCAGGTGATGTCATCACCACCTGATGTACTTTATCACTTTACACAGAGCTTCATCACCAAGCTCCAAACACCAGCCAGTAGCTGGGGGCTACAGTTCACTACTTATCACCACTTGATATCAGGACTTTGCAGTTTGATCAGAGAAAGCAGAAAAACATATGTTTAAACTAATATTTTGTGGGTTTTTGTGTGTGTGTGTGTGTGTGTGTGTGTGTGTGTGTGTGTGTGTGTAGATAAGAGACAGAGAGCAGCCCTGGAGCTGCTGGAGTCAGAGAGAGTTTACGTGTCCCACCTGTCTCTGTTACTGAAGGCCAACATCTCCTTCAACGGATCAGAAGCTCTCACCTCCAAAGACAAACGGTAAAACTACAAGCACACAAACACGATTGAGGTCAGTTTGAACAAATTTACAAAAAGAGGCGGCTCTTTAAATCTTACACAGACATCAAAAAACAGACATTTCAATTAACCAATAATGGACAAGGAGATAATTTAATCATAAGGAGGCATGTGGACTTTTCTCTGGAGAACAGTGTAACCTAAACAACATGTACTGTATGTTTAAGCGAGTGTGTACATACATGCGTGTGTAGGCAACCCCATGGAAATGCAGAATGACCCAGACGTTGTCGACCTTATAGGATGTTGAAAAGGTCTCTCTGACATGTTAAGAGCCATACAACTAAACTGATGCATATCACAGACTGCAGTCATTTCTATCTTTGTCTGTCTCTCTCTCAATAACATCCAAACACACACACACACACACACACACACACACACACACACACACACACACACACACAGATTCCAAGAGTGGACAGTGATCTAATTTGAGAGTTTATGGTGAGGGGAGAGCAGGAAATAAATAAATCCAATAAAAGCAGGTTATGAAAACCAGAGAGACAGAGAGGATACTCTTTTAAAAACAACTCGACACAACTCGCTAATGTAATCACTGCTTAGCTTCAGCACACGTGTTCCCAATGACCAAAAGTGCCACTGAAATGGTGCAAATGCTGAACCGGATCGGATGGCGTTTGTTTTAACCTTTTGCTAACGTCTGTCACATCTAGGATGACACAAAAGTTTAGAATATTACGCAAACATGTTGGATTATTTGGAAATGACTTCTGTATGAGCTGCTTCCGGAGACAATAATTAACAAAGTAAGTAGGGAAGTATTCTCTGTACTGGAACTGATCTCTAATTTCTTGCTCTCTCCAGTCCATTTCCCAGCTCTCTGAGGTTTCTGATCCAGCAGCACCTCGAGCTCCTTCACACTCTCCAGGAACGAGTGCTCAAGAGCCAGTGGCAAGGCCTCATGGGAGATGTATTCATGAGACTCACCAGCAAAGAGGTAAACACAGAATTAACATAACAACACAGCTGTAACTTTACAAAATAGCAGCCCATAAGGATGGATGCTTCTCTGGTTATCAGTGTCTGTATAAAGGCTCATTACACACTGAAAGTACAACAAACTATACTGCCGAAGTTATTCTCATCCCCCACCTGTCAGTGGATTCATAAAACAATATTAAGCTGCTATTTTTTTTAGGTTTTAAATCTCCAAACTGTGCACGGCTGTCTCATAATGTGGAGACATTTTACTGACTTTTTCTGTTGACATTTCTGTAGATGCAGACGTGTTAATTTGTGCGAGTGAATGCCTCTTGATGAAATCTTGACACTTGTGCCACCTGCAGGCAACAAGTGCTACACCTGCTTTCACCCATTTTGCTCATTGTGGACAAAATACCACAGGAATCTTTTGGTATAATGCGATTTAATACAACACCACCTGCATCCAAAATGACCTTACAGTTGAATCAGCGTCTTTCTAACACAGACTAAACAAGAATTGAATATAAAAACTGATTCATCTGTGTATATCAGTGGATATTTTAACAACTACAGATTTTAAAAAAAGAACTGGACATTCAGTTTAGCCACATAAATCTGAATCCTGACATACACAATGCACAGTGCTGTTTCCAGCTAGTTAATGTGAAGGGGTCAAAAGATTCGGCCTTGTGACTGGCCATTTATAATGAATCCGAATCACTTTGGCAGCCATGACGGACATTAAATGAAATGTCAAATTCCAGTAGGGCCATGTTTAGAGCTGGAATACAGATGTAGTACAAAGACAACAGTGACTGTTAATATTACTGTACAAAATGAATGATGGCAACAAAGTCCTTTGTTGACAAAATTATAACACTCTGACTGTGAGTGTGCTTCAGGACTTCCTTTTTCCATTTGAAGGGAATTACATTTAGACAAAAGTAGGAATTCATTGTCAGTAGTGTAAAAAATAAAAATGTTCCAGGGACATGCGTGGATTAAAAATCTTTAACAGAATGTCAAAAAGTTGCTATTGTGTTTTGTAACATCAGGAAGGCGCTAGTAGCGGGCAAACCCCAACTGAAAGCCAAAATCAGATACGATACACTGAGGCTAGTGTGTCTATTCTATTAAAGCCAATGTGTGGCTAATTGGCTCTGAGTGAGTGGGAGGAAATGCAGTGATTAGTAAGAACACCTACCTATTTAAACATAGAGGCAGGTTTATAATGCTTTACAGGACCTAACAGGTAGCCTGAGAGACTTGCATGAGGAAGGAAAATAGGAAAGAAAGAAAGAATCTAACTTTTATTTTATTCTAACAGACATATACCATCATATTTTCATTGCACTACATAGATATGGGTAATTTGGGACAAATACTATTTTATGTAATTTGGTTTTTACTTGATAATTTGTTAACTTGTTCCACTCATTTAACTCATAAAATAGAAAACAGAGATTGTGCTGGTGAAGTTTCTGAAGGTTTCTTGTCATCACAACACACAACTCGTATTACGAAGTAAATTAATGAACTGCTACAAACCAGCAAATTGTAAATGTAAATCCTAAATAACAAACGGAAGCTTGTTTATGTTCATGAAAACACAGTGGGCACACGATGAGGGCCACGTAAGGTTAAAACAGAAAGACAATAAAGTAGGAGAGGAAGGAGAAAAACATGTGTGTGTATGGGACCTGAACACATACATGCACACACAGACATTAACCCTCTCTCCCTCCCTACAGAGTGATTTCCTGGACTTCTACGTGTCTTACCTGAAGGAGCTTCCAGACTGTCTGTCAGTCGTCACCATGCTCGCCTCCAGCTCCATGAAATCTTCCACCTTATTGGAGGTAAAAGACAAGGCTATGATATGAAATGAAAGGACAAGGCAGCACATGATATAGCATGACTGAGCATGTCACATGAGAGGGCAGACAGAACAGGATGCGATAATGAGTGAAAGTGATGACAAGATAGGACATGAAGTGACACGAGAAAGCCTAATTTTTCAAAAAGCATGTAAAGGCATGGTAATTCAAAATCAAATTCAGAATGAAAATATTGTTTTATTGTGACTTATTTGATACAGACTCAGCTGAATGCAGTCACATTTCTTAAACCTGCTGTACTAACTGGTTTTATCCTTCCTTCCTGATTGGTCTGCCCTCTGCATGGTGTTTCTTTCAGAGTGACATAATGGGTGACGAATCAAAACCCTCCCTCCACACTCTGCTCCTCCAGCCGGTTCAGAGGATCCCTGAGTACCTGTTGCTGTTACAGGTTAGATGAAAACACACACACACACATTTGTACTTCTATACTTGTGAGGACCCTCATTGACGTAATGCAATCCCTAGTCCCTTAACTATCACAACTAAATGCGTAATCCCAACCCTTACCCTAAACTATACCTAAACCTAATTCTAACCTTAACTCTAAAACCAAGTCTTAACCTTCAAACAGCCCCTTGAAAGTAAGATAAATGGTTGCACACATGTAAAGGAATATAGATAATATATTCCATTTAAAGGTCCTTTAAAATGCCATACACAATTTCAATTCAAACTGAAACTTTACTGTTTAGTGAATGTCATACATGCAGTAATAATTCAGTAGACTTTTAGATCTATACCACCCTCATGTCTGTCCGTTAAATATGAGGCTATGACCAGTGGACAGTGATCTTAGCATAAAGACAGGAAACAGGGCCGTTGGCCTTGCTCTGTCCGAAGGTAACAACGTCTGCCTGTAAGTACCTGTAACTAAATAACACATTGTATATTGTTTATTTAATCTGTACAAATATTATTTCTTGGCCAGTGAGTCACTGCACCCAGCCAAGAAATAGGTTGACACCCTTAACCTTTGGACAGGGCCAGGCTGGTTATAGCTCCGTATTTACAGTACAGAGAGAGATCTTCTCATCAAAGTCTCTGCAAGATAGAATGTATTTCCCAAAATGTCAAACTATTCCTTTAAGTAAAAGAATACATATTAAATACAGATTGTACAGAAACAAAAAAGATGATTGGGAGGCAAAAAAAGCGTTATATCATCCCACTGATGCTGATGCATCTGCTCAAACCTGTCTCAATATATATATTCTGTGTGTGTGTGTGTGTGTGTGTGTGTTTGTGTAGGGGCTGCTGAGGCAAACAGATGCAGAGCACCCCGACTACTACCTGCTGCTGGTGTGCATCCAACAGTTCAGGTCCTTCACGGCTCAGTACCACCACCTCCTCCAGCACAACCAGGAGCTGCTGCTGCACAACCGCAAGGAGGTGAAGAGGTCAGGATAACACACTACAAAAAAAACATCACAGCACATGTTTAAAGAGGTTAAACAAAACATATTCTCATCACTGTAACCTGAGAAAAAACAAGGTGAAGCTGTTGTGTTCACTGTGTTGTGTTTCTCCCTGCAGGTCTACCATGAAACAGCTGTTAAAGACAGTGGAAAGTGGGATTCAAGCCAACAACATTGGCTCACCGTACCCTTGCAGTAGTGTCATGTTGTGAGTATTTACTCTGCTGCCCACTATCAGCTTTTTACTTCACCAATTTTGGCAACTTCTACAACAGATTATTCAGTTACAAATGAATAAACAAACCCTTTATAGTTGCAATCCTTTTTGTGGCCACTTGGGGGCAGAACACCTCCACAACAAACTCAAAGACACACAGCTCTGATATATCACTTTATAAAGTTGTTGTGACTAACATGTTAGCAAAAGTTGCCCATTTACACACTCAACAGACACTAGAAATCATTTTTGAGGTGTGTTTCTGATTACTGGCTCTATTTTGGTCTCTGAAAAACTCCTCCAAATATCTGCCTATGTTGATTCATACACTATTACTTAATAACAAATAAAGTTTCCCTAACTTCCTTCTATCTTAACATCCCATTTATCTTTCACAGAGAACATGCTAACCAGGTGAAACGTAGCAAGCAGCGTCTCCTGGAGCAAATCCAGACTCATCGCTTCCAGGATTGGGATCGGGACCAGGATCCTGAAACTCACTGTTACGAGACAGAGTGGCCCTCCCAGCTCCCGTTCTTCAGCCCAGAACTGGACTCACGGAACCACAAACCAGCAGGTGTGCAGCTAAATTTTAAATGTGGTTTCTGCTGAATCAGACATTATACTTTGGGTGTTGACAGGAACGCTGTGTGATAAGTTAGGTTAGGATCTTAGGAGGTAAATCCTCTTTTCATTCACTCACTTCCTGCTCAGTGTGAAGGTCAAGTGGAGTAGCACACCTGGAAACTGGTATGAATGAAGTCTCAAGGACACAGTAGGGTGACTACGTGCCAACACAGGGGTTTAACCCTGGTCTGCCCTGGTAAAGGGAAGCCTGCCTGGTCATTAGATCTTATTGCCTATGCGAAAAGAAGCAGGAGATGGATAAAATTAAAATAAACCTTACACCAAAGTCTAAACCCAGTGAGACCAGACATCATCTGGCAAATATTAAGACCTTTACTCAAAGCACTGATCCTTTGAGTCCAGGACGCAGGTGTTGATGTCCTGTGCCAAGGTCTAGGTACACTCAGGTACCTGTCCCATATATCTGTAGGCTTTGTAGCAATGTTTGTAGTTATTTTGTTTAGTTTTTTCATGATGTTACTTTGTGTATCCCATGCAGGGATTCGACAGAAACAGACATTCAACCCATGTCACTTAATAGCCCGATCAGTCAACCAGTCAACCAACCTTTGGCTTTCAGGTCTTGGCAGTATCCCAGAGAGTGAGGCGTCTGACAGATCCATGTCCTGCCAGCATCATCTGCCCTCTAGACCTGCAGATTTCCGTCAGGTCCAACCGGGCTCTGCTCTGGCTGATGCCCTTGGAGAGTTCCTTCTCCCTCCAGACCCTCCAGGGATGGAGAGCCTCTACGAAGAGGATGGCGGCTCCCTTCATGATGTCTCCATGTTTGACCGCTGCTCCTCTGCCTCTTCTGATTCATCCATTGACATTGCCTTTGTGAAGTGCCCCAAAGCCCCCTTGACATCACACCACCCAATGGCAGCAAACGTGTCAACAAGCCGCGACATCTTTGGCAACGGTGGAAGCCAGGGGAATGGCTACAGCAAACTGCCCAACCGAGGGTGTGTGTCTCCTGATGAGGCTGTTATGATGCGCCGCAATCAGCATCGCCCCCTTCAGGCCAGCCAGCGCAAAAGCAAGGTGAGCTTGTTCATGCTTATGTTAAAAACAAGACTCTCTCTTTTACATGAGTAAAAATCAACCTGTATGTCTTTTCTTCTGTCCAGTCACTGAACGGCCTGCAGATGGAAAACACAGTGAGTTGTGTGGATGGTGGTCCTCTATCAGACCACCTCCAAAGGGTGGCACTGGGCAGCCACGCTAAGCTGGAGCGCCAGGGCAGCAAGGGCAGCAAAGGGTGTCCCACCCCATCCCGTAAGATCCACAGTCCCCTTGGGAACAGATTGGATACTGACAAACAGAGCGATGACCTTCACGGGCTTCTCAGCATGGTGGGTTTCAGCAAAGACTGAAAGGAATTTGTCTTTAATTACACATTTTTCATGACACTTTGTGCACTTTCTTAGCAACATCCAATGATAGGTAAGGTCTCTTGTCCAAGGATACCTTTGTCATCCTGCTGACCCTTGCACTGTCCAAGGACAGATATTAAGATCCCAATTAGTAATCCTCAAAATCTTTTATTCCACCTTTCTTTTAAACCCAACATCAAAATTTAAAGTCTGGATCCTTTTCTCAGTTGTGCATACTGTCATTTTTGTCTTCTGGAGACAGAAACACCATTAACGGTACCAAATGTAACCAAACCACGATTTAAGTACATGTAATATTGTGTTCAACCCCATCAGGACTCTGGGATCCAATCATGGGGGGATGAGTCGAAGTGGAGAGGCGGCACAGAGGAGAATAACCACACCCCCTTCAGCGAGAGGAGTCGGAAGCAGGACAAAGGAGGCTTTAGGAGCTCGTTCAAGAAACTCTTCAAGAAGAAGTAAGAACTATAACATAATATGGAAATATGCACAAGATTGGATAGATACTGTAGGTGCATTGACTTAAAGAGAAGAATTTCTGGGAGAAAAGTACAGCATCATTCATAGGAAATGTCAATTTTTTAGGAATACCTACTAAAATAATACCACTGTGACATGGAAGTATCAGATTTGTTGTTAAATTGACCCCTGATCTTTCTCTCTAACAGGAGCGGTGATGAGAAGAAAGAGAAGGGAGGTGAGAAAACACCAGAAAACCAGAACAACGGTGACCACGACACGTCGGGGAAAAATCCAAAACTGGTGCATCTGGACATAAACCGCGGCACTGCTGTATAAACAACCGCTCTACCACACACACACACACACACACAGCCTTAGACAAATAAAATATAAATGTAATACATGCATCTTTAAGCATACATATACACCAAAGAAGTGCTACATGAGATTTTTTTTACATTTACAACTGCTGTATAAATGCTGTACAGGTATAAGCCATTTTATTCTATAGCTATAAAAGCAACTTTCCAATGTTCCCAAAAACAAATATGATTTTTATTTTAGAGACAATCAGATGTTCTGACCCCAAGCCTTCATATGGAGGGAAAGCTCTTAACATGGTTGTACTGCGGACACCATTTATGACAAAAACAGTACTGATCGTTAAATATTTGCTTATGTTCGGTGTTGTTCTGTCTATATCTCAGTGATACTAAAAGTATCACCTGCCAACGCCAAAAATGACATGCGAGGTTAAGGCAGTGACGCTGCTTAGATTAGATTTGTGAAACGTTTCATCAATGACGATGTGAAGATTTTGTGGTACAGACGTAACTACTGGAGGGTGTAAGTTAACATGTTCCCTCCCCATATTGTAAATAGCTCCACTCTACCTCCAGTTTCTCAGATTTTTAAAACACTTTAAACTTTTGCTGTTTTCTGTTTTGTTTGCAACCCAACCCTTCAAATCTGTGTAAAGTTAATAAAGAGCCTCCTATTGTTCATTTTTATGAGTTTCACTCCAGTCCAACTTTCTATCAGCCTGCTTAATGTTTTAAGACATAATCTGAAGCTATTATATACTCAGGAGAACAAACATTAAACTGTTATAATTTGCATATGTGTTTGAGCTATCTGTTTAAAGATGAAACATTAAATGTTTTCCTTTTTGACAATTATTTCTATGCACTGAACTGAACTTTGTTTTGTTATAAGATGAATGTGACAACTAAGAGATGTTGAAGGAAGTTCAGTAAAGGTCCACACTGATTTGTTTTGTGGCTCTGCTGGTTCATTTTCCCTGAATCATTGGGTTGTTTAAATATCAGAAGCCCAATAAAGGAATAAAGGCATGTTGTACACATTTGAAAGACCTATAGGACTTGAAATTGACTTGCAATGTTAAAAATATGTTATTTTCAGTTCTAACTTTTTAAGTGGCAGGAAACAGGAGCAATCAACAAGTTTGAAGTTTTCCATCCATAAGACAAAATTTATGTTCATAGGTTTTCTTGAACCCTTCACTTACAACACATTTACATCATAGATGTGTGCAGGTGCATCATTTCAAGGAACTGGTTTTTATGTCACTCACCTTCAGCTGGCTGCAGATTCCTCACTAGAAGCAGCTGATCTTCTGCCTCCTGCAGGCAGGAACCTGTTACCTCAAATAAAATAAAAAAAGGAACATTATCACGTCACATTAACCTCCACTGTATATTAAACACTTCAAAAGTAGTACAGTTCATCTCTGAACTGGTTACAACATTAAAACTTTTCACTGATCATTTGACAATTGAGCTTACAGTAAGTGTTACTGTTTGTAGAAAACTGCCCACCTGTGGTTCTCAACCTGGGGGTCTGGACCCCATTAAGGGGTCCCAACATAAATCTGAGGGGTTCAAAAGATGATTAAAAGGTAAAAATGAATAAAGTTGTTGTTAAAAATTTGTTTTAAATGTTCTAACACAAATATTTTTCTCTTATTTTTTCAGGCTTTTCTCAAATGTTTTCTTTTTTTCTTGTGAACTGAATACTTTAACATTTTCATCCCTCAAAATGACACAAATGTTCAAATATATTCCAGTTTACAAAAAAATATCTATGCGACAGGTTTAACATGTAAAATACAAAGCCTCAGACATTCAAAAAGTGGTTATTAACAACTTTCCTTGCCTGTAGATGGTGCAGGTTGGGTTGGAAATGCTTTGATGCTGGATGATACTAACTGGACCTAGTTTCAGGTTCACATCATGTGAATCATTGTCTTAGAAAAAGGTATGGTAATTAGACAGCACTAACTTGAATTTGAGCATCAATTTTCAGCTGATGAAAAGTAGAACAATTTAGGGGAAGATGTTTTTAAATAGGCCAAAGTCAGCAGGGATCAGGAGGGTAAGCACAGGTGTTACTGATAACATAAACGATGTCCGTTTCTCTGAAACCAAAGCAGCTAAATGAAATTCAGCCATCATTCATTATTTACACCTGTGTTATTCCTGCCGTGACATGTCATAGTGTCACCAGAAATGACGACCACAAGAGCCCACTGGTTCAGTTCCTTCTTTTTAATGTGTTAACCTTTCATCTCATAAATCTGTTACACTTCTGAAACAAAATATAGGCAATTATACAGTATGTAAAACAAACCCATTTTTATTTTACACTATATACATTTCATAACGTGTGCATTATGAAAAAAAAACAAAACAAAAACAAAAGACAACGGTGATGTAATAGCGACAGAACAGAGCAGACTTATTGTGTTTTTTTATGGGATCGGGAGGAGACCTGGATCAAACTGCTTTTTGCAAATAACTCATCTGTGTTTACTTTAATCTGCTCGGAGCTCCGCTCAGGTGAGCTTTACTGAACGGAGAGTCAGAGTATGTAAATGATCTTTTTCTCAATTTAGTCTGTAACGGCAGAAACTTCTGGTATCCACAGCATCTTAAAACAACACTCATGAATTATTTTCACAGGATTTGACCCAGGGCTAGTTGAGATTATAAAACACAGACTTCTTAACATTTCAGTAAGCCTACAATGGAAGGCCATGTTGGCACCTGCTTTAGGAGATTTGTGTTTATGATGGCAGAAGTTAGGAGTCAACAGAGCATCATTCAACCCCCAAAAAAAACGCTTCTTTTGTTCTGCAAAAGGGACAGTTTCCCCCCAAAATTAAATGTTCTAAAGTTACCATAGAAAAAAAAAATCATGTGAGATTTTAGGATTGCTTGATTAGTCTGTTTCAACCAAATAAACACTTACAGTATCTGCATAAGGAGTTTTCTTGGGTTAAAATAAATGTAACAAGAGGATATTTTGGGACAAAACAAAAAACCTTAAAATAAAACCTTGAAGTCATTTTCAGTGGAATATCTCATTCACTGTCTTCATGTGATGTTTAAGTAACTTTTGAGGACACAGACATGTTTTGATTGATACTAACTTTACACACCGTTACTGGCTGTTTTTCCCAAATCAGACAAATTCCTTTTTTTTTTTCTCCATCTAGGACATACCATGAGGTAGACTCACTCGACTTGACTGGACTCAATCTAAATTTGGCCATAAAAGTTTTCAACAACATATTTTGGCATTACATTAAAAAAATGTAAAATCCTTTAAAAAATATATGCTCTTTAACATTCACCGAGCCCGAACGTAAAAGGAATGTGTGATACATTTTTCCACGACGATTTGACCGACCGAACATGAAAGTGTTAGTCTTAATGGCTGACAACGTAAATATGAGGCTATGTAGCATACTTGGCATGCCTTATTTCTTGTTGACACTGAATAGACAGATTTATAAGAAAAATAAGTTTGTTCAATAACCTGATTGTGTGAATAAAACATGGTTGCAGCTCAGAAAGTTTGGCCAGTCTGTAATAATGGGTGTCGGCTAGGAGCACATGTATTAGCAAATCTAAAGGTGGTGATTCACTTTCAAGGCAATTTAAAAACAATGCCAATCTATTTCCATGTTTGATTTGGATTATAAAAGTATTTTAAGAGCAAAATTTCTGGTTGTTGTACCAATTTTTTAACAGTAATATGCTGAGAATTGCGGTTTTAACCAGTTTCCTTACTGCTTTGAGCTAATTTCTTGACCTGAAAGTGGATCAACCTCAGCCGCTGGCAGCACAGTTGAGCTTTTTAGACATTTAACTCCTCCATGGCTAATGTGTGGGTATATTACAGACGACTATTGGAGTCCTTTGAAAGGCATTAAAGAGGAAGACAGTTTTCACTCCCAACTTATTAGATGGCAATTCAGTGTGCTATCTAAATGTCTTGCAGGTGCAAAACAACAATCACGTGGGCATTTTACACAAGAAAAGTAGAAGATGTTTCCCCACAGTGAATTCAAGCTCTCTACACTTAACTAGACTATGCTTGTATTAGTTACTTCACCACAGCAGTGCAACAAAGCATCAGGAGCTGGAATCCAGTAAGAGGATCTGTTTATCCACAAATAAATCCCACATAAATGGAGTGAAATAGTGTGTAGGGGCATAGGTGTGATTCCTGTCAAGTCTGGAGGAGGGACATACCGCCATGTTAGCTAGGTACTAAGAGGTCAACAGGAACAGGTGACGCTCTTTCATTGTCAGCCCAGTTGCATGGCGACACGTCCCATTTACAACCAACTTTCTAACATTCAGCGATGAGTCCATACAGAGCTGAAATATCCTCATCCATGAACGAATTCCCCATTTAGTCCATAGCTAGCCTCGCCATGACAATACTGTGGATGGATGTGAGCTTTTTTTTGACTACATATTAAATTTTTAGCTTGCTTTTTTTGCTTCATAGTGTAGTGTTGCATCACTCTTACAGTTGGAATAGAAAGAAGTGAAGTGGAGGTGAAAGTATAAAACACTAGATGGCAGCAGAAGTATTTTTAGTGTGCGTATCATCAGGTTGTTCCCAGGTTCTTCTAAAACGCTGCACCTCCCATTAGATTCCTTTAACCAAAGATATCACTGTTGCCATAATAGCACTCATTTCTATATCAACAGTATATTACATTAATAGTATTAAGTCTCACTAATTGATCTGATGAAATCACACAATGCTGCTTGTGTAGAGAAGTTCATTAACTTTGCGAGACTTTGCTTTTGTTTCTACTGAATATATTCTGTGTTGGTTCAGTTATAAGATTATAGAGCGATATCTATGGAGAAAATGAATGAGAAAATGGGCCTCTTGTAAATTCAACCCAAACGTTTCAGCTCTGCAAGATTTCAGCGTTTAAGCGATAGTATTTCAGTTGGATTCAGCTAAAAAAACTAGTGTTCACGTTCCTCCGAAGCAACCTGTGTCACAGCTTGTAAAGACTGGTAGTGTACTGCCACATGTGGACTCTCTACACACCACACAGTGCACGTCTACATGCATGTAGTGTGATCTCTCATACAGACGTCGGCCTTTAAAAAGTCACAGCAAAGGACGCTGAAGTTGAAAGCGTATCCAAATATTACTAAAATGAATAAAACTTTTTTTTACACAGAAATAAAAATCTACAAACAAGCTGAAGACATGACTTGCTTCTGGGCTAGCTTCGGTCTGACTAGCATTTGTTGCTACATGAGTTTCTTTCATTATTCTTTCTGAGAAAGCTGAAACATGATAGTTAAGGTTTCTGTCTATATTCTAAGCTAAATGGGTATCAATTACTGTACTGGATAACAAAACCTAAGCACCTCATGATCTTAACAAAGATAAAACAAGTTATTTTGTTAGCATTGAACAACTGCAGCTGCCATGAAACTGTGACAGCGCTTCTCTGCGTTAAGACTCACCAGAGGTGTTAAATGCTAACAAAATTATTGTTTTTTTATGACTGTGTTTAAAGTTGAATGTCCAGAACAGTATTAGATACTTATTTACTCGGCATCTTGTTTTAGCTTCTTAGAGAAATGAAAAAAAAAAAAATCAATTTTCGAGGCTAGCTAAAAAGAAGCTAGCTAAGAATGGGAGTTGAGCATTCAGCTCTTTATTTTACTCAGTAAATATGTTCCATCGAGCTAAAATGTGACCTTGTCCTAGCTGGATAGATCTTTTTCAACTAGCATTTTTAAAACAATTCTTAATGTTTGTTTTATCATCTTTAAAGTACATGATGGGAGGTGTTTTCTATTCAAATGGTTCCAGATCAATCATAGTAGAAGAAATAAAATAACTTCAGTAATTTTATGTCATGATTTTAACTGAAAAACGTCCTTGTGTTTTTATATTTTGATATGGTGCAAACTTCATCCCTGTCGTATTCCACTCGAGTTAAATTTGATGCTAGAATTACAGCTAATGGCTAATATATATCAGCTGTATTGGTATAAGTAAGGTAATGATTTTTCTTTCTGTGTAAATTCAGCTTTTGTCTTGTTTTTTTAACATCTGTTCTTTTCAAGAAGCCTCGAACAGAATCACAACTGTCACTTGTTAAAGACCAGATCTGTACATGATGCACTCGTATGTGCATATTCTATGTCTACGCACACACATACACACACACACTGTGCATACACACAAGGTCATATATTATAATGACATCACATTTGTTATCAAATACCTTTTTCTCTGTGCAAATTTTTAACACCAGTGGTTCAATAAAAATAAAAATAGGATAAAACAAAAACAAAAAAAAAAGCCTTTTGATTAGGATAGCATTAAAAAAAAATAAAAATAAAAAGGATGATTTCAAAAACAGGAGAAACAAACTCAAATGAACTCATAACATCCGCTGCCCTGGCGACAGTTTCTATGGTGCAAACGAGCAGGAAGTTATGATGGTGACGCATGCAGAAAGAAAATGACCAATCAGTGCTGCTTCCTGTGTTCGCTCAGTCCAATCCTGAGCTCCCGATCGTTATTAGAATTATATCGGATTACTAAAGCTGTCCACCTGAGGAGACTGCCGGGGTCTTTGCTTCCTGATCCTTCCTTGTCACATGATCAGGGAACTAGGAAGTGAATTTATGCCCCCCCCCTCCCGCCCCCCCTCCCCTCACTCCGCCATGTCCGTCTGTCTCTGTTTGTCTCCACAGTTGTACAGAGCAACTCTACACACGCCTATCTACACGACCAGTCTTTTTAGTGTTCGTCTCTGTCAAAAAAATACTACATTTATATTTACAACAATTAAATAGAGGTCAATTAAGCACTTGTGTGGTGTAGTGACGGGTATCGGAATTCGATGCTAGCAGAGGTGGCGAAGCTTTTTAGTCTGTTTTCTCTTTTTTTATCCTTTTTTTTTTTTTTTTTTTTTTAAACACATAAAACAGGAAAGCCATCCTGGTTGTTAAAGTTACATCATGCCACAATAAATAAAGGTGTAGTTTTTTTTAAAAAAAAAAAGGGAAGAAAGGAAAGAGGAGACAGGAAAGAACAATGAAGGGAAGGTTTTCTGTGCAAGATGGCTCTTCTGTGAAGCTCTAGCGCTAGTAGCAGTAGCAGTAGTAGTAGTATGTGTAGAACTAGTAGTAGAAGTAGTGTTGAAGTCAAACTTCTGTGCTGGATGCGGTTTTCCCAGTATGCATTGTGCAGGGGAAGGTGGGTGGTATCAAGAAGGATTCTAGGTTGAAGTCGCTCTTAAACGGTGCAGAGAAGAGATCAGACTTTCAGACTATTTCTACACAAATTCCAACCTTTATGAGCGAAATCTTGGCCTCAGACCGGCGTTTTTTTTAAACCCTCGCCCTGTCAGAAACTGGTCAACAACCCACTGCCGTTCTACAACACGCTTAACTGACACACATGTAACACTGCGGCGCATTTTGAATGAACTGGAAATCCACCATCTGCACCCATGAACTGCTCGTCTCCCAGTCACACTTGCAGACAGGCCCGGGTGAGAAGGTGGGTGAGGTTGTGGGGGTGGGGGGTTAGCGGTATGGTTGGGGTGAGTGTGTCTCCCGGTTGCTCACCCCCTCATTTGCATTAGTGGTAGGCTGTTTAAAGAGTGTGTTTATTTGTGTGTGTGTGTGTGTGTGCGTGCGTGCGTGTGTGTATATGTGTGTCTCAGTAGCTGTTTTCATGGCCTGCCAGGATGTAGAGGTTGCTGTGGGCTGTTGGGTTGTCTGTAGGCCGGCTCTCCAGCACCACCACCCTGTAATACAAACAACACACAGCCAAAAACACACACACACACACACACACACACACAATCCAGTTTAGTTTCAAGAAAAAGGTAGCAGAACATTCAATCAGTCTTTGTTTTGATTTTAAATCCCAGACAAATGAACAAGCCCAGCCTGCTTCAGCAATTTATTAGTTTTTCTGATAAAATAAATACAACACTGAGTGATGTAAAGAGTGAAGACATAGTTAAGACCCCGGACAGCCAGCAACCCACACAGGATATGGTCAAAGCCTATAAAAGCCCTGTTATTTGTAAAAAAAAAAAAAAAAAAAAGGCAGCAGAGGGAGATGACTTGACACTAAACCCCTCACAAAGTATTCTCTGTTTACCCTGAGGAAAACTGTGAGAAAGCTGTTAATTACTCTTTTAAAAGGCTCACACATTCACACATCATAATTCAATGAGACTCAGCTGTTGAGTGATGAGACAGCAGACACCATTACTCTATCATTAGTTCTTGGTAGCTCAAAACTATTAGATTTTGTGCAGGTTTTCCCAATCCCTGACAACAAAATGGACAGAATTTACTGATACAGATAAAATTGGTGTTCATGCTCTCATCACTCAACAGGTAAAATCTCCAAAAAAAAAATCGGGCGTAATTTCCTCAGACACACTCTCTCTTCATCTCAAACAGCCTTAATGCTCCCAATCAATAAACAGATCAACAGAATTCCCGACAGAAAGAGGCAGAGTTTTTGGGCCAGCTGTGGCCAGCGGGCAGTGAGTGTACCTGGGCAGAGCGAGGCCTCTGTCCCCTGGATCTCTACAGTCAGCATTTCTTTAGTGATAAAATATCAGAGAGGATGTTAACAGAGACCTAACTGTGTGTGTGTGATGTGTATGAAGTTAGGAGGAGATATGGGTTGATTGGTGTGTGTGTGTGTGTGTGTGTTCTCACCTGTCCGATCCCAGTAGTCTGAAGATGCGTGTACTGTCAGAGATCTCCTGGGTGATCTGAAGAACATCAGAGAAAGAGAAAAAGAGAATCATTAAGTAATAATCGGAGCAGACATCATGCTACAGGCCAACAGAACTAAAGGAGAATTGTATCAGATTCATATGTCCACAGTGTGAAATCAAAGTGTTTGAAATCAGATTTTGTGCAGCCATCTCTTACTGTACCGCTTTTCAGTTTAAAGCTTATGACAAAAAAACCATCATCAAGTGTGGGGCTGCATTACTGTCACAAGAATATAGATGGTTTGGGGGCGACAACGGCAACCGCAATGTCGTCTCGTGCTTGGTCGACTATAATCACATTGAAGTGGTGAGCAGCGTCCGCTGTAAAAAGCCTGATTGGAGCATCTCATCTCAAAATATTACCCTTAATTTAGTTTAGCGGGTATGAAAAACCTACCGACACTATTAACCAAACATTATTCTCCATTTATCTATGTACATTATAGGAATTCAGTAGCTACAACAATGACAATACAAATATTATAGTCTGAGATTAAGTAACGTCTCACCAAAATGCCGAGAAGTGAACATCATTATACTTTAAGACATGGTCTAAAGGTCACCTGTAGTGCACTTTTTTCTCTTATACAGTATCAGTCTCACCTCATTGGTCTTGAAACTCCGTCCCTGCATGCCATGCCTCCAGAAGGCCAGCACGCTGTCTTGGAGACAAACTGCAGAAACAGGGATTTACAAATAAGCCTGTATTAGTTAAATCCACTTTTCAAATCAAGTTGCCTTATTTCTAAGAAATGTCCTTCATTCTTTTAGCTCATGACATCTGTTCAGAGCCTGGAGCCGCATCGTCTCCTTTTTATGTTCTTGTGTTTGAAAATATACAAATGTGGCTGGTTTTTTTTCTTTACCTATGGATTCGATCTGGAAGTTGAAGGTGAGCTCAGCTGACAACTTCCTGCTGGATTTCAATCTTCCCTGGAGATTCACTATCTTTATACACCCTGAGAGGGAGCGAGAGAGGAAGATGGGGAAGAGAGAGAGGAAGCGGCGTGAGTAAAAAGTCTGGTAGATCCATTGCAAAAGCTTCTGCATTATGACTTAAAAGTAAGTGAAGCTGCACAGTGCAAATGCAGAGACGTGTAAAAATGTGTGTGTGTTACTCACTGTCGAGGCAGACTAAGATAGTGTCTCTCTCTAGCTGCGTGACGTGGATCACACACGTTTGTGGTGTGTCTGCAGAGAGAAAGATGGGCAACATCTGAAACATCTCTGTACAGCATGTTTTCCATTCAGAACAAATTAAATTGTATTATTTTAACATTACAGAGCTGGTCATGCTGTTCTCACCTGCTTCTGTGAACCAGGAGGAGGTAGAGTTGGGGTTGACGGTGCCGAACCTGACCACCTGGTTGAGCTCGGTTCCTTTACTGACCGCCACGCAGATCAGAGGGTAAGTCTGCTCCGGGACCACCAACATCTCAAAGACCTCCAACGGACATGGCAACGGGAAGTCGATGTTCTGTTGAGAAGATGAGGATAAAGGAGGTGAGAAAGGGAAGTCTTAGTCTGCTATCATAGAGCATGCTGACATCTTTTAAAGACAGGAGAAAAATAAAAACATGAGGAAACACAAATGAGGAGTTTTGAAGACAATAAAAAAAAAATCACACTGACCTTGATGAGCATGAACTTCTGCATGGACTCCACCCACTCCAACAGCATGACACTGGACTGAAAGGCTCCACACAGGTACTTATGGCCTGTGTACGGGTTGCGAACTGCATGGAAACAACACCATGTATCAGTAAATTTGTATCATGGTAACACTTAACAGTGGCTTCATTTCTGTGCATTAAACTGCACAACTGTGTTTCTACACACTTGTAAGTTTCATCACGTACTGATGAGACTTATATTAAAAACTGACAGTGCTATTAATGTATGTATAATATGTTTCCTATGGGATAAATACAAGGATTATAATCAACATAACACCATGCTAGTTTTTCTGAGGATATCATTTAGCTGACTCACCTACGCAGCACTTTTGGCACCCTTTAGTGTCTGGAATTTTATTGGACACAGCAAACTTCCTATAAACAGACAAACGAGGAAATCCATGTCACTCAAAAAAGATTTTTGTTACACAGATGATTCAAATATGGATGTAAATTATAAACAGATATGTACATTTTCTATGACTGAAGAAAGATAAGATTATGGTTAGAATTCAGCAGACCAAATGACTTCAGTAAAAGGAAATATATTTTTTTGTGTTGACTGATAGGTTGGACCTCATGTTTGGAGAGTTACCTGGGAATCATCTTATCAGGCAGTTTGTGTGTGGGAATGGCTACTGGTAACTTCTGTAACTGTCTGGCCTGTTCGAATAGACCACTCAGATTATGAGAGTACAGCTGGGAGGCTTTTCCTGGAATAGAATAGAGAACATTGAGAAAAAAAAGTTATTGATGAGTTATTGAGGATGCAAGAGGTAATAACCACCAATAACGAAGAGTCAATAATTGAGATGGACGTATTTTAGCTCACCAGATATGGAGAGAAGACAGTTGTTCATGACATACAGCCAGGTGCACCGCCGAGGGAAGAGCTGCAGACATTTACAAAGTAGAGAGAGAAGCAAAGTAACACCGTGTTATAAGTCAAGTAGTTTATGATTTAATGTATTTATAAATTATAATATAATTACAATAATTTATCTCAAAGAAAGGACCTTACAATACTTGTCTACCACTGGAAAGCATAATTATTTAGGAATTACAAACATATTGCACTAAAAATTACAAAACAAAATAAAAAGCAAGTCAAAGACATTTCCATAAAGTATATTACTGTTAGTATATTTATTAATGTGTGATCTCCAGTCTCACCTGCTCCATCGATGTCTCGTGCAGCTCGTTAAGGTTTAGTGTGTAAATTCCCTCTTCAGCTCCGAATATCAAATACTGGTCTGAAACACACACACAAACACACACACACACACACACACACACAAACACAACCATTATACCACATATTAGAGTAAGGCAACAGCTCACAACACAGAAAATACACCCCTGCTGTGACGACATATTCATCACTCTTTATCTTGTTTGCTGTTCATTACCTCTGGTGTCAGGGTTGATCCAGGAAGTGGCACAGTGGATCTTCAGAGGGCAGCCGTTGAACACCTTGGAGAAACACGCACCCATCTACAAATGGGAGGAGGTGGTGAATTAATGCAATGCAAAGGATGCGCTCTGCGGATTATGATGGTGGAACGGGTTAAAAGTTTGACATCCTTTAAGTGTGTTTTTGCTCAGAGAGTGATGGAACCGTGATGAAATAAAAACATGTCCTACAGGGTTGTTAAAGCAATTTTAAAGTAAATAGTTTGTTGTCCATATTTGATTTACTTTCTCTGGAGATAACCAACTGAGTCCCAGACTTCCCCAGATCAAAATGACACTACACAATATGACTCACAATACCTCAGCTACACATTTTTTTTGGTATAATAAAACAAAAATGTTCTAATAGAGAACAAAAAGAGACAAAAAGAGACTGTTACTTACATGGACTTTGGGTGTAGGCGGGAGGCCGTTACTGATTGGCTTCTAAGACACACGGAAACAAAGATACACGCACACACACGGAGTTAGTCAGTATTAAATTATGAACAATCACGGGAAAAAAAACGTATGCGAATTTCAAATATAACTATAACAAAAACAAGTAATTAGACCAAGAAGGTAAAAATGATGCACTCCCAGTTTTTCTTAGCAGTGGTTTGAAACTCCACAATGAGGACATGGACCTTTAAAAGGAAAGCATGGTTTGGGTGTAGTTTTTGTCATCGCTAACATTACAGTTGTTTGGTCTTAGGAGGTGCCCAAATCCCACCCTTCCTTCCCTGACTGATCAGCAGGAGTCTCTAGTGCAACAACAAGGATGTGATCCCTCACCCACAAAATACTGCCAACTGTATCAGAGTGCATGTTTTTTCCCTCTGCACCACAGCAATATGTACATTGTTAACAATTTTATTAATGACGTCATCAAAGCAAACCAATTCAGAATCGGAGAAACCGACTCCTCAAAATAAAAAGAGCTCTCTTCCAGGAGGTCACCAGGTCTGCTTACCGGAACATCCTTCTTGTCTTTCCGTATGGGGACACTAGGGGGCATGGTGGACTGTCTGTCTGCTGGACTGTCTCTCTCTCCATTGTGTGAAGAGTTCAGCCCATTGCCTATAACAACAGATACAGAACTCAATGTGTGTTGGAGGCTGATGGAGTGTGTGTGTGTGTGTGTGTGTGTGTAAGGGACAGAGAGGGGGGAGAGAGAGTGTGTGTGTGTGTGTAAGGGACAGAGAGGGGGGAGAGAGAGTGTGTGTGTGTGTGCATATGAAGCTGTGTGTTTGAGAGAGAAAGTGGGTGAAAAAGTAAAGCAAGTGAACAGAAAAAAAAAGACTGCAGATACAGTCCACGCACTCTCGACATTTTCTCGTACACACCGTTGGTTTCAATGAGTAGAATCTAACCCACAGGACTGAAGACACAGAGGAGAGTTTAACGTAAACAGTAACAAACTACCGGGAGCAAGGAGGGAGGGTGGGAGGGAGGGAGGGAGGGAAGGAGGGAGCAGGCTAGCAAGAAGAACACAGAGGATCAAAATATAGTCATGAGCGAAGGAGGGTGTGAATGCACCACGTACAACCTGCCAGATATTGGTCAATTTTCAGTAATGGCTAGTAGGTTTGTCTACTACTAACACTACTGGCAAGTAATCAACACTGTCCAAACACTCTGATTTGGTTTATTTAGTAGTAAAATAATGAGACTTTTTTTTTTTTTTTTTTACAGTGACTAACCTCTGTGGATATAAACAGAAATATTTCCTGTCATGACCAAGAGGAAAACATCTTCACACACGTATGCATTAACAGAGTGTAACACTGTTAATGCCTGCAGAAGGCTTAATGAACCAGTGATTCCAGCATGACTGTATATTTTGTTCTACTTTTTGTCTTCCATCCAATTAAAGGGTAATGCTGATAAAATAAACCATATTTTCCAATCTGTTTTCTGATCTCCACGATTCAACTCATCTCCTTAGACTTTACAGCATCTTAATATTTGTTTATTATAAGTTACCCCCCCCCCCCCCCAATATCAAGGAAATACCCAATCTAATAAAAGTGAATCAACTAATGGGAAAAAATTGAGTTTAAGATGCATCTGATCAGCCAGGACGATGTTTTCTCCTCTTCCTTCTTCCTCCTAGGAAGTGAGGGGGAGTGGTAGCAGACTACTAGCTTTTGATCGATTGGATTAAACAACCAATCAGACTTCACAGAAGATGACTTTTAAAGACAAACAATCATATTAGGCAGGAGCTGATGGACGTAAGGAAATAAAAGCAAAGAAATTAAAAAAAAGCGCTATTATTAATGGACTCATGGAACAAATAAATCAATAAGACTACGAGGACTGACTAATGGGTGACCACACAACCAATCAAAGGGGATGACAGGGTCAGTGGACACTATCAATCTACCAATCGGCTGCTCTTACTCTCTTCCTTTTCCTCCTCTTTTTCCTGCTCCTCTTTCACCTCCTTCAGCACCTCCCATGCCTCCTCCAGCTCCTCCTCTGTGTGAGGCGTGTGGAGCCATTCCCAGAAATGCCTAAAGCTCCCATCATCCTCTGGGGCAGAGTTTTCGACGTCCGTGCACTTCAAGCTCTCGTTACCTAGGCTGCTGCGGCGGTGGGGCGGCAGCTTCGGGGGCGGGGGCCGCGGGGGGACGTTGGAGGCGGGCTTGGCGGGGCTCGGCGTCTCTGGAACTGGACAGCGTTTGATGGTCCCTCCCCCTCCACCGTCGTCCTCGCTGTGTGATTGGCTATCGTCTTGTTTTTGCTGTTGCTGCTGCTGGGACGAGCAGATGGACTTGGGCTGGAGAGAAACACAGATAAGGACAAAGAGTCAGCTCATTTCTCATATTCAGGGCAGTAAAATCCCACATAAAAAATAAACCGTGACTGTTTTATACCAGTAATTGTGCATACCTTGGGAGGAAGAGGGGGTGGGACCTTTGGTCTCATGATAGTGCTTGATTTACTAAAGAATGAGAAAACAGAAGAACTGAGACTTTGCTTGACAATACACTCATAAATCAGAAAAAACTACAGTTTATTACAAATATGATTTATACTGAAAACAGTATAAACATTTGTCAACATGTCACCACTGAGGCTATGGTTTAACTTGCCATTTAAAAGCTATATTTGGAATAGAGGTTTACACATCTATTGTTCTACTGTTCTTTGGCAAATAAGCTGGATTACATTCAGGCAATGAAGTGCAATGACACTGAAACTTTACAATTTCAAAATCTAGTCTTGGAAATTTCAATTGAGTCATCGTGCATCCAGACAAACACTAGTAGTAGTACTTTATGGAGTGATCAGATGTTAGATACAAACTTGTAAATGACAAGCATAGCCAGAGCCTGACACTAACTGAGACAGACATGGGAGAACTGCTTTAAAAGGTTATTCACTACGTACAAAGTGGGACTGCCACACTGGCGATCATTGAGGAAAAATACAGATGGAGCAATTGTAAAGTCTTTGAGAATTGTAGTGCTGATACTGAAAAACTGAGAAATGTGACTACAGCCAGTGTTGCTTCAAGTACATTTCATAAAGTTCCAACACTTCAACAAAAATTCAACATAATATAAAAGAATATTTTATTGAGCAATTTTTGAAATGCTTTTCTTATTTGAATCAAGAAAACCCACATTTTAAGGCTTTTAAGCACCTACTTAATACCTTAAAAAATATATAATCTCCAGCAGACCAGCACTATATTCGCAGAGACTTTTTCCATTCTGCCTTCTTGAGCCACTACTTGTTAATAACTGACAGACAAAGAACAAATCTGAACACATAGATCAAAATGGACAGAGGCTGGAAGTCAATCACGATGAAAACACAAATACTGGAATACCAATAAAAATGAGTCACAGTGATTCGGCTGAATGGCGATCAACGGCGATATGGTTTACCCTTTAATGTAAATCAGTAAAAACTGATGTAGTAAAAAGTAGATCAGTAACTGACACAGTTTTCACAGACAAGGCTGGGACATAAAAAGCTACATTGTGTTTGATGCATCGCCCCACCTCTGAGCTTAAGGACAGATACTGTATCGGAAATGAAACATGGTGGTTGGGGGGGGATGACAAATGGAATAAAACGATGCTAACAAAAAACCTGTGTGCAGAAACTGAGACAGGATTGTTGTTGAAGTTGGCAACAAAGCACCTGAAAAGTATTTTTGGACATCTCAGGACTTTATTATAGACAATAGAGAGATGACAGGAAATAAGGGAGATATAAATATATATATATAAATATATATGACAAAAGTAACCGGCCGGACACTAAACATTATGCAGTTTGTGGTCCGCATTTGAACCCTTAAGCCACGGTAGCACCCCTTGGTAATGATTTTTAACGGCGCACTCTCTAAATCTACTGATCCTCCACATATAACTTATGTAACTAAGAATGTAGAAGGAACTTGTCCATGATCATTTTCTGGAGCCGGATCAATAATGGTTTAGCATTTATAAAAAGGAAAGCACAGAAAGCTTTTTTTTCTGACTAAGAGCTACAGCATTAACTGACTTTATGTTTTTATGACGATGCTGCATAGCAGCGTAGCTAGCGAGCATGGCTAGCTTTTGCTAAAAGCTAATATTCAGGCCTATATTGATGGTTATGTTTTTGTAAATCCTCTTTAACAGCTTGAGGAAGGTGCACTTGAGCACAAATTTTGAAGTGCGAGTTCCATTTTTCTGATTTCCTGGTGCTTTTTCAACATATTTATGGAGAAAGTGATTTGCTTCAACTTCATTTTACACTACTGTTGTTTGCATTGAATTTAAGACTCCAGGTTGATCGTACTGTTGCAATCATTTTGCTGTGTTCTGGATGTGCCTATCAGCAAAAAGCCTAAAATATAAAGCACTACGGCCTTTCTGACTTCAGTGGAAAATCTCTGTCTAGAGAGAATATTCTGGTCCACCGCAGACATTTGGCTTTTATACAACAAGGGACAAGGCTGAACGCCAAATGTACAGTTTTATAGAGGCAGGAGAAGACAGAAAGCAGCATGAGTGCGCACGCACACATGCACACGCACACACACACACACACACACGCACACACACACACAGCAAGGAGGCACACAGAGGGCGGTGCGAGTTGAAAACAAAACAAGACAACAGCGTATAAGAAGTCAAGGTCATGAGGATGAGTTATCTAAGCACTAACACTGCATCCAGACCTCATGTTCCATGCAACAAGAAATTAATTAAAACCCAGTGAAACGACATGCCAGAAGCTTGTCGCTTGTGTAGCTTTACATGTAGCTACAATCTACTCTTTAATACTGCGGTTTTTAGCCCTACCAGTGGGTAAAGTTATTGCCTGACTCTACCTGACTCCATCATTTTTTTTTCCTTTTATTCTGTATTGAATGTTTTTGGAGGTAAAATAAAAATAATTTGAAAGTAAACAAAAAAAATCCTCCTATATTAACAGCCTTCAGGTGAGTCTTTAGGGTTAGGGTTACTGTTAGTAGCTATTAAACTTCACATGACACAGAAGTGACAGCATGGAAAACACACAGGCTGTAAAAACACACACACGCAAACACAGGTGGCATATGTGGCGTGATGGCGGGGTGTGCTGCATTGAGATGTGTGGATGAAACTGTGGTGAAAAACAGGAAGCCTTCCTCCTTGCACTAATCCTCATCTTTCTCCTTTCCTCTTCAAGAGGAGGGAAGGGGGGAGCGGTGGATGACGGCACAGATGAGGAGACAAGGAGGGAGAGGCTTCCAGCTAAGACTGGGAGAGAACTTACTGAGTGTGAGTTTCATCATCATCTGCACCATCATCATCCTCATCCTCATCATCCCCTAAGTGTGCCACATGGCCCCTGGGAGAGGAGGTGAAGATAGGAGGGTAAGGGGATTGAGGAAGAAAGGAGAAGGGGAGGAAGAGAACAGAAATAGAGGATTGAGGGAGGGTAGGGGTGGGTAGAGGAGATTAAGGGAGAAAGGGAGCAAGCAAAGGAGATAGGAGATGACAACAGGAGGAAGAGGAGAAGGTGGTGGAGGAGGAGGATGGGGGGAGAGGGGAGGGAGAGCTGAGTGAAGCTTGATCCACAAACTACCTCTAACCCTTGATCTTTAGACACATATGGACACATCTGAAAGGAACAAATCACTCATAATTTCCTACAGACCCGAACAACCAGGGAAATTCTACCACAATACACTACTGATTCCTTCTACAACCAGACACACCTGTGCTGTTAAAACCTTTACAGTCCTAACAGATCTACACACACCTCTGCAGTAGATTTAACTCCACATTCAGTCAATTCATAGAAACTTGGCTGCAATTTAAAGTTATTGAGAGAACCAGAAACTGGCTTATATTAAGGACAGACCTTTGTTGATCATTTTCTGGTTTGTGAGTTACATCATACTCACCACTCCACTCTAAATCTCTCTCATTTTTAATAGAAACACTTCTATTCTACTTTGCTGCTCTTTTGATCAGTGTTAAGCTACAGTCAACGAAACTCAACACTTCATGCAGATGTTTCACAGTAAAAGTCTACCAGGAAGGGGATAGATGATGCCCTTGAAGCCAGTGGAAGGCTTTTAATGTGAAATAACCCTGCAGGAAGTGATGAATATCACTGACAGTAGCTTAACACCGATCAAAAGAACAGCAAAGTAGAAGTGATTAAATAAATAAGTAATTAAAAACTATTTATATTAAAAAAGAGATACTCCAAGTAGATCGGTGAGTGTGACAACTCGGTTGTATTGATGGAATTAGTGGTAATATACTTTATATTGTATTTACCTTGAGAACCATTATATTACAGGTAATTTGTCTCCCTTTCGAAGTTTTATTGGCAGCCGGCCTTTTCTTTGTTTGCGCCAGCCACACCTCAGCTACGTTTTGAAACCAAGCCATTATTTAAACAAAAACAATGGCATTTATTGAAGAGTTTACAGTAATAACAAAGCCTGCATTTTATATCTGGGCAAACTGCATCTTTATGTGATGGATAACTTACAGGCTGTTAAATTTATGCACACCTATTAACTGAGATGGTGTCATTCAAAGTGAATATACTGTACATTTATCCAATCAAACTAGAACTTTTAATCCCACGCCACATACAGTATACTAACTTTTTTTTCTTGTATTTAGATAGGTAAGCTATACAAACCTGCTGTTACAGGATAGGAAACTAGAAAAGCAATGGACAGGTAACTAGCAGACCTCAGTCTAAAGGCATTTATAAATAAATGTTAGTAGTTTCATCTCCCTTAGGAATACCAGAGTGGCTCAGTTTATGACATCAGAATAAATGACAGATGAGGCGTCCGTCACAGCTAAGTAAGAAAAAGACACTTTAACTACTTTTCAGGTGTCTGTTGTGACATTCTGTCAAATGTTGGAAGGTACTCCATCTCAGATGCACTTGTAAACATTAAAACAAACAATGAACTGCATTTACAGAGGTCTGTAGACTACCCACTGACTCCCCAACATTTTTTTGAAACAGGAGTAAACATGTAACAACTTCAAGGACTGAAATAAGATCGCTGTTGTCTTCTCTGCTACTATTACCTCCGTTCACCAAAAGGAGAAAACAACAGTATAAAAAGGAGGGAGCAACTCAAATTAAATCAACTGTAGGGACCTGAACAGCCTTGCAGAATAAGATACTTTTAATCTAACTTTTATCCATCTGACTCTGTGCATGAAATCAAACAAATTCCCAACTAGAGGCATAAAAGGGAGTGTTTATAGGAGAACTTACTACCTACTGTTTATATAGTATAAACTTTATTACTATGTAGACCAAAGAATTCAGTGAAACACATTTGTCGTATCAGATTGTCTCATAGAAAACGACAAAGAAACAAGAACGCTGATCATCATAATCTTTTGGGCAAAGAAGAAGAATTTCTCCAAAGACTTGCCAGTATAATTACTAAAGACAACCATTGCAGCTTTGGCTAAAAACACTGCATACACGTGCATGTGTGTGGGTATGTGCACACACATGAGTGTGTGTGAGTGTGGGTGTGTGTGTGTAAGCCATGCTCTGCAGGAAGCTCCTATGAAGCACAGCCTTTTCCTGATGACATTAAAGCGTGAAGCAAGCTGCAGAGGGAAAATAAACCCCAGAAGAATCCAAAATGCTGACAGCCGGAGCAGCCTGAAGTCATTACAACAGCGTTAGTTGCGTGTGATTGGCCCAATTAGTCCTGCAGTTAACAATGATTGGCTGATGGGTGGGCATGGTTAGAACACTGGCAAATTACAAGGCCCCGGGTGAATCAGGATGTGGGAGGGGTCTGACTCACCTTTGCTGTAACTCCTCCTCCACAGATTTGAGAAGACTCCTGTTTTTTGAACAAGAGAAGAGAAAAGTATAAATGAGAGTCAGAAAAATCTGATCTGATTTTGAAACGTATTCGTCGAGACTGACAATCTACAAGCTTGAGAAAGTCCGTGCAAGTCTATGGGGGGACATTTACCTGTCCCGATCTGAACCTGAGCTTTCTATTTACAAAGCAAACACACAGTTCACAGAATATCCTCGAGCTGCAATTTTGAATAAATCATCAAACCTACAGTGTGAAAACTCTCCCTGTCTCACTTTCTGGTTCTTTCTTTGTCCACAACCTCCCTCAATCTAGACAGTTAAAAAAAAAACTAGGACATCTGTATCTGCAAATAAAAGAAAGGGAGAAAAATGAAGGTTTTGGAGAGATAAAGAGAAGGAAATGACAGAAAGTGAAGGAGACTTACTTGTTTCCTCCCAGTAGACTTGGTGAGTCGTGCCCATACTCCAACTGCAAGTCCTACAAGACAGACAAATTACATTACAACTGTGACACAATACTTCATAATTGGTTCATTTAAAAATGTGCTAAGTATTTGATTACTCAAGGGGTATAAACAGGACAGAAGATCTTGGCCAGGCGCCACAATAAACCACACTGTGACAGTGACTACCACTGAAAATTAGTTTAAATGCCAAGTTGCTGAAGGAGCTGCTAGTGTAGCAGCAGCGGTGATCGTTATAGCAGCCTGCTAGAAATATTAATACCCCCATAAAACACCAATTTCACAATACATTTAATTCATAACCACATACATACAGATGAACAGTGAGCATAAGCTGACTGATTTGTCTCTTGCTGAGTTCACATTGTGGCCTCAAAATTGTGGTAATCATAATAAAAACCACAACAACAAATTCCCTCATGTCTTCGTAGTGTTTTCAATAAAGAACCCGACAATTATGGGTTGCTGAAACAATAAAAAACATACCAATCACATGTAATTTTAAGTGCAAAACTGGGAATTGAATAGCCAAAACTAACTTAGCAGTGTATGTTTTTTTTCTCCCAGTGAGGTTTTTTCTGGACTCCGAGAGATTAAAGCACTTTATCATCATTAGAATAAGTGACAAGAAGAGCAGGTGGACAAATAAAGATAACTGCACTCATCTTGCTCAGTTTTTTAATATCTGCTCTCTTGGCAGAAAACTTAAAGGCTGGTTTTAAACCAGTGGCCCCCAAACTTTTTGGCTTGTGAAGCCCTCAAATGAAACCACATCTACTTAGGACCCGACATCACAGTTTATGGACTCTGTATGGATTTGAATTGTGTGCGTTTCAACAAGGGAGTTAATTTTCCTTCTCAGATTTGCTTCATTTTAGGTCCCAAAGAGGAGAAAATATTAAAGTATTTCACAAGAAAAAAAGCAACAATAAGAGGGAAGCCAGGAAAAAGTATAACGCTGTGCAACAGAAACATGTTTTGCTTATTTATTCCTGTAATTGTCTTCTGACCCTTCATATGTATCTCAGGTTGGGAACCATGTTTTTTAGAATATTTAATCAATGAAACATTAAACCAAGTGCAAGTTGATTTTCGGTGCAGGTTGACAATAAGCAGCACTGATACTCGGGTATAATAAGCGGCACTGGTAGAGTTAAACACGGTTCTCTGACCGAAACGCATAAAAAAAACCATCATGTAAAGCCACAACGTGAATGCAGCACTGTGTCAGAAAAACAGATCATGACATAATGCAACAAGCATGCAGAGGAAAAAACACACATAACAAACATACTGCAAACGCACAGACAAACACAGGCATCACACACACACACACACACACACATAAAAAAGGCCTCATTGCTTTGATCACCTATAGTATGTAAGAGGTTAGAGAACATTTAAGCAGCGGTGAACGGTAGAGACACACATATTCTGTAGAGAGAAATATCAGAGATACCTCAAACAAATATCAGGTGCAATATAATGAAATTAAAAGTGTATGTTTGTGAATTTTTATGTAAAAAAAAATCTACTTTGTGAGTAGGATTGTCTGCGTATCTTCCCTGCATGTCCTTGAGCAAAGCCTGCATCACTAACAGCTGACGAACACTGAGAACAATGAATCTGACCTTAGTCTGTGTGTTTGTGTGTCTGCGTCACACAAATGTCATATTTAATACAAAAAACAAAGATTTACAATTTGATTTGATTGATTGTAATGTTTGTGTGAATGTATGTGTGTCTGAAAAACAACAAAAAAAACAACCACAACATCACTAAGGACTCTTATCACCATGACAACCACAACACCAGTTAGTGAGGCAAAAGCCAAGGCTGGAAAAAAAGAAGAAGAAGAAAATGAACAATAACAGATGGATGGAACAGAATAGATGGAACAAAAACTGTGAAAATAAACAAAAATACATGTTGGACATCAAGCAGCCAAAAGAATCAGCACTCTGGGAAAGGAAAAAAAAAAGAGAGAGAGAGAGAGAGAGACAGCAAGGGCTCAGAAAGCAAAAGAGCCAAAAGAAGTACAAGGACCTGGCCTTCAGAAACAGATTAGGAATTAAAGAGAAATATGGAGAGAGTGAGGTTAGAGAAATGGACAGAGATGAAGGAAGAGAGATCGAAAAGAAAAAAGCCGATGTAGGTGGACAGAGGGAGAGGCTAACAGAGAGAGAGAGAGACAGATAGAAAGAGTACTACCAGATTAGATCTCGCGGTATAGTAGAGCTCCTCAACACAGTCCAGATAGGGCTCAGATTCACGCTGGTCAGCAAGACAGAGCGAGAGAGACCTCAGTTAATACATTAACCTGGACGATGGAGGGGGGAAGGGGATGGGGGGGGGATGGGACGGGGACACGGATGCAAGAGAGAGAGGGTGATGTATGAAAAATGGATTAAGGCCAAAATGAGCTTTGGAGTCCATGGATCAGCAAGACAGAGAGAGAGAGAGAGAGAGAGAGAAAGAGGAGAGATGTTGGAATATTAATCTGAAGAGAAGAGGGGAGGTATAGAGGGAATGGATCCAAAAATAAACTGGTGTAGATGGGGATTTAAAAATGAGCAAAACTGAAGAGGAGAGACATTAATAAATGACGTTTATATATATCATAAACATAAAATGTTTGATTTTGCTTTGTATAGCCTCCTTCAGTGAACAAATAAGACAATTAGTAGCCGGTGGTGTTTCCTTAAAGTCCGCCCCCTCCTGTCAAAGATGTGTGTTTTTCTTAATGTCACCTGACTGTGATGCTTAACCTTCACTTTGCAGAGTTTGACACTAGAAACCTGTTATTAATTCATTAATCTGCAGAGCGTGCTCGCTGAAGATCTGAGTTAACGGCGTGTGACCTATGAGCATGATTTGTGACATCACGACTTGTTTGGAAACCAATCGTGACGCAACTTACACGAGCGTTATGTGGAAACTTTTATTGGGAGTATTTTGTGGAAAACCCGTATCAGACACAAATTATTAGTATATCTTATAACATGTCCTGGGGGGAATCTTTAAATCATGAACACATGTCACCTTAATCCAGGGTCAATAGTGTCGCTATGGGTGTGTTTGGTTTTTGTTTAGCATTACATAAAAGCTTAAATATGCTGAAAGTTATTCTAGCTGCTGACTCCTTGCACCATTTGCGTTCTCTTTTTGAGTAAAGAGGTCACTAGATGCTGCTGCAAATCTTTTTTGGCAACAGTAATGATGTTATTAATAATCTTATACAATTTTAATGTGGTAATGATTTATTGATGTTAAAATGCCATACATAGCACTGTAATTCTGAACGGATGAACGCTGGGGAGCTCAGAATCACACTGGTCAGCAGCACACACACAGAGAGAGAGAGAGCGTTTTATTACATGACTTTGAACGAGGGGGTAGAAACTGAAGGACGAAGGGATGAATGTACAGTAAACGGATGACGCAAAAAGACCTACACTGGTGATTGTGTTTCACCGTCACATTGACGGATAAATAGATGGACGGACGGGGAGGAGGGGGTGGAGGGGGGGAAGAGAGGGAGGTAAGGATCGGATTTGAATTTAGGATGGATTTTCCAAGCCAACTTGAAAGGAGAGAGGAACACAAAAGTGAGATTGTGGGAAAAAGTGCAAGTGCAAGGGAAGAACAGAAAAAGTGGGTGAGTGAGGGAGGGGAGCACTTTGAACAAGAGGCTGTGATTGTGCATGAACCCTGCTGCACCATCCCATTTGTCCACTAGCAACCACTTTTTTCCAGCTGCTTCAAAAGTTACGGGCACCTATAGCTCCTATAGCAACATGACAAGCATCTACAGCTGCAGCTAAACCTACACAGCACTACTGATTTTGTTAATGAAACGCAAACACTAGCAGACATTTGTTGTCTTGCATGCTGGGAACTAGAGCTAGCAAAGCCGTACAGTATGTTCATGTTAGTAGATTAGGCGACATAACAGCTAGAAGCTAAAGTCGGCTGTGTTTCAGTTCTGTTGTGTCCATGTGGTAGCTTTCTGTGTGGCCGTCAGTCGGCACCACTGCCATGTTGATGATAAAATTTTTATGCTTATTATTATTCTGCTTATACAGATCCAGGTCACCATGCCAGCCCGCTAAGCGAGGCAGTTACATCTTTCTCCACAGCCACAACCTCCAAGCTTTTCCTGAGGGATACTAAGGCGTTCTAGACAAGTTCGGACATGTTATCCTCCCGGCATGTCCCAGGGGCTCCGAGCAGTTGGGATGTATCTGGAATATCTCTGGGTAGGTACCTGAGGGGCATCCTGATTACATACCAAAAATCATGTCAAGTCCTTTCAATCCCAAGAAGCAGCAGTTCCCACTCCCAAGCTGCTTCTGGGAATCCAAGTTCCTCACCCTGTCCCTAAAGAAGAGCCCGGACACTGTGCAACGAAAAACTCTCAATTCTGGCTGCTCGTATCTGCAATCTCAACGCTTACATGCACATAAGAAACCGGGGGAAAAAAATCAGGTTGAAAGGAATAATAAAAAGCAAAAAAAAAAAAAAAAATTAAATAAATCAAAAACACATTAAGACACACTTCAGTAACCTGCTTGTAAAATCTTTATTTGCAGAAAGCAGCTGGTAAGAAATCTGATTTCTTCCCTAACCACTAAAAGATTCTTGAAGCATGACCGGCTAATAAAAAACAAATTTTTTGACTAAAATAGGTCAATACCTCTTCCCTCCTTGAAATACCTCTGTTTTGTGACTACCAGAGTGAATTATGTGGATGGGCTTATTGTTTGGTTCAACACAGACTGGACAACAACATGGACTGGATGGGGTGCTTCCTGTGATTAGGTGAGGATTGGCCATGCTGGTATTGGTGAAGTGACAACCACACAAACATAATTGCACCCACCCACACACACATATATACAAATATATCCCATAGCTAATAAACTCACCGGTTCATGATGAGGTTCTGTCTCCTTTCTCAACGGAGGATCAAACTTCACCTGACCAACTGAGAAAGTAAAAAAAAAAAAAAAGAGGCAAAGACAGAAAAAGAGAGAACAACATGAGATTTTTTCGGAGTTTTCTGACTTTAAAAGTCAAACGAAAAAAACGTATTTGTTCATGTTGACCTTGTGTGTGAACTCACAGTTAATCTCTGACAACGTCTTTCCTTCCCTGGTGCTCCTGCTGGTGGAACGAATGCGGTGAGGAACAGAGACCGGAGACTATCAGGAAAGAGAAAGAAACACACACACACACACACACACACACACACACACACACACACACACACACACAGTCAAATAGCTGTTCAAACAATATACACAGTGTGGTAGTTTACAGGGTACTTGAGAAGATTACAATAGGTTTAAAAAAAAACATAATCCTTCTGCTATTTCCTGTGGGTGGGATTGGATGACACAGCAAAACAGCCAGCCTCACTCTGCAACCAGACAACCAAAACATAGCAACAGTCAACGAAAAGCACAAACCTTCCCTAGCAACAATATTAACACTTTGTCTTAGTGATGACACAGTTTTTGTTGAGTCCCAGTAAGGCAAAATATCTTCTATATATCACCATGATCTTTTTTTTTTTATATATATACAGGTGAGGTGACGCTCGTGTTAACAGCTAACCCCAGACGTTTTTTCCATCACACACTATCCACTAAGCTTCAGTGGGGAAACTCTAAGCCAGGTGGTGTTAATTAAAATACACTGAGCCAACTATATGATGCTAGTTGTTGGTTTCTTTTGGGAATAACAAAGGTTGTGTATTGTTTTGTGACCTTTATGTCAATGTTTGTGCAAATTATCATGGTTTAATTTCTGAATGATCAAAATCTACTCCAGCTTTATGTCTTCTTGTAAGTTCAATCTTCAAATGTAAACAAAGCGAAGGACATCACTCCTTACATCCTAGCAGAATCGCTAAAAAACACAGCAATAATGCAAACCATGCTCGTCAAGTGCCGGATACAGACAAACCAAGATCAATCACCACACAGAAAATGCATTTATCCAAGCCACAGTTTCAGCTCAGATCCACTAATAGATTTGTCCATTTAAAACCACATCTGATAAGTGTAATAAAGCCCATTCTGATAGCACACAACTCATGGTTAGTAACTGGAATTGCAAAGGTAGACGAAGATGGCTTCCAAAACTGACATGTATGAGCCCTTTTCATAATGCATCCTGTATCCTGCGTTTCCAAGGAAGATTTCCTTTAAGCAGGGCCGGGTAAAACAATCCACGACTATTTTAAACTGCTTGGACTGCTTGAAGGGGGCTGTACTGTATTAATGACTTTAAAATATTTTCCTGAACCTCAACATTCTTAAAATTGAGGTCAAGGGGTTTTTATCTAAAAGTCAGAAATGCCGCTTATTTGCTCGCAAACACCTGGAAGTGGTTTAGATGCATTATTCAAAAGGCGTGTGATAATGTCACACTTTGGTAGGCATCTTTATGAACTAAGATATTTTCGTTCTATCGGCCAGCTGCTGCCACAGGACTGGAACGAACACTTTAGTGATCTGCTGTGGTTTAACCAAGATGGCAGTGATGTTGTCATGGAAGTGAGCATTTTTGTGTAGACCGGTCAGTGTGTATCTCATGAAGTCATTGCAACTACAAATTAAAGGAACAGTTCATCCTTTTAGGGAAAGACACTTGTTTCTTGCAGTGAGTTAGATGAGAAGATCAATATCACTCTCATGTGTAGATATGAAGCTAGCCAGCAGTCAGTTAGCTTAGCTTAGCATAAAGTCTGGAAACAGAAGGGAAACAGCTAGCTTGGGTCTGCCTAAAATGAACTAAATCTGCACGTGACCTGCTGTAAAACCACAATTTGTTATTTTTAGGATACATTTTTGTACGTATTAAACAAGATCTAGAGATATAACATGTTAATTAGTGAGCTTTATAGGTGCTGGTAGGCAGATTTTGTTATCTTTGGACAGAGCCAAGCTAGCCGTTTCCTTCCATTTCCATTCAATACTGTAAGATTAACTAACCAGATGCCGGCTGTAGCTTCATATTTACTGTACAGACATGCACAGGATATCAATCTTCTCATTTAGCTCTTGGCAACGTAGCATTTAAGAAAATATAATTTTCTGTACTTCTGTAACTTTCTATCAACCTCATGACTTTTAATTAAAAGAGATCAAATGTTTCAGAACTGACAATATTCCCTAATTATTGAAGAGGAATCTAAAATCGTATACTTGTAATTATATGATAATATAAATACCACTAGTTGATAGTAAGGCATGGATGGATGGATGTACCTGTCAACAGAATATAAACATTAAATACATGTGCTCGCTGGCATGTTAAACTATTTATGCAACTGCCACGGTAATCCATCGACCATCTGAACCTCACATGCCAATGCCAGTTTCCATGACAACACCAGTACACACTGAAATGAATGGATATCCACTTTCTGTTCATTCAGTCCTGTGGTCGTCCTCCCAGTCAAAAAAACCGACTGACAGTAACGGTTTGTGTTAGAATGACATCACTGCAGACACCGCAGCCCACACTGGTACCTTCCTGCGGGCCGCAAAACGGGGTGCACGTCGAGCACCGGGGCTTATGGGTAGGAAATGACCCCTGTACTTAAACTGGGAAGGAGGTAGAGGATGGAGAATGGAGAGAAGAAGACAAGAGAATAAAAGTAATGGGGGAAGAAGGAGGAGAGAAAAGTAAAGAGAAAGAAGAAGTGCTACAAGGAGGAAGAGGAAAGAGGAAGAAGACATGCGGAAGGGATGAAAAAGGTAAAAAAAAAAAAATCAAGAAGAGTGAAATTAGAAACAAACGGAAGAAAAGAGGTGAGAGAAGAATAAAAGCACAGACAGAAAAAACAGAGGGAGAAGGAGAAGGACAAAGAGCAGAAAAGATGAGTCACGTGCGCCAAAGGAAAGGAGCGGCTAAGGCTGAGGAGAGAAGAGGTGATCGTCGGTGGACGGAGAAGGAATTTAATGGACGAGGAAACAAATGGAGGAGACAGAAAGGAAGGAAAAAGAAGCGAGATCCAGCAAAAGATAATCACCACTGTGTTGACCTGCTTGTTGAGCTTGACGACACTTTTTGGTTTTGAAAGCAAAAAAACCTGAGAAGGTCAAAGGTTACCTCCGGTTCAGGGTCGTCATCATCAAAGTCGTTGTAGGTGCTGTGGTCAGGATTGTTGGCTTTGTCCAGCAGCTCTATCGCCAGCGTCCTGCTGAGAGGCTGGGACACAAAGGGGTGCTGGAAAGACAGGAAGGACAGGCAGCAAATCAAAGCGATGCCTTAAAATAGCTTAATTTTTTTCTGTCCGACCGACACTTAAATAGCTCAAAAATATTCCTTTACGAATGATTAAAAAAAAAAACGAAAGCATGCTAGAAGCTGGGACGAATATTTGATGTTGTGTTTGACAAATAACTAAAGTGACTGTTTATCAGAGCTGTCATAGATTAACTGTCTGTTTGTTGACTTGACTAACTGTTGTGGCACTACGATGAATGAATGTAACACCTGACACGGAGTGATTAAATATGTTTACAGAGCAACCAGTGGAGTTTATGCCTGGCTGATATTGGTTTAGTCTATGTGATATACTGTATCCACCACCAGAAGCATCATCTAGTATATATACACACACAACACACAGTCACCTCATAATTTAGCTTTTTTTACAAGTTAAGAACAGAATGCAGATAAAATATGTCAGCCTATTAAAGAGGAGCTCAATATTTAGCTATAAGACAATGTAGCCATGTTGATACCTTAAAATTTGGTTAGATTTAACAATCTAATGTTTTTTTAATTGAATGTGCAACTGTAGAGATTCATGTTTCTGTAAAGTTTATAGGCATACGTGTATAAACATAACAAATAGCATAGTAAGGACTTTTGTGGAGATGGTCTAATCTGCAGTGTGTATCCAGAAATGTGCAGTATAGCTGGCGTGCGTCACACTTCTACAAAACCATTAAATCTTTTAGAATTATAAGCATTTTGTGCTGTTGCTCACCTGCAGCAGCTTCTCAGCTGTGGGCCTCTTCTTTGGGTTCTTGGTCAGAGCTAGCTTGACAAAATGGTGAAAGTTGTTTGTCCTGTCGTCCAGCAGAGAGAGAGAGGGGAAGACACAGAGGGGAAAGAAAGGTGACAAAATCAGCACAGATTTTATACGACTTCATATTGCGTCTAAATGTTTCTTAATATCTGAGAAGTGTGGAGAACGACAACTGAGAGAGACATAGAAATCATGGATGGGTGGAGTGGGGGTCTCTCACCATTTAAGCTTATCTTTCAATTTAGGAGGCTGGAAATTACTCTTGGTCATTAAGAACAGAGCCCTGTGGGGGGAAGAGAGAGATTAAGATAAAATTAAAGTCTTTACAGCAGAGTAATAACAACATAACTGTGAGAGTCTGACATCCTGCAATCATAATAATAAAGTCAATACAGAGGTGCCATCGCTTTAACACCCCGGTCTCATGAGTCTTTGCTATGTTTTACCACATCTGTTGGAAATGTTTCACTTTGTACACAGTAGTAGATGTCGGAAGCTTTGCACACCAGGGTGTTGTTGGTGTTGCATAAGTGGCAGCAGCAATATCTCGTATTTTGACTTGCAATAATGTAAAATACCTTTTTGAGGTGCTATAGTGTTTAAACACTCATGAAAGGTCTCTGCTCCAATAAAAATGTGTGATAATAATTAAATGTATTTTACCTCATGGGGTGCAGGTCAAACATAGGTGGCTGTAGCTCAGCCAGCTCTATTGCAGTAATGCCCACAGCCCAGATATCACACAGCTGGTTGTAACCTCCTTTCCTTTCCACTGCTGCTACCTCTGGAGCCATCCTATGGAGAGAGATAGAGAGAGAGAGAGAGAAAGAAAGAGAGAGAGAGAGAGGGAGAGAACAAAGGAAAGGAGACAGAAGGAGGGCATGAAGAAAACAAGAAAAGAAGGAAAGAATGGGAGTAAAATGTGTGCTCATTTTTTTTACAAAGTCCTAAATCAGGTTAATTAAACAGCAACACACAAGTAGTTTTTGAATTTTTCCTGCAGTATTTCCCTCCTGCTGCAGCCACTGCATAACAACAGCAGCAGAACAGAGAGTTCTCCCACCGTGTACAACTCTATTACTTCTCCATAACTCTACTTCTGTGTCAGAGTGCCTCGAGGACTTAAAAATTCCTGGTTTGTTAAGCTGAGATGTGAATGGTCTGGTTTCACTACAGCTGCACTGAAAACCATTAGCTAAAGCAATGAATGCATGAAACATGTCAGACAACACATTCTGGTGTATTCCCGCATTCCTGCATGACCCATCAGACGGATTCCATCATACTGCCTGACGTCAGAGAATTGATCCAATTCCCACACTTTCCCCTAACATGGAGCAGTATGTAGGACTTCTGCATCGGCTCTACCTGCGTACGTATCCACACGCAGATTTGAGGGAGCTGAAAAACAAGCACAACTCACCAGTAAGGAGTTCCAATGAATGATTTCCTCTTGGCTAGAGTTGCTGTGATCTGGGCTGACACCCCAAAGTCAGCTACGGAGAGGAAAAGGAGAGGAAAAGAGGTGGGGGGGGGGGGAAGAAAGAAGAATCAGAATAATAGAGGGGAATGAGTGAAAGAATTGAAGAGACAGAATGAAGGAGGGAAGAGATGGATAGGGAGAAATAAATTTAAAAAAAAAAAGAGGAAAAACAAGAACACAAATTATTACACAAAGGAGAGCAAGAAGGAAACCAAATCAGTAAATGAGGCCATTCAGATTCAGTCTTTTGAAGCAGAAGGTAATTGCAGAGACCATGTTTGTTTCTCTCACCTAGTTTAACATAGCCGTTGTCTGTCAGGAGGATGTTGGCTCCCTGTCAGAGACAAACATGTCACGCGTCAGGATCCAACACAATAAAAATCACACTTCCAGTCGATTCAAATTAGCTTGGGGAAACACATTCAGCAGCAAGTTTGTTGCAAAGTGGTTTGTCATTGATCAGTGTAGCCTGCAGCTATGAATCAATTATCAAACACCGTCACACATGTCTCCGACATAATGTGTTCTCATTTTCAACATCAATAAACGTATGTGCTCGCACCCTTCTTCAGAATGTGATGAATTATCATTAATCATGATAAATTAACAGAGTTAAAGTTGCTTTATCAGCAAATAAATGCAGAGGTCTGTAGAGGTTAATGGATTAGACTATAACAACCCACATACATGGTATACACCCAGAGGGAAAGCACATACAGCATGCTCCACAGTATATTATTGATAACTTGGATAGAGTTTGATAATTTTATATAACAGGTTTTATTCCATATACTTTTCCGCAGGCTCACCTTGATGTCTCTGTGCATTTTTCCTTTATTATGTAGATAGTACAAACCCTGAAAATAGAAAAATCACACAGAAAATGATGTTATTCACTGCTACTGGCGCTTGCAAAAAAAAAGAAAAACGTGACAATAAAGGATTACAGTACACTGAAAAGAAGCTATCAATTACTATTAAATTATCTGTCGAAGAAAACATTCATATATTTTTCACCAGAACCAGCTGTTCATTGTCAAATGTTCAGGAAATTGGCAGCGCAGACATATCATCTGTGTTTCTGATAGATGACTGGCTCCAGTACAGCATGCAAACACAATACAGTGTTTCCTCCAGGCACCACTCGGACTTTTTCAGTCCCGATACCGATACTGATACCTGGGCTTTGGGTATCGGCCCGATACCGAGTACCGAGCCGATACCTGTGTTTGATTAATAAGCTGTACGCCTCACTGTGTGGAAGAGACTGGGATCATTCTTCTATGTGTGAGGCAAAAACAGGCTTGACATAAACATTGCTTTCCTAACATCATAATAAATAAATACATAGATATATATTCACTGTATTGTTATTTATTAAAATAACGGTATCCAATACCAGCTTGTCCCATCGTCACCAAAACCCGATCCAGCTATTGGAGTCAGTATCACATGGATATCCAATATCAGTATCAGTATCAGTATCGTGCATCTCTTGTTTGTCTGTAGTTTTATGCAGCTGTTGTGCTTTGGGAAATAATTCCAGTTTTGTCTCAAAATCTGTTAACCTCTAATTTATGTTGTTATTCGAATGGATGATATTTCAGTTTTGAAATGCTTATGCAGAACATGATACGCTCTCATAAAACATACAAATGAACATTCTTGAATAATGCAAAGTAGTTTTCTGACTTTGTAACCTGCTCTCACTCTGCAGAGTCAGTGCTGAAGCGTAAACGTGAAGCACTGGAGACAATGATTGACAGTTAACATCATTCATGATTTATGTGTCTGTGTATAATTTTACAGAAAACGAGGAGCAGTCCCAGCTTAACAGAGGATGTCTTCTACGTATATATGTCTGTTTATTCCTCTGCTCCTATTTTAAAAAATATTATGGCACATGTTATACTGTATACACTACCTGCAGGGTCTCTCGTGACATGTAGGCTATCTGTGACTCTGACAAAGGCCCAGTTACTGGAGAAATGACACGAGGAAGAGTGAGAGAGACAAAGAGAGAGAGAGAGAGAGAGATGGATGGGTATCAAAGAGTTAGACAGGGTTAAAAACAAAAAAAAAAATGATAAAAGACATTTATAGTAGATCAAAAAATGCGTGTGCGAGAGTGCGTTTTGGTGCGTGTCCTTCTTACCGTGATAGATATCCTGCAGAGAGCCTCCCCCACAGTACTCCATACTGATCCATAACTTATCTCTCCTGCATATACACACACACACACACAAGGAACTCTTTCAGTACACCCGTATACAACGTCTCACACTAGTGATTTGCCCTCACAAACTTCCACCTATCTCTTACTTTCCCACATACACCAGCTGATCTCTCTTTTTCCTCTCTCTCTCTCTCTCTCTCTCTGACAGACACACACACACATATAAAAACCACAGTGAAGCAACATGCTTTGATAACAATAACAAACTTATTTATAACATCTGACACACACTCTTACCGGAGATAACTGCCAAAATAGGCCACGATATTGGAGTGTTTACAGTCCTTCATCATTATAATCTCCTGCTGGACAACAGCAAAGTCCTCACCTGGAGAGAACACATACACACACATACACACACACACACACACATCATGAATACAGCGATAAGGCTGCTTGACTGGGTCATAATGACTTACAGAGCAGTACACCAGAGAAGAAGAGAAGTTTCATTACTTTGTGTTTGTGTTGGAGTGTGTGCATGTTTGTGTTCTATGTATGATTTTCTGGCAAAACGATAAAATTTGCACACTTGAAAACCTAAATTATTCAAGCGATTTCCCGTGTCATGATACATTTGTGATGATACACACTTTTGCTGTTACTTCTAAAGTATTTTTTTCAATGTTTTCCTTTCTTTAGTGAAATAACAGAAGACAGAAAAAACCACAGAAAGGAAGAAAAAAAGGGGGAGGGAAATAATCTATCGGGAGAGAGACAGAGCGAAGGACAGTGACACAAGGGAAAGGATGAGGGTGAATTGCGGGGAAGGGAGAGAGTGTGGAAAAGAAGAGAGGCTCGTCTAAAAGTCTGATGAAGGAAAAAAGCTAAAAGGAAAAAAGACGGTGACAGGACTGTAGCGAGAAGAAGAGAGAATGAACGGTGACACGGTGTGAGAGAGAGAGAGGAGGCTGATGTAGGGAAAGAGACGAAGATGACGCAATAACAAGGAGGTAAAGGAATAGAAAAGAAAATGAGATAACTCACCCGGTTCCAGTTTGATGACTTTGATAGCAGCCAGTTCCCCTGTGTTTACATTACGAGCCTAACAGAGGGGGGGGGGGGGGGGGGGGGGGGAGAAGGGGAAGAAAGCAAGTCAGTGAAGGCTCTAAACACAAAAGGGAACATTTGGGAATGTTGTTCATGTAGCGTCGAGATGCGTGGAGCACCGTATGAGTTACACTGAACTGAGAGACACAAACTGTTGCTTTTGTCATCAAATTGTGGAGGGACTTAACACAATATTAAGAAATGATATGTACATCGGCACTCATTCATTTCAATAAGACCGTTGCATTGACCTAGTGGGAGGGGCTGACACAGAGGGCTCCGGCACGTCATTTCAACGTAATGCAACATCATCTGACCAATCGCATACATGCAAGCACATATTCCTGTTAGATTACTTTGTCATGTGAACTACATATTTCTGTTTACTTCATGATTGTCTTGGAGGATAAAATGATCCCGGCCGTGATAAAACCTCACAGAGTCTCATACTGTAGTGTTAAAAAAGTCATACAGCTGTGATAGAGACGTGCACGGCAGCGCTCACGAGTGTTTTCAGTTAGTTTGGCTGATTTGACGTCTGCTCACGGGGGTCAAAAAACTATGCTGCCAAGATTCCCTTGAGCTAATTAAGAGTGATAAAGGTGTAATTTGTCTCATCCTAACAGGTGCAACAAAGCTAAGAGGAGAGTCAGGGGGGGGGGGTGTCAATCAAGTGGTCTGAAGTGAAATCACCTGTGTGGGTGCATCACAGGTGTGCAGGACTTTTAAAGACATTTCAGAATAGCTGTACGAGAACCTTCCTTGAATCTAGAAACACAATGCTGAAACCTTTTGTCTTATCAAAGTGATTCTGTTGCTTTTAAATGCAGAATTCCTGTTCTTTTAAATGCAAACGAAAATCATGCTGTTTGCAGCTAGTTTAGCACATTCAAAATAGCAGAATGCATTCATAACTCATTCAAAACACTAATCTATAGACAGGAAATCAAGCAAGTTTTTCCCCTCTATTCCTGAAAAGCTGACATTTGTCAAAAAAGCGGGCTTTAGCAGGACACTGAGGCTGTTTTTCTATAAATAGTGAGCTGTGTTTACATCTTGTGTTGGTGAGGCAGAGGAATTCTACATGAAATATACATGAATAAAAGATGCTCTTTCAGAAGAGACATGAATTGCTCGCTTCTCTCAGGCCAAGTGTGTGCAAGCACGGCTGCGTGTGACACTGCAGAAGTATGTGTGTGTGTGTGTGTGTGTGTGTGTGTGTGCGTGAGAGAGAAAGAGACGCTTGAAATTTGACTAATACGACCTAGACTTTCAACATAAGAGACAAAACAACAGCCTAATATTACGTTATGTCTCTAACACAACAGCTCTCTCTATATTTTCTGATTATATGGTTTCACTATTTCCCATCTAGACGGTGAGATCAGACAGAAACACCCCCATCTACCCTCATACGGGCTGCAGCCTCACCAAATCCAACATTAGATCGAAAAAGCCCTGACGTTTTATATTCTGATCTGTTCACTTTATTGGAAAGTTTAGTTGGAAAGCTTTTCACTTATTTAAAATGCACTACCACATTAAAAGTGCTGTACTTTTATCAAAGGCCCTGAATCTATTACAGTCACAACTTGAGTAGTTTTGACATACATCAAACTCCTTTTAAGTTTTCTTTGTTTCTATTACAGTCATGCATAATGTGCTACCTGAACTGCTATGTCAGCATGAGCAGTAATAGCCACCATGGCTGAGGGGAAAAACAAATTAGCACCACCAAAAAAAACCCCTCAAACTGCCCCGACACACAAAGATATTGGAGTACTGCCCACACAAGTGCACTGCAGAAACACAATAGCAACGAGGAGACAAAATAAAACAATGAACTCAAGGGTAACCGCGGGACAAAACACTACACACTATCAGGAATTAATCGGTAATATTATAAGACGATTAAAAGAGATTTTCAGTTTTGTCTAACAAGATCGGTTCAAGAGCATGATCGACTGAAGGAGAAGAAGAAGAACAGAGACAGAGGAAGAGCAGCTGAGGACAACCCACACCAAAACAAAGCTGTAGTGGGAGGAGAGACAAAGAGATGCAAAGAGAAAAAGAAGAAGAAGAGAGAAGTGGAGTGGAGAGCAGAGACAGAGTGTCTTCAGTCAGCAGACAGACCAGAGATGACTCATAGCGTTCGGTGCCACTGTTAGTGGCAACAACACACAGCCCGACTCCACTTGATTGGCTGGGTGGCTGGCTGCTGTGACCGACTGAAGCGTGCCATCTGGTGTAACCGAGAGCGTGCAGGTTTGATCTACAGTTACTGTTAAAGTTATTCAAATCATACCGACAGTTTCATGAGCCTGAATCAGCCGTTGCTACTCAATCAAGCTCAACTTTTGCACCGATCAGAGTAAACGCTCCAGTCCTTCAAATCTAGTTAGTTTCCCTGTGTTATGTAGGGGCAAATGAATGAATGGCAACCACTCTGGGATTATAAGATATTGAAAGTAGCGATGACTGAACTAATAATGTTCTCAAAAACACCCGAACAAAGAAAAAAAAAGGTCTTTCTTAATAGTTAGAATTAATGGCTGGCAAAACAAAAAAGCATCCTGCTCATTTTAATTTATTCTGGGTGAAAACTCCAAACTTAACAGTTAAAATGTCGAGTAAATGAATGACTGGTGATATCACAACCTGGGTGGGTGCCTGACTGACTGGTTAACGCTGAGGCACAGATGACTGGGTGCTCGGTGATGGTGACACGGAGACAAGGTAACAAAGCGGAGGATGCCGTACATGTGCTTGGGAGCAGGACTGGGCATACCTGGGTTTTTGAACTGATGTAAGAATAAGTTTTTTGTCACTTTGGAGGAAATATTTTTCTATAAAGCCCTTTATAAAAGTTCTCAAATGTTTAAGTTAAGTTTGGCTTATTGTTACTTAACTTGAATTTTTGAGCTTTGCTGTGCAGAATGACGCACGGCTGTTTTCACCTTCATGAACTGAATAAGGGGAAACTTTGTACTCAATAAAAATCTGAGTTTAAGGCGTGTACCTACAAGCATGATTTGCGACATCACAACTAATTGCAATCTAGTTGCACTAGATGATGCAATGAGGGAGAAGGATAGTTGTTTTATTTTAAGAGATTTTAACTAGTTAACTTTGGGGGAAAAAAACATGCACACAAATGATTATTCAAAGTATTTTTATACGTCTTAAAACATGTCTGCTGGGATCTTTAAATGTTTGTTAAACACAAGCAGCTGCACATAAAAATGAAAATAGGAAGAATTATGATTTAAATAAGAAACATTCTCATCAAAGAATAAGTAAAGAGGAGTGTGAATCTGACCAGACATGTGTTTCATACTTTGTGCCAGTACAAAAAACTATTAAAGTTCAATAACCTGCCCTATTTTGGAAAATGTCCCTGATGAGAACAGGGCTGAATTAGAAATTAAAATTAATTGCCAACAATTTTGATAATTGGCTTTTAGGCAACTAATAGGACAAAGCAATCAATGTGAAGGGATCACCTTGGGCTCTGGGAAATTGTAATTGGCATTTTTCAAAACTCTGTGACATTTCATTGACTCAATAAATCAAACATATAACTGAGAGATTAATCAACAACACAAATAAGGGACCAGAGTTGTTTCCATGTATTGCTTTGCCAGATCAGTGATGGCATGTTGTGAGCTTTTACTGCACAATACTGGAGAAATTTAGCTCACAGCCATCATTAACACCTCTATCAGGATGTGTGTGTGTGTGTGTCTATCATAGGCTACTTTTGGGGACAAATTTCATACTTAAGACCACTTTACTGGGGACGGCTTGTCCCATTGGTGACAAAAGTCATGTCCACATTTGAGCTGATTTCTGAGTGAGTGGTTAAGGTAAGGTAAGGGTTAGTCTCCAGGAAATGAATGTAAGTCTATTTAATGTCCCTAAAAGTGACCTAAGACAATATGTGTGTGTGCGTGCATGTGTGTGTTATACTCAGCATATGGTCAGCTCAGTGGAGGATCAGTGTGGCATTTCACTCTCTCTCTCTCTCTGACCATGAAAAACAAACATGAACAACCTAAGCAATAGCATCTCGCCATGCTAATCATCCCGCTCAGCTTGAGTTGTAATCCTGCAGCTATTGTGAGAAAAAAAAAACGAGGGTGCACAATTTGATTTTGATTTTAAAGTAGTTTGCCCGTAGAGCTTTTCTATTTTGTCTGAGGTGATTTAATTATGTTTCATGCGTTTGTGTGATAGTCGCCACGTGTCTGACTCAAACACTATTAATAAACACAGATTGGGTATTCTTCATTCACTCCAGCTTTGATGGAGCAGCTTGTGCTATTTACAGTTAATCCAGTGTGACAGTAGACCGGTGAGGTTAACTCTTCGCGGGCGACTAGTCTGGTGAACTAACTTACGTAAGGTCAAAGTTCATGTCACGGTAGCGCTCCTCTTAGCTGTCTCAGGTCACTAGTTCACGTCCAAGGTTTCAGCCTCTTATTCTGCTCATTTACTTGTGATGGGACAGCGTGGACTTCACGATTAGATACTGTTTCTACTGTCAAGGTAGCGACTTTAGACTTGAGATGGATAGTCGGTTAATCAATACGTTGACTGACAGACAATTAATCAGCAATTATTTTGATATTCGATTAATTGTTTTAGAAAAAATGCCAAACATTCTCTGATTTCAGCTTTGTGTGGATTTGCTTAGCCATAGTCTACTGAATATTTTTGGTTTTTGGGCTGATGATTGCATAAAAATAAGGTCGTCACCTTGTGCCCTCCCTGGGATTTGTGTGGACGTTTTTAATTATTTCTGGATACACTGACGGACAAAACGATTAATCAATTAATCAAGGAAGTAATCATTAGATTATACAATAAAAATAATCATTAGTTGCAGGCCTAAACAATTTTAATTGTGGTTCTTAGTAGTTCAATTGTATCACTTGTTTAGATTTCTTGTGTGTTTATATCAGATTATGCAGAATAAACTGACTGATTTGGTCAATAAGAATCATGTCATATGCAAGATGTTCTCTGTATGGACCTTTGTTTGTAATCGTGCAACTTTTCATTAATCCAGACACTTTGTTACACATTTCTTATAAAAAATTAAAAAGGAAGACATCCGTGAGAAATCCCCCCCCCCCAAAAAAAAGCACATTAGTGGCTCTCTCATTCTGGTCACCTCCAGCTCTCATGCATTATCCAGGACGACTTGGAAAACGTGCTGGTTGAACTTTCCATTGTGATTACAATCTCATGTTCACTTCACCATCTCATTATCAATCTGTCTCTTGACATTTTCGAACCCTCCATGTAGGAGCGGCCCAGAACTACATGGTGCTGAAACCCCCCCCCCCCCCCGTTTGGGAAGGGGGGTTCCCAAACGGGGGATTAAGGCCTGGCCTTGGGCAATGATGACTGACAAGTGTAGCAAGTTATTCACTTCCTGTGATAAGATTTTCACAGGAGATTTAAGGTTTCAAATGGGTGACTGTACAGTCACAACAACCATGCTTTTTTGACCTTTCAGATAACCAATGCATTAAGCCATGACAAGCTTCTTACTTAAGAAACGGCTCACTCACTCGCTGACATTAGATAATGACACACTTAAACATGCATTTCCCGATTTTTATGTAGCTACTGTCATGTGAAAACCTTGTCTATTAACTTTTTTATCTCCTCCTCTGTGGGTTAACTCACTTCTAAACCTGAAAAAGTACAAATATAATGACATCAAGCTAAGTTTCTGTCAGTTTTGAAACATTCCAAAACAGGATTTTAACCACAAATTGTCTTATTGGTGGAGGTTCAGCTTACAGCTTGTTTTGTAAGAGAACTCAGTCTCTACATCTACACACATGGCTTCAGGAGGGGAGCAGGTGAGGCGAAAAAGCAGTAGGCAGTGAAGTGAATAATTAGCGCACCTGTCTTTCAACAAACACCCACTCTCACTAGCAAAAACACCCATAAATGCACATCATTTATGGGTTACACACACACACACAAACCTTTTAGGGCCATTTTAATTTAGAAAATTAACTTTTTTCCCCACACAAAGCTTCTTCCAAAACACTGTAAATTCATTTACTCAGAGGGATCATTTAACCCTGTGTTAAGTATTGAAGTATATCTCTCTTAAAGCATGCAATGGGCTTTACCAACAGCAATAATGAAGTGGAGCTACACTGCAAACTAGTGAAATCAATGCCAGAAGCACAGAATCGCTGCACTACTGCCAAATGCAGTTTTAATTAGCTTATCTTGTTTCAAATTATTCAAACCTTAAAACAAGGTTAAAGTTGGAGTTTCATAACTAAAATGTTCTAACAAAGTTATCATAACACATGATGTTTGATGAGATGAGTGTGACCGATTCTCCCACAGCACCGGTGGCAACCACATTTAGTGTCAGCCTGTGAAGTCACATACCAGACACACTTCACACACTCCTGCTACACGGATCCATGTATGTGTGTGTGTGTAGGGCTGAGCAATAGAATAATATTGTATTGATATTGTGATATGAGACTAGATGTCATCTTTAATTTTAGATATGGTTATATGGCGTCTTATAAGTGTCTTTTCCTGGTTTAAAAGGCTGTATTACAGTAAAAGTGACGTAATTTACTGAACTTACCAGACTTTTCCAGCTGTTCTATTATTTGGTTTTACTCCCTAAGTCGCTATCTCCACATCACTGATGATTATTTATTGAAAATCTCATTGAGTAAATATTTTGTGAAAGCACCATCAGTCCTCCTTACAATACTGTCGCAATATCGATATGGAGGTATTTGTTGAAAAATATCCTGATATTGGAGTTTGTCCATATCACACAGCCCTATATGTATGTATGTATGTATGTATGTATGTATGTACAATATATGTACATAATTGCAGTGTGAGGATTCAGAGAAAAACATAAAACATTTAGCCGACTGTCTTATCCAAACAGATTTCATAAGAGCATGCTTCATTTTCCACATCACAAACGATTGACAATAGACCTTATAAACATTCCCGTCTCCCTAAGTTGTTCTTGTATGTTTCCTAAGGAGCATGAAGTCTGTATGAAACAATTATTTAGCCCAAACCAGATCTGAGCATTCCCAACTCCATCACATGAGCACACAATCTCAAAATAGGATTTGACACTTGTGCTACAATGCTGCCGAGATTTATACCATGGCAAAATTATGAGCAACAAGGTGCTACATACAAGCCTCACAGATATTATCCCTTCCTATTTACTAAGTAATGATGCAGCTTCTAGTTCAAGTGACCCAAGTATTGCCCATCATTGAGTGAGTACCAACATGTCCTCAACACCCAAAATGTTTTATTTGGATTTGGAAATTCAGCTGACTGATTGAAAACTTTCCTTGAACGGTGTAATTCCATTGTTGGATGTCATTTTCTCCTTGTAATTTGAGTAGTAACATACTAATACAATAACAACCATACACATAAAACCCAAAGCTTTGCCAATGAAGCACCTCATTACAAAAGATTATTCAGTTCAATACAAAATGTCCTTGAAATTACCATACTTTCACAAAACAAGTTGTGCAAGCTGAAATTCCAAACCAACGTTGCCTCTTGGGGGTGTCTGCAGATAGTCCACAATTACAATATTTTACAGAATGACAAGGCTGACAATAGAGAGAACACTTCAGCCTCTGAGAATTAAACAGCTTGACAACTCATCAACATCACACAGTCGACTGCTGTTTACCAACCCTAACTGGTTGCCAGACGTACAGATCTACGTTGGTTATCAAGCCATCAGACTGCTAAACCATGATCAAAATTCCATGCGATGCAAAAATGCTTTGTCGCTATCTGATTCAAGTGTGGTAACATACAGCTTCATGTTTATTCTTGCTGTCTTGTATTGTAGAAGAACTGACTTTTCAAATATGACCCTTCCTTTCAGTGTTTCCCCTAGGTTGAATGCTTTGGGGTGGCGGAGGACCAGATATTTCTCCGTTCTCTATATACAGTAGGAGCAGCTGAGATTGATACTAAAATGAGAGTAGCTGGTCCACCTTAAAGGTCAGTCCACCTTAAGTGAACCTGGTCAGGTTAGGCTAACCCATTGTCGCTAACTTCAGGGCTAACCCTCTTCACTTTTCCAGCAGTTGGGGAAACAATAGATGAGACTTTTCTTGATCTTGAGAAGATGCAGCATTTATTAACTGACACACTGTAGCCTGTATTGTACATTTACTGCCAGACTGACAATTTACTGCTGACCTTTTTCCTCTGCTCCGCTCGCATTCACCATCACTTTTCTGCCATTCGCTCCACTCGGTCAACCACACACATTACGCACCGCCCTATTCCTTAAAGCAGCTGTGCTACTCTTCTAATGTAGATGTCATTTGAAGAACGAAAAGGTTTACAGGGTTACTTCAGTGATGTTTTGCCATTAACAGTTGAAAGACACATGTTAGATTTAATAACAAATCAGACACCTAAGCGCTCACAATAGTGGACTCTGGGTGACTGACAGCAGCAGCTCCTGTAATTCAGAAGAGTTCAACCTGCTGAGTGGAGGTTTTCCAGTTCAAATGCAACAACAGTCTTCTGTCAGGCACTGCTGTAAATCTGTAAATATATGCGCATGTTGTGGGGGAAGGCCTAAAGACGTTTTCACCTGTCACACCACTATTTCTTTTGTGTTGACCCAGACCCACCCTGCAGGGAAGTGCCATACCATTCACTGTGTGTGCACTGCAGACATTCTCCATCTATCTATTTTGGCAACAGCTTATCCTTGTAGACGTTTCGCTAATCATTTTGTATTTGGTAATAGTGCAAACACAAGCTAAAGGATCTATTAAACTTTATTAACGTGGTTCAACTTGCTCTTTAAATAGTGTTACATCACCTCTCAAGATAGGGTGAAGCGCCGTTTGTTTACACAACTTAAAGACATTCTGTGCTTTGAGCAGGAGAAAGACTGTCAGTATATAAAATCATTCACATCATGAAGGTGTGAAATCTTCTATATGACATGTCAGGCAGCAATAGACACATTAATTACACATATTAGTTCTACACTGAATATAAGTCTGAATATTAAAATGAAAATGACTAAAGAAGTCTATTTTTACTGGCACATTTGGTTTTCCCCTTACCACTACACTGTGTCATTGACACTGTATAACTACCAACTATGCCAGTTATCAATATGTCACTGCACCAGTGGCACAGAGACAGATTCCTGCACAGTACATTAATTGTGCTTGGCGAACAGAAACCCCAGTGCCAGGATTGGGACGAAATTTCCGATAGAGAACCGAGGCCAGAAGATTCCAGGAACCTCGCTTTGCTTCAGAGCGTTTGAAAATATCCACCTCAGCGAGCAAACAACTGGAGGAACAGTGACAAAAACAGGATGGTTGTGGGCCAGCAGCTTTAATGGAGACCCTACAGCCATCTGTGCATGTGTGTCTATGCATGTGACAATACAATCATCTGGTTCTGTGTGTGTGTGTGTGTGTGTGTGTTATGCTGCAGCTTTTTTGCTTCACCGTCTTCCTCTGCTGGAGCAGTGGGAAACAATAGGACATGAGCACACACACACACACACACACAAACACACATATGTGGAGGAAGTGAGGATTCCTGCATTCCTGGACCACGGCTGCCCAGCTGTGCCACACACACACATTGAGGTCTGGCAAGAGGAAATCGTTACTGTCACCGCATATATTACTGTTAAGTACATCGGCGTTATATTAAATACATCAGGAACGTGTGAATGCGTACACAGAAAGCCACTTAACATGGCTTCAATCACGGACCGGTGGTGAAGGCCTTCATCCTTACTTTTATGAGGTAAGATGGAGCATCAAAGTCAAACCCTGGCTAATTGCAAAATTTCAGTGGGATTTAAAAAGGGAGCAAAATGTATTGTCTTATTGTGTTAATTTTATTTGTGTTGATTACATGCCACAAATAGCCATTTCAGCTTTGGGACACTTAGCTATCTGTGCTGTTAAATGGACTAGAAAACAGTAAAAACAAGAAAACTGAACAGCCACAGAGAGACACTGATAGCATTGCTTTCCACTTACGTAGAGTCCAAAAATACCCAGAAGGCTGGCATGTTTCTAAAACACACACCACTCCTACTGAAATTGATTTGTTATTAACTGATCTCTTTTCCCCACCGAGCGGCCCGTCGTCTGTCTCTACTTCCTAAATCTGAAGCCATAAGCACCTTGAGGAAACAACAGTCATCCTATTCAAACAACACAAGTTAAATCAGATCCTGTGTATTGGTAAATACTTGAGAAGGTAGGTGTAGTTATGGCAGATGTATCCCTGCAGCTGTTTTTCATGGCTATAGACTGACACTGGTATTTAATGAAGCTCTTTTGAAGCAGGTGGGAAAAGAAGAGTGTTGTTGCTTCTCCGTTCCACCCACGTAAAGTGACAAATCAATGGTCTCAATGTTAAATATTTCTCTTCTCTAGTATGTTTGGTTATCTTCGGTTTAAAGCATCACACACCACTCAGATTGGGAAACATAAGCATGCTGTGTGCAGTGTCTTGACTTCACTTTACAGGAATTTTGTGTGTGTTGAAGTCTAAATGAATTGAACTGCAACATCCTGGTGACATTTTTAGGCCATAAAAAGCGAGAAGTGTTCTGTGCTGTGAGGTTTAACATTTTGAAAATCGCTCAGCGCTGTCACTTCCAGAGCGAGGGAAGTAGGGTGGCTTTCCTACAGTATCGTTGTTTGGGGATAGAAAACCACTTGAAAAGGTCTAGTTGGTGTTAATTACGCTGGAATGTACGATGGGAAGTCAATCTGCTTAGCTGGTACTGTCAAGTATTTCAGGAATCATTATGTGAGAAATCTCACTTAACAGATTTTTATCTTACTTTAAGTGGCAAGATTGTGATTAGAGCTGACAACAATGAGTCAATTAATCAATTAGTTGATGGACAGAAAATTAATCTGCAACTACTTTGATAATTGAATAACTGTTTAAGTCATTTTTTAAGCAAATATGCCCAAAATTAGCTGGTTTAAGCTTCGCAAATGTAAAGATATAATGCTTTACTTTGTTGTACATGATGGTAACAGTTGATCAAAGAAAACAAGACATTTAAAAGGTGTCACCTTGGACTTTTTCACTAACTTCAGACATTTTATAGACAAAACAATAACTTGATTAATCAAGAAAATAATCATTAGTTGAGGCTCTAATTGTGATTCATTTAATGAATAATATCAATTACAATGATATAATCAATATAGTCTGTACCATCCCCTTTTTTTCCCCTCTAGACAGCCCTTAGGGTGTCTGTAAAAGTGAACTCTGCCTTATCCTGCCTTCAGGAACAACTAAAGAATTTCATTAGTCTGACTTTAAATGGAGAGTTGTGTTGCTACTGAATGACCTAAACGCTCTTGAGGGATTTTACTCCCTGTTAAGGATACAGTCCAGAGGGAAATTACTGAATCTTCGGCATGAAAATGGCCCAGTTTATTGACATTATCAGCATGCACTATTGGCAGCAGAAGAAATACTGGCACCTCCTCTGCAAAAATGTAAATTTACCCTACACGCACCCTCTTTAGGAGGATCAAACCTGTGATCTTGAGGTTACGAGACCTGTCTCGCTATCAGCCGATCCTCCTCCCTCGCTTGATGATAAAGAAAGAGAGGCAGGACTACAAACACAGGCAAAAACAAGCTTGCAGAGTTCACACTTTGTTTCCTGCTCAAACATTCCTACCCAAGCCACAGATTTTCACACAGCGGTAGAACCAAATATAGGCATCAATGAGGTTTACCAAGCAGCCTAGTGCTTTAGAGTGACATCCCATTATCCAGAGGTTTCAGGTTTGAGCCCCCAAGTGTCCTTCAGCAAACTCCTCCGTTGTTACTATGATGAACTGTGTCAGCTATATCATAATGTATTTTCTACTGTATATATCAGCTCGATCAAAACTGAAGGATTTATATTTGCAATCCTGTCATATTTATGTAGAACAGTGGGAAGTATTTTGCTCCCATCAGTTGTTTTGAAACCTACATCGGGGCACATTCATCAGCTGTAAACTGTGACAAGTCTAGCAGGCAATTTAGCTCTTAGCTACTGGCCTGCTGGAGAGCCTCTGTCAGACCTATGTGTCTGCGACGAGGCAAGATACTGAACTTAAATTAGAAACAAACAAGATTAGCTCCTGCAGGGAGGAACACAATATGGGAAACGCACAAAAAAAAAAAAAAAAACAAAGGACAAAATAATCAAAGCCATCGGGGTATTTTGCATCTGCTGTTGGAATTAACGGCAGCTATGTTTAAAAAGACTGAAAATCTTTCACATCTCAAGTCTTTAGGATGCAGACATATTCCTGTAATTACCACATGAGGCCTGGAGGTTAACCAAACATCATCAAGTCCTATTAAAGTGTTTAATGAATCTCCAGACTGCCAAAAGCCTCTCCCTCACACAGCGGTGAAATTAAATACCACGACAGAGTGACTGCTACACAAACAACTGCAGACTTAAGAGAGTGGATGTTTAACTTGTATAACCTGATTGATATATTCTTCGGAGCCGATGTGGAAATCAACAGGGTAACTCTGACATTACACAATGCCTCCTAAAGCATCAAGAATGGAGATAATACTTCAATAACTTATTTTTCATATTCGGTAATGTGCTTCTTGTTGAACTTATCATATTTTATATCTGATACGGTGTGGATACAGTAGTCTAGAGGAGTTTACTTATGTCTACTGTGCTCAGCTGTGTGTGCTGACATTTGTTTTTACATCCTGCAGCATTTACTTTACAGTTTTCTGTGATACTATAAATTTTGCATGATATATGACAAGCCTTGCTGTGTTTCTACATTGTATTCTCCTAAAATGTGTTGTATGACTGTGGCTGTAATTGTTTTTCATGTAGCATATAATAAGCATGAGTTGGGTTGTAATTGAGGGGCTGCCTTCCTTATTGGATCCCAGGCTGTCTGCTCCCAGCGCAGGGCCTTGATAAAGTGTGGTCCAAAGATAACTGGTGTAACGCCTCATAAATCAGACAGTGTACATAGAAATGGGCGTCCCAGTACTTTAATAACTGTGACTGGTGCTTACAGATACTAAAACGTGAATAACAACAATAAGAATGGTTGATATTATGATTGTTGTTGTTGTAGCTTGCTCAGTCCTGAGCGCTTTAGCCGAACTGGATTTCCAGGCAAGCAGCTGTCAGTCTATGTCAGGGCAAAGCGGAGGCAGTCACACAAATTTACCGGCACCTGTGCAATATTACGATAAAAAGGTGGACCCACTGGTGTGTCTCTGTGTCCGTTTGTGTGCCCTTGCAGCGAACAAATTACTGCTTGTTGTCATTTTGTCACAATGTGTTCCCACGAAAGAGCTACAGCCAGGTTAGCATGTTGATGCTAACACGTTAACTGCGTCCGTTTTCGGACAGCTAGCAGCTAAACGGACAGGTCTCGACTAATAGTTCCTTTTAAAACAATGTGAGCGGTAGTCATTCACTTTCATAATTTGAGGACGACCACGGCCTACGGGCGTGTAGACAATAATGTCACCGCCAGTTCATGGAACTACAATTTAAAGTGTACAAAGCGGATTTGATTTCTACTTTGACAAAATCAGATTTCTGCGCCCAAACGACGACTGGAGGTTTTCCCTCAACATTAGCTAGCTGGCGTAATTTATGATTTCTCGATACCCGAGCCGTGTAACGTTAAATACTGGCTAATAAGGCATTTCTCTAACGTTGACCCGAATGTCCATAATGCTGGAGAATAGTCAATGAGAACGGACAAAACAATAACAGTCATACAACATTAGCAAGACCAGCTTTGGCCGTGTGTCCGACAATGGAATTAAGCACATGAATAGCATATTCAAGAATGCATCAGTAACCATCAACGAGCAAAGACACCTTCAAACGAGCAAATGTTAGCTACAGTGTTTGTTTTCTACTGTTGTGGCAACACTGGTAGGCTACATCGGAAAGCTAACGCTATAATTCAGCCGGAGATGTCCCACTCCTCTGTGTCCGATAATGGAACTCGCCTTCCCTAACTGCAGTTTTACCTTGTACACATCCCCGTAAGTGCCGCTTCCTATCCTCTGGATCAGCTCGAAATCCTCCTGCGGATTCCGCCGGGACAGGTCGACACTGGAGTTCATCATTTCCACTGCCGTTTACGGCGCCGATCGCGCACGGTTGACGGACCCCAACAATGTATGAAAACAGATATTTTAAGAAAAACATACGGCGTCAGAAAATCCCAGCCCGAATCCACTGTAGCTCCAACATGGCTTCCAATGCGCAATGAGCATGCGCAATAGGCATCATGGCGTACCCTCTCCATGGAGTCTGAGGGAGATGGAGATGATGAATTTAATACATTTGTTATGGGTTTCAACAGTACTGTGTGGCGATAAAACCGCAAGAAAAGGAAAAAAAACACATATAAAGTGTTTGTTTTTGCACGTTAAATTTAAAAAGTGTAGGAAAAAACATCTAACACCTGATTTGAATACAAAACTATATTGAGCTCACTTAAACATCTAGCACCATTAGGTCTATACAGTGAAGGTGTATGGATCCATGATTTCTAATTTACACAGGCAGCAAAAATCACAAGTGTTTAGCTAAGGAAGAAATGGTTGAAAACACTCAACCCTGAATGGCCTTGTGTGGCCCATCAGTGTTTAACTGGGCTAAGTAGGGCTAAACAGTGGCAGATGGTAACATTGTGATTCAGCCGATGGCTGTATGACAAAACTAAAGTCCCACTACTGGAAAAAGTAACAGTTGTTATTTCAGTCCCCTTAGAGGTTAGGCTGTCAATATTCCTTATGTTTCTTATTGTCAATAAAAAACTTAAATAATGTGATCCCACCAACAAGTATTGCTGGTGTAGCAAAGGCCCAATACATCTTATTCCACTATGCCATAAAGCTAATTTTTTGTCCAAAAACATATAAATTCATCATTGAACCACACAGTTGCACTGGATGACATATTCCTTCATTACCATGAACATGGCTACCGTAGTTTATTTTGAGTCAATCTCACCTATCCTATCTCAGTGTCCTTAGTACTCACTAGAGTAACCTTTGATAAAAACTAGTGTCAGTTTACAGGAAATTACTGAGCCTTTTTTTTGTCTTTTAGCAATTTGTGACCAATTTTTAAAGATTTACATCCTCATGAGGAACCAATGGTTGTGTGACACAGACAGGTTAGGGAGGTTTTGACAGACAAACTGGAATATTGTTGGTTTTGGTCTTTTCATGAAATGATAGCAAGAACATAGAATAATGACAGCCATAACTTCAAAAGCACAATCCAAGTAGGTCTCAAGTTACCTTCTTTCAAATGCAGTTGAGGTGATTCTAATGTAAATTAAAAGCAGATTAGTAAGGTGGGCACAGGATTTTCCTGGAATGGAAAAATATTCCAATCCACAGCTCACACAACACTCAAAATTCACCATTGTTTCAAAAAATATATATTTATTTGCAATTAAAGAACAGTAGGCGAACAAAAGATACATGTCACACATGTTTTAATACAGTCTGGCATTTCAACACAACTACTTATTTTTCATGATAAGTAACAAAGAGAAATTGCTCATTACTTTGAAATGTAACTTCCACCAACACTGATCAAGTGTCTGTCTTGACATATTTATGGATGAGTCCATCTATCGCGCCTAAGCTGACTCTCAGAGTCGCCTGGAGCTTCAGTGAGGAGAGAGGGGGAGACAGACTGTGTTGTAGCCCAGTCTGAGGATCTTTTTCCTGGGTAGAGGATGATTTGACACCCTGGAAGCTTTGGAAAGTCTGCTGTTTTGAGGAAGACAGGGGAGAAAATGGACAGTCTCGTTTCCCAGTTTGAGGCTCAGTTTCCTGGTTAGATGTTGGTCCTGTGCCTTTCTGTGCCAGGAGTTTCTTCAGGAGACAGGACAACTGAGGACTCAGGAGGAGAACCAGGGTACCACCAAAACAGAGGACTCTACACACACAGACACATGTTAATTTAATTACAACTTTTTATATTTGTATTACCTTTTTTTAATCTTACAATTCTAAATAACTGTCTGAAACAAATACATGTAAAATAATATATCTGAAGAATTGCCTATGTCATGCCTATTTGAATAAGTTCTAAATATGCTGCAACAGTATCATAAACCAATCAACATGCGTACATCTGCCAAATTTAAAACCGTTGTAAATTAGATCATTACAAACAGTTTTCTTTTGCTATTCACTCATGAAATTTCTATTGATGATATAAAGGAAAGTTTCAACCTAAAAACTACACAAAAATATCCAATATTACCAAATTTAAATCAAGTTTGGGACCTATACTGATGTGCAACTCAACTCATAGGTTCAGAATTCTGCACAGTACCACAACACAGACCCACATGTGCACACACACAGAAAAAACTAGGAACAGTTCTGTTTCACTAAACAATTTGAAAAGAAACAATGAAAGCAGGAGCACAGAGGCACAAACCTCTCCATCTCAGTGAGGATGAGTGGCAAGTTGGCTGCCATGTTTGTTTTGGTGCCAAACTTCCTGCCAAATGGCAGGTCACAAACGACAGCATCTACACTGGCACTGGGCAGAGGCAGCACTGCACACACACACACACACACACGGGGGAGGACAAACAAGCCAAGAGGTAATTTAGTACATGACAGTAGGGTCCACACTCACCTCCCACTCACTGATTCCCATCCAAAACATGCAGCTTTGGATCCACACTCAACTAAATTAAGAGTTCATTTTCTAAGAGCAAGATATCCATTAAGTAAAAGTGCATTAATACATAATTTATTTTTTTGAAATATTCATAAGTCTATTCATAACAGTTAATGTATTATGTCAGCCCCATGCTCTTGTAGCCAACTATACTTTAAAAGTGACCATAATATGTTTCAATTGGAGCCTGTGTTATTCTAAGCTAATATATTACACAGTACAGATGATGCTATCTTAAAAATGTGGCTGATTTACAAATTATGTGCACAAACTACTAAACACACTGAAACAGGCAGGTTTTGTAAAACCACTGAACATGTCTGCTTTAGTTCTACTGCCTGGCATATGATGGTCAGAAAAATGTGTCTACAGCAGAGTGACTCCTGTTTTAATTAATTGTTTTTAACTAGATGATCCTGCAGAGCTGGAAATGTACCAGAGAGGTTACTTTCCATAAACCATACTAAAAAACACAAATCTATAAACTATTTGCAGAGCACAGGAAAAATGACATTTTGTTTATGTGATATTTTGCTGAATCATGACATGTACATCAATGTCAAAACTTTTAAATAGACAATGTAGGGACACAGTGACATCTTAAGCATCTATTGTCATTTGCATCTATTTGGCAGTTGACCTTATTTATTGTGGCACACACAACTTTATATACAACTTCTATCGATGCATTGAAATGGATTCTACTGAGGCACCCGCTGCAGACTACTGTGGAAATGTGACCTTAGCTTAATGCCAAAAATGTAAAAGGTTTAATGACATCATACATTTCTGATTATTCCTGTGATCATTTTGTGCAGGTTTCCTACCCATGGATGAAGCTTTCAGCAGGTGTATCCTGTTTCCCAGCTCTGCAAACACTACGTTCTCATTGGCTTTCTGCAGCTGTCCGTCATCAATGTCCATACCCAGGAAACAGACATCCTGAAGAGACCATAGGTCAGACTATAACAGTGGTGTTCTAACTGAACACTATTACTACACACTATAAGTGAGACCAAAGATGATTTGTCAAATGGAAAAAAACAATTAACAAAATCAATGAAATCACATAAACTGCACTAATTGTGATGAGGAAATATTACTGAACATATCTGAACAATATTCTTTGCATTAACAATCAGTACATGTGAAAAAAAACAAGTCAACAACTAGAAAAATTGTGAAGTTGTGTGTAGCAGGACTGTCCAAACCTACAAAGTTCACTTTTCAAATTTTTCTACACTTTACAGATATACTGAGTAGATTTCTGTCCTTACCTTATGTTCCTGTGCTGCTTCTATTAAGATGGTTCCCACCCCACACATTGGATCAACCACACAGGAACCTGACTGGGAAAAAAGGAGATAAAATACAGTGCATACTGTTGGTCATCCATACAGTATGACTATGACTGAAGAGAAATATGACATCCCAGTCTGACCAGTGTGCATGCTTATGTTTACCGCACAAAATGTTAAGTTACAGTTGACAGAATCTAAACTGGTCCCACTTTTTCAGGGATTCAAGGAGAGACATAAAATCTGATAATTCTAAATAGAAGATCCCTCTACGGTAAAAACAGGCCGTTGCTTTCATAGTTTAATAATGCCATCTGATTTACATACATAAACAAAAGCATACACATAGTTAAAACATAAATGTACAAAGAATAAAGCAGCAGACACACTGGCGGCTGGGTGTGTAATTACCTGTATCTGAGCCAGCGAGGCCATAGCCCAGGCTACTGTAGACCTCAGTCCTGTGGTTTTAATGTAGCTCCGGTTAGCCAGAGGTAACCTGAAGGAAAGAAACAAGAGCCTCATTCATAAGCTACACTTATGACTGCTCATCAAACTGATTAAAGCTGCGATATGAAACTTTTAAACAAGTCTATAAGCCACTACCATGTGTTTCAGAATTTTTAAAAAAAAACGTTTAGGACAATTTTGGTCATGTGCAGCAGCATTTCCTGTTGGTGATTCTGGCTAGCAGCCAAGGTACAGAGAAATCATAAAAAACTACAATAAGGTCACAAAGTAGTAAGACAACAAACATAATGAAAAGCGCTGTTATATGTTGTTATTACTGTGTTCAGAGTCGTCTTCAAGAGGCTTTCATGGCCGCTCTAAGAGGACGGCAGATTGTTTTAGTCAATAACCTGGTCAGTGGTATCCCCAGCAGGCAGTGGTCATCACTCAAGTTAACAGCAACCTGCAGAAAAGAACAAACAACTGTAACACCAATAAAGACATAGATAACATTTAAATAGCGCGTGCATAATAAATCCACACTCATACAATCAGGAAGATTTTTAGCACAATAAAAGAGTTTACCTCCAGCTGTGGATTCTTCAGGTCAACCTTCCAGCCCAACAGTCTGCTCAGACCTGCTCCGATAACTTTGCTCACCTCCTGTATTAGATATAATTTACAGACACACTATATTCCTCTAAAAATAATATACAGTTTTACAATTTATGTGACTGACATCTCAAGTGGATATGGATGCGGGTATTTATGTGTGTGAGGGTGTTAAAAAATATGTCTTTCTGTCAATTTGATGGAGAACGTAGCAATTTCCCTGCCCGTTTTTCTAGATGATTTGAATCTTTTAACAGTTTTTACAGAGTCCACAAATTAATGAGAGTGATGTATTTTCCCATAAAGTCAGTGCAGCTTTACAAAGATGTTCAGAAGGGCAAACACAAAGATCAAACTAATTTTATTTTAACCTGCCAGAGACAATATGCTGACTTTCTTCTGCTTTGTGATTTGCATCTTCTACTTCCCCTAACCTGTATGCTGAGGTATCGGGACAGAGATCCGGTACACTTGCAGCTGATCCTAAAGGAAGCCGGGACAGAAGAAGGCAGCGGCGACGGCGGCGGCGGCTCTGGTTTGTTCCTGCTGGGCTGCAGTGGTGTCTTATCTCCTCCTCTGGTGGTCTTCACTTCATTACATGGAGGCAAACAAGAAGAAATAAAAACAGAAATGAAAAATGTCAAACTTAGAAGGTGAATTAATAAAAAAAATGAAAAAAATGGATCCATCTTATTACCATGTACCACATTTTCCACAGCACAGTCCTCTGTCATGTCATCTATCTTCCAGCTGCTACTTTCCACATCGTGGTCTAGTCCTGGTGTTGCGTGGTTACACACTGATCCTTTGCCATACAAATCTGTTTCTGACATCATTTCTTTTTCTCCATTTTGTATACAGCTGACAAATTCCATAACCACCCTCCTCCCCTCTTCATCATCCTCTCTCATTATTGCTCTCTCAGATGTCCTCGGTTTCTCTACATTTTTGTCACTACTTGCCTCCTCTTCATCATCCCTCTTTCTTTTTTTCTCCAGTGTCTGGGCTTCGACTCCACAGGTCTCTCTGCTCGTCTTTTCCCCCCTCTGTACTGCACATCTCATCCTCCCGTCTCCACTCTCCTCCTCCCTCTGCTCTCCTGTACTTTTTCGGAACTCCTCATCGCACTTCTCCTCCTCTCTCCTCTGTTCTTCGCTCTCTCTGCCCTCCTCCCTCTTCCTCCCTTCCAGGAAAGTGTTTGATATGTTGACAGTAGTTCTCCTTCCTGCCAACTCCCCCTGCAGGCGGCTCCATGTCATTACAGCACTGGTCCATTCATTTATGTCACCCAAAAGTCTGGACTGCAACACAGAGGCTGCCTTTGCTATGAAAATCACAGAGAACACAAATCACAAGTTGATACAAAAAAAAGGTAATTAGGCACTGAAATGCAAGATTTTTCTTATAGTGATGTGGAAAGATGATTGTTATGATGCATTTAAGGCGACTTTGGGATTTTTAAGCCACACAAGAATTGAGAGACAAACAGTTCGATATGGTAACATGGTGACATGGTATCATCAGTGTTATATATAATCTGTGGATCTGCTCTGTCAGGCTTCTACCTGGGTTTGTGTGGCCAGACAGCCTCACAGGTGAGTCTTGTTTCAACAGGAGGAAGAGTCTCTCCGCAGCCTTCAGCTCACTGACTCTGACGATTGTTGCAGAGGAGCTGAACAACACTTTACCTGGCATCTGACACACCTGGGCATACAAAACATTAACAAAAAGAGCAGGCCAGTGTTTACAGACAAAATTCAACGCCATTGATAAACATGTTGTCCTCTTCATATAAAGTCTATGATCTTGTCAAGTATTTGACTTTTAAAATGCTACTGATCTGCTGCTATATTATGAACCATCCACATCTCTCAGGTCATCTGGGACAGGTCTGTTTTCTGTCCCCAGAGTCAAAACTAAACATGGAGACGCAACGTTCAGTTTTTATGCTCCACACATCTGGAACAAACTCCCAGAAAACTGCAACTCTCCAGTCTTTTAAATCACAACTCAAGACTTTTGTTTGTCACTGCCTTTTATTAAACCTAATTTAAGGGTTAATATCTTACACTGCACTGTAACAATTTATTCTCCTGTTTTATTTTAGCTCATTTTTAATTTCCAATTTAATCATTTTTAATCGTATTTAAATGTATTTTATATTGCCCTGTGTTGCTTTTATATTGTCTTGATGCCTTTTATGTTCTCTGTAAAGCACTTTTAATTGCCTTGATGAAATGTGCTATACAAATAAACCTACTTTGCCTTGACAGATTAATCAATAACAAACAGGGCAAGATGTTTGATTTAACGTTACAGTTGTGTAACAAACTTGCACTAACAATAACTTTGTTGTAAATTAAATAATTATAAACACAAGCTGTTACTTAGAAAAACAACACTTTAAATTATGAGTATTTTTTAATTTATTTGAACTTATTATAATTTCTCCTGTACTGTAGCTGTTAGCTACAAAGTGTGACGGACTATTTTTTGGTGAACAGCCGTTACGACCGTTGGTTTGTCTCTTCGTCAGAAACACTCAGGTCTTCAGCCGCCAGCTTCTTCTTCACCTCGTCAACTAAGAAACGCTCCATCCCGTTACCGGCGGTGCAGAAGTAGCGAACTAAACTCCGCTCACTTCCCGGTTCAGTCATTATGTCGTATATTGTGTCCAGTGTTCACAAACGCTCATATCTGCCAGCAGAAGTTTGTCATGTCTCTTCTTTTCGACCGGGTAAGTCGCCATATTGGCTTGTTTGTTTACACCGGAAACGGAACTACGTCCTCAAACTGCAGTGATGTTTTTAGCCAGTAGGGGTCTCTCTTACACAGTGGATGAATAACAGCTGTATGGCACATTGGAAGCGTGTTTTTTTTTTTTTAACCAGGAACAATTTGCATAATATTCATGTTAACATTTATCACAATGGGGATGTAATAATGTGTCAACAGTGCGCACGCTTGTTCATACTGATTGTCTGTCTAAGAACGGCGTGTCACAGCAGTGCAAAGGCCACAACAATAAGCATTCATTTTGTGATTCTTTTTAATACATGGATTGAAGTGAGAGCTCTTATCAGTACATACACACACACACACACACACACACACAGACACACACACACACACACACACACTTAATACCCATATCCCCTGGTGTACACATAGGTATTCAGACATTCACACACACTCGTTCAACAAAACAACAACAAACTGCAAATGTGCAACTGCATGCACGTTTAGTACACATCATTTCAGACACACAAACACACTTCCCTGCTGCAGTGCAGTACCTGGAGGCTGCTCTGAACAGGTGTTCCTCCAAACTTGGAGGGAAACTTTCAATAAACCCTGAAGCAGAAATAAGTGCTTCCACAAAATTCTCAATTTTTCTATCTACCAGAGTCCGAGTGATCCTCCTTCCATCTGTGTCTCAGCTCTTCACTTTCTAAATCCCTTTCTTATCTCCGTCTCTGCTGCCCTGTCACACTCTCTGTAACAGTTTTTAATCTCCCTCTTTTCTCTCTTTGACATTTTAATGACCCCAAACATATTTAATCCCTTTACTTTATTCGATGAACAGCGTTACTGTTGTTGTCTAGTGCCGTAAACCCCTCAAATGCTGACAGGCTGCTGCAACCTGCAACAGTGTAGTGAATGCTCCTAACAATGAGAAGAATTATGATAAAATAATAATAATTAAAAAAAAAAAAAAACCCTGAACATGAATATTACTGTAGGTTGATGTGATTGGGTAATGGTGGGGGGTGATTTCAACTGGAGCTAGCATAACAAAAATGAATCGATTCTCAATATTTGAAAAACAAATTAGTACGACTATCATAAACAAAACAAACAAACAAAAAAAAACCCATCTGATTTATACAAACACTTGGACAGAAAACATTTCATTTCCAAATGAGAATATTGATATTTGACAACATTACCGGTAAACCCCTAAAATCTAATTAAGAATATAATCAGAAGTTAGAATGTGTCAAGAACACTTATCTGAAACAGTGAAACATTTATGAGAGTGAATACCTGTGCTAAAAAAAAAAAGGTGAAGTACACTGCACAATATGATATCAATATTTATCCTGTGTCTGCCGTGTCTCACAGCAGGAATTTATGGCTCCATAATCACCCAATCTGTCTATTTTGTAAGACTGGTCTCACTGGTTCACATTTGTTACACTGCTAGTGGTGCCAGAGCAAAATGCAGAAATCAAGTTACTTCTGGAAGATCCAGAGGTTTTAAAAGAAATGGAAATAAATCTTAAGACATTGTTGTCAATTGGTTGAGTGGTGATAAGAACCTCTAGTGGATGTCAGGAGGAGGAAAACAGCATGAAGTTGTGACAACACTGCAAAACCTCTTACAGAGAAGGTTGCAGTGAACAGTAAGGTCAACAAAGTGTCTGACATTGATGCAGGTGACCACTATTACCAAACATTCACCATAGCTGCGGCAAATCAAAATATGGTCATATGAATTATCTTTGTAACGGCCATTTGTAACGATTTTGGAGGACAGTGACAAATCATGCGTCCTCCTGTAGCGGGCATCAGACAAGAAAATAGTCATATTGGTTGTTTTGGAAGGCGATGGCAAACAACCTACTCTGTTATTTAGTTCGGATGACTTCTTGGTGTCATGAGAACACCCAGTTTTACTTTACTTTACTTTTTGCTACATTCAGTTTCTTTGACAAGTGGCCACCACTGTCAATTTAGCACATAACCTCTTTATAGAGGAAAAAAACACCTCAATTGAGTGTCTTGCTCTTGATATCAAGAAAGTTTAATTAAAAAAAAAAAAGCTGTTTGCATCCATCTCTTCTGATGTCAAAAACAACACGGTGGGTCACATTATCACTATCCAGCATCTCACAGTCAGAAACCCTGCTACATCAAAATGATTGCAGTACTTTTAGCCAGTGACAGCTTTAATTAGAATTACAATTTGATTTATGGGGATCTTACTGTAACTAACAAGACACAATGCAGGTTTCCCCCTTTTCTTTGTCACTATTGTTCGCTTTAAAATTTAGCCTGTGACTACTTTCAGCAACCCGTAATATTGGATGTATCCATGTAGAAAGGAGACATTAATACTCCTTTCAGAAGCTGCCATTTGCAATAATTAGCCCACTGCTGCTAAGTGAACACAACATCTTCACAAAATGGATGCCGCCTGGCACACCAGCCATGGCGTGATGTATTACTGTACATTAAAGTTGTTTTTTATTCTCCTCCACACCCCATAAATGATCAGAGGGAGGGAGGCAGGGGGATAAAGGCAGGAATGGGACGGATAAAGAGGACAGAAAATGGAGGATGGAAGAGAAAAGAAGGGAAGATGAGAAATTATGATGAGGGGAAAGAGGCAGAAAAAAGAAAATAATAAATAGATGAAAAGTGTGCATCGAGGAAAGCAAAGAAAACAGAACTTCATTATGTTGAACTAATTAGTGCAGCCTTGGATGCAAAGTGTTTATGTAGAGCTCACGGCTGATGAATTTTGAAAGGGACGATAATGTAAACATTGTTGGTAAAAGTGCTAACAACACAGGACAAAAATACAGATTTAAAGTTCTGCACAGATAATTATACACACAATCAAACTCACAAACACACACACTTGGACAAAATTCCATTTGCAGAAAGAAATAATAAGTTGTTCCTGCTTTTGGGAGGAACTTGGAAACTCGGAGTCAGAGCAGCTCTACAGCCAGAAATGACATAATTTCTTGAGTTACAACACAAGAGTGAGAGCATCCTGGTGCTCTGGGGTCTCCTCACATTTCTTGTCACACTTCTTTTCAGCTCCTATCTTATAACAGAAAACAACCAAATTCTTTAAAAACACAAGTGTGGGGTGGAAGACCACACACCAGTTAACAGCTTGCTGAGGTTACTTCACAGTAAACTAAATCATCTCCATGACAACTGAGCAACTCCATCTGTTTAAGAAAGGACGAGAGATGTGGTAGAAAGTGTAGGAAAGACATGATAGATGGAGAAATAGATGCTCAATAAGTTAACGTGTTAACATCAGCTAACTGCTGACTGTGAGTATGAAGAATAAAGTCTGGTCAAGCTATTAAAAATGTATCACATTGTCCACATGTTTGGTGTTCTGTATGATTTCACACTTATCCCAAAATACATGTAAACAAGTCCAAACCTAAACGACAGAATACTGAAGGTTGTCTGTCATTGTATTTCAACAAGAAGGATTTCTGACACGGACATAAGGACACACTCTGTGTCTGTCTGTCTGCACTCAGTTTGTGTTGCACGGTGTTGATCTTTAGACACCTACACTCACACGGATGTAAATGTCATAGGTCCCCTCCATGAATCATGTACTGTCTAATTGAAAATTAAACTTGAGTTTGAAGTGGCATTATCTCGTAAAATTACACAGTCTGTGTGCGATGATTAATATTCAGTGAGGTTTCAAGAGGGCTGTCATTTAAAAGGCCAGACTTTCTCTCTTTCTGTGTGTGTGTGTGTGTGTGTGTGTGTGTGTGTGTGTGTGTGTAAAAGGTAGGTTGAGCTGAGCTCCATCTGTCAGTCTCCTCCATCAGTACCTTTACTTCATCTTTTATTCCTCTTCTCTTGCTTTCCTTTCCTCCTCTTCTCTCCTCAACTCCTCTTTCCTTTCTCTCTCTTCTCTCATCATCTCTTTCCCGCTCTCCTCTATATCTTTATTTCCTTTCATCTTCACTTCACTCTCAGATGGAAATGAGACCTTTACAAAGAGGCAGAGCGAGAAGATCTGATTGAAAGAGAGAGAGAGAGCGGTAGCACTGAACCTTCACCATTTAACACATATATATGTACGCTTCCATGCCCATTTCCAAATGCTGAGTGTGCGCGTGTGTGTGACGTGAGCAGATTTAAATATTTACTCCTCTTAGAGGAGTGTGCAGTGTGTCAACAGGGCCAAGCATCCATGAGAGAGAGAGAGAGAGAGAGAGAGTGAGAGAGAGAGAGACTTTCCTGGAGCAGCAGAGCTCAACCAGTAAACAGTGCATCAAACTGACAGGCGCCATCAAAATCAACAATAACAGGAGACATATAGGGAAGAGCAGGAGGATGGAAAACAGACAGAAGGGAGAGAAAGATGTAGGGGGAGAAGGATGAAGGGAAGGAAATGAGTGTGTGTCTGCTGTGTGTAATTTAAAGGTTCACCGTCTTCAATTTTTGAAACATCAACATATCATTGTCAAATTCACCGTGACACCTTGATATATCTCCAATAAACAAGTGAGCATATTATAGAGATGGTTATTTGCTTCTATCTGACAGCATCAGTGATGTTATTTTTTTTAAATATACTCACCGGCCACTTCATTAGGAACGCCTGTGCAATCTAATCCAATCCAACACAACAGCTCTGCCATAAATTCTACTTTTACGAAGCTTATACATTTTCAGTTTGTGTTGACGTTGTCAGAAAGGTGATCATTCTACTTTATGTTTATTATTGAGGTGGTAATGGGTGATGGTGTACTGGAGTGCATTATATTGAAAAGTGTTCCTTATATTTTGTCCACATCATCAACATACATAAGGGGGGAGGAATATTCTCAATATATAATGTCTTATTTTCTTATGTTATTCCATTATAGTTCAGATAAGTAATCTGGATTGTTAGTCCTATGAGTCATCATCTCCTTTTAGTAAATTTCAGCAATCACCTCCTTCCACAGACCTTTTTCATGTTGTGTCAGGGCTTATTGGTGCAGTTGATTTCAGCCAATTTCGGTGCTGCTGAAGAGCTGCTGCTCTTACAATCTCTAAAAAGAGATACTTATCATCAGATAGGTGAGAGAGTAACTAGAGCGTACCACCCAGACGTAAATGCTCTGGCTCAAAAGACAGTGGGTTGAAAGCTAAAAATTTCACTTTTAGTCAAAAATTGTAAAACTGGGCAGAGTATTATCAGTCCTCCTTTCACATTTTGGCTTACAACTTGATGTGACTTACTCTGACTACTTTGCTTGAATAGGTGTTTTAAAACATGTAAACATTGACAAAATATCGTCTTATAAAGTCTTGTTGATATTGACTGAATCTACAACAGAGGTCCAGAGTGGAAAGGCAGCGTGATCCATAAGGTTGCAATGGACACGTTTATAGGAAATATGCCAGCTTGAAAAATGAGTTTTCTTTTAAAGAATCATATTTGAATTTTCCATACATTGTTTTCCATATGTCATGAGTTATGTTATTCCATTGTGCTGTTCTGATTATATTGAACTCATTATCACAGCTGCTTATAGCAGTTATTAATGATATATTAGTCTGACTTTAAATATATTTATCGATTTCCTGTAAACACCACAGTTTTCTGTTTCTCATCCATGTTCTTAGTGTCTCCATGGCTGTTTTTATTTTTTTCTCTTTTAGTCCACCATCAGCTACTTTGTGACACAAAATAAAAAAAAAAAGTGCATATGTATGCTTGTGCAACATAACAGGACTGACAACACTAAATGGGAAGGAGATAAAGTAATCTTGAAAAAAAACTGAAACGTTGTTTGTGAGCATCAAGTTACAATAAGGGGAGGAAGATCTAGTAAGTTTAATGTAAATGATTAATATTAAGAAGTCAACATTAACCTGAGCTACACTTCACGACACTCTGTGGGTCATTTCATTTAGCCACAGTTCTAATTCACACAAACCTCTGACGCCTGAGAGTGCAAAAGCCCTTGTCCCACTTAACAAAGAACGTCTATCATATAAAATCCCAAATCCCCTTGCCCCACATTTTATTAAGTAAAAAAAAGTCAACATCACACCACCACCAAGGCCTCTGTTCCATTTAGCTAAATAAAAAGCCTGAAAGCCCTTGGCCTATTTTTTCAATGTTTAACACAGCCGTAAAGAGTTGGTAGATATTACTTTCATTCCCAAGGACCTCTGGGTTCTTCCAGCGAGTCCCCCAGCACAGGGAGGATTAGTTTAATTTCACTATCATGCATTCACTTAAAGATAGCACTATAAGAAAGAGTGCGAGTGCAAAATAACTATTCTCAGAGGTTTGACTCCCCGTGCGCCAGCAGTAGCGACAGGCAACAAAAACCCTTCAGATGGAGATAATTTTGACAAGTCCCTAACAGGCTGGGGTCCTTGGCCTTATAATGTCTCTCCATTCACAGCATTTGCACTTCCTGCTCACTGCGGCTAGGGGGAGGTCTAGGTTTACTGCTCAGCTACATTCTGCTGCCGTGTTGTCTTGGTTAATCTCTTTGCTGCATAGGGCGGAGGGACAGAGGAGGAAGAGGGGAAGCAAAGACACAAGGCTGGCCAAAACACAGCTCACTGCAGTAGAGAGATTAGATGTGAGTGTAATGCTGCAGAGTATCACTGTGAAATGTTAGGGTGCTATTTTGGAGGTATTTGATAAATTTTACTCACTGCTAATATGGTGAATTACAGATATATAGTTGTTTTCATGTGTCTATAGTTGTGTAGACTCTACAAACATTCAGAACTTGTGTTAAAACTCATAAGATCACATGACAATATATGGTTTGTAAACATGCAAAAAAGAAACTACATAGCTACTCTGTACATAGATTTTGGTGACACTGTTATGTTATATGAATTTGTGGTTAACCAGTTAAGTGCTGAAGGTTTGTTTTTATACTGTTTTACCCACAGCTCAATATTTTCCCCCTTTCCTCTTCTTCCTCAGATGCTGTCATAAATTAGGAACACATACTGGTTTTCACTGTAAGTCTCTGGAAGTAAACATACATTATCATCATGGGCCAGCTGTTTTCATCCGAAGAAGAGCTTTCTGATGTGAAGGACGCAATTGGTTATCTCCTCTACAATGCTATGGTGGAAGCCGGTGCGGTACCTAACCTCAGAGTTGTTCACCCTCTCCGCCTCGCCGATCACGATGAGAACCTGGACTCCAGGGCCGGCCTCCAGGAACAACTGCAACAGGTTAATAAGATTTAAAAGAAAGGGTGACAGTTTACATGAGTGATGATGACACTGCATGGAAGTAAACCATTGAGAAAACATACACAGATTAAAAAAAAAAAAAAGCAAATGTGTTCTTTCTGAAATGGAGTCGAGGGGAATTACTCATAGATTTCACCTTTAAATCCATTCAGTCATGAAGTGCAGATGGAGATGAACGGGAGGGGAAAGAAAGATGATGTTGCCTTGAGACAGTTAAGAAAGAGCAATTGTGCTAAATGAAGCACCACTCTGTTTTAGAAATGTGGTTCTGTTGGGGATTGTAAAGAAGTTACAAATCTATACAATGACCGGCAAGGAGCAATTTGATGATGACAAAACGCTGTTCACAATTGTTCTCATAAAGGAGGGAAAGTAATCCACTCACATAGCAATTTCCTTTATTGAGACAGATGGGAAGAAACTGTATGCTGGAAAGCTGTTAGCGATTAAGTCGTGAATGTTAATTTTTTATTTCTCCTCTCCCAGCTGCAGGGCGACATTGGAAACAGGGCACCCACCTACCTGAGGGATCTGATTGGCCGATTGTCGTCGTTCTCAGATGAGCCACGTCTGGCTGGCCTGCTTGGATTAGTGGTGACTATGGTGATGGATATGGCCTACACGTCATCAAAACAGTCATCAGAGGTGAAAGGGAAGTCGGCGGGGTCATCATCAGCTCAGGTAAAGATATATACTGAATATACTGTTTAGGATAGTTCTTATAAAATCTGAATCAACTACTACAAGGTTTGTTTTAAAATAAATCTCCATGTATGAATCTCTACCTCCAGCAGAGAGTCTGGGAGCTCCAGGAGGTGATGGAGGAGTACCTGAAACGTGTTAGGATCAACCTGAATGATAAAAACAAACTGATCCAGGACTCCTTCAGACTTGAGGCCCAGCTCAGCCTCACCCTCACCCAGCTGAAGACCTGCCTGCTGGGGGGAGACTGTGACTCCAGGTGAGACAATACAGTAACGGCATAAAATAATTGTGACAAAGGGTAAAATGCTGAACAGTAGAGTACAACAGAGTAGAGAAGAATGCAGAAGCCTATACAATCTACTCTTCTTTAGTACAGCAAATCAGGATGAAGTACAGTAAAATGCAGTAGAACATAGTGCAGTGGCTAAAGAGCTGTTGACATGAAGCACTTGTTTTGTTCTTCCACTGTTTGTTCCTCCAGATGTTTGAGGCACTGGGCCAGCGGAGCAGCATTTCACACCCAAATGTTGGTTCACCTTGCTGGTCTTGAGTACAAGGCCGAACCCCTTGCTGCAAGGACTGCACTGGAGCAATACAAGGACGACCTCACACAGATTATACCTGCTTACAGGTAATATGGTAATCTATCAAACAACCAAAGTGGATGTTCTTATCACCTTCACAGCAACAGCTTATCAGTCAAAACTCAAGGATGGTCCTACATTTGAAAGTAATGACCCGGCTCCATATACCACACGTATGCCTGCCCATCTGGGACACTAATGGAGCCAAAGTGGGCTACAAGTTGGGAATATTTAGATTGCAAAAATTGTCCAAAAGTGCAACTTTCTAACACTGTGATAAGGCTACTTCTTGGTGATGAATTTGAGTTTAACATTCTTGGAGTCGACTCCTCAGTTCTAGACTTAATATGAATGAAACATACGATAGGATGAGCTAGTCATAGTGCTATGCAAGTCTGTCTTTTTATTGGCAGTGTTTTGGTGGGGCTGGAGTCTGTGATGCAGGTGGACAACCTGTGCAGGAAGGAGAGGATATGATTTACGCAACATAGAGTCCAAGTACAAGCACTGAAGAGTTTTTTGAGACTATGTTGTCAGACAGCAAAAACACAGAAATTCAGTGGAAGCAGGAGACTTAAAAAACATACTGACAGTGGAAACCACAGCCACACAAGGCGCAGCTGTCTGCTATGAGACAAGCTCTCCAGCCTGTTCCAGATATGACAGCAAAAACAAAAAAAAAATGTTCATCACACTGTCAGAAAAGTGTAGCCTTTACCTTTCAGCTTACATTTAGACTTACCACACATAGTAAAACTATCCAACTAGACAGTGGGTGTCGACAATCATGACATAATTAACAATATAAGAGTTGTTATAAGAGAGTAAAATGGGGAAAAAATGAAAACTATTTTTTTCACTAATTGGTTTGTAAATGCAGTGACCATTAGACAGCCCCTCGCCTGTTAAGCTAGCAGCATTTGACCACTGTAATTTTGATTAACCTAGGTTGTCTAAACTAATAATAATATATTTATGGAGCATTCTTTATGTTTTACCTATTACAAATCCAGAGATGAAAGAGTCAGTTTTGAAGAAAAGTGATAAAATGATTTACTGATTTTTAAATATACTGTTTTTCTACGTCTGTCCCAATTCTTCTTGCCATTCTGACACCTCCATCTCTTCATTTTAGGCGTTATAAGTCTAACACAGTGTGTGTTGTGAAATGTCGAGGGGGTCTTCCGGCATCACGTGACCCCTCGGGTGAGGTGCCGGAGGAGGGATCCATGACAGGACTCACTGTGACAGACAGAGAGACAGGAAAGAGTGTGACCATCCCGCTGTCTGCCATGGAGGCAGAGACAGGTACACTTTCTTGAATAACCATGGAAAATATTTATCCCTTTCCCAGTAAAGTTGCACTTAACTGAACTGAGCTGAACTTAACAGGGAGAAAAAGGAGCGTCTCTGGGCCTGATATCCCCTCAGCAGCTGCGTCCTCCTCCGTTAACCTGGACCTGATCACCTCAGATCAGTACGCCCAGGCATACCTGGACCATCTGTTCTCTGAAAAAGGACCGGTGGCAGAAGTGAAGAACTACTTTACCAGGGCCAGTGACAATCTGAGAACGTTCAGGACTGAACCAGGATGTACAAAAAGGACCGGGGTGAGAGATGTGATAGAACAAGTTGATGCAGTGCATCTTAATGACCAGGCAGAGGGTATAAATGGAGAACAAACAAGTGAAAGGGGAAAAGGTGAAAATCAGAAGGCAGAAAGAAGAGGACGAGAAGAGACAGAAGAACGAGATCAAAGAGATGAGAGTCTGAAGCTGAGTATTGTAGAGACACAGCCAGAGGAAAGCCTCAATCAGAGTCCTCACAGTGCAACAAGTACTTAAAGACAATGACCAGATAGAAGCACAATGTCGGTCCTTTATTGAAGAGAAACATTAAGCTAATCTCAGAAACATGAAGGATTTTTGCAATGCTTGAAATTATTAGAGAGCTTAAAACAGATTGATACACAGAGGTTGGCATTTATAATAATATACTGATCTGCTCCAGATATGACAGCAAAAACAAAAAAAAGGTTCATCAGACTGTCAGAAAAGTGTAGCCCTTTACCTTTCAGCTTACATTTAGACTTACCGCATACAGTAAAACTATCCAACTAGACAGTGAGCGTCGACAATCGTGACATAATTAACAGCCTGAGAGTAAAATGGAGAAAAAAATGAAAGCTATTTTTAGCTAATATGAGCTTTTGACGTGTTGATGTCATTGTGTGATGACGTCATTACGAAATTATGTAAAACTGTGTCATTATGTATAATACACAATGACAGTACTCAAACTGACTGGCCATCTCGGCGAGAAATATTTGAAATTTATTAGTTTAGATGTTTGTTTATTATCACATATTTTTTATTTGTGAAAGTAATATAAGCACAATACATTTTTAATGATCATGTAGGAGTCGCTGGGATAGAAAAGACTGTGACTTACTTCTCTTGACAGCACAAGTGTTTGTCATTTATTCTCTGCTTCACATCTGAACTGACAACAGATGCGTGCGTCATCTCTGTGACCAACTCTTAAAGATCTCCTCCAGACATGTATTAAGATATATAAAAATACTCTGCTTGGAACAATATTGTGTGTCACAAATTATGCTAATAGGCCCACCCCTTTAAAATTAGATTTTCAGTGAGCTCAGAGAAACTTTCCAATTTCTGCAGATGAACGTGAAAACAAACTCTGCACATACATCATTCTGCACAGTGAAGCTCAAACATCCAACTGAAGGAACAAGAAGAAAAAGCTTCTTAGCACTAACTTATCTTTTACTTAGCCGTTTACTTATCGCACCCAGTAGGCTGCCTGGTCAATGCACAGATAGGGAAGACACACTCTCCTCGGCCGGTTGTGGTTTTGCACGTCACCACTTCCTGTATCTGTCGTTTCAAATTAAAAGCCCTCTATGCACTTTTGTAGCCAGGCAGACAAACCTTGTGTTATGACTGATTGTGTAACAGAGAAAATTGTTTTTGTTTCATTTAGATGGAAAATGCTTGCATTTTAGCGTTTGAGTCACTTTCCAAAAAATGCTAAAAGGTTTCTAAATAAAATTTATACAATTTAAAAGTAGCTAAATTTGTTGCTAGTTGCTTTTTAAAAAAAGTTGCCAGGTTAGTCTCAAAAGTTGCCAAATCTAGAAACAAAATTGCTAAGTTAGCATTAGTGCCACTGGCAGCAGGAAATCTCTGTTTAACCTATTTTGCCACTGAAGCAACAAACAGAGTAGCCTCCTAGCATGAAACCATTATATGAAAATCTAATATTAAAATGAATTTTCACTAGAAAATCCCTTTGGTGCCTCAAAGCGAGACTATGTAACATTTGAAAGAAGAGATAACACATGAATAAAAAGATGAAGTAAAACACCATCACTCTATTTAAACAATACACTCTGTGGTTTTGCTGCTACAGCCTTACCTGGTCTGGTACGACTAATTTATGGTGGTTTACGTTAGCTAACATTAATAAATTTTAGCTTGTTATTGCTGTGTAACTGATATTACTGAGTCACTTTGCAGTCTTTGACTATTCACTACTTGTGTTCCTGTTGATACATGTGATATCTTAGCATCTATTGTTATCCAGATGTTGCCACTTTCATTCACAACAAAAGTTACATAGGCTCACTTTAAGTCCATATTTGGGCAAGACTGACAACATATTTGATGATGCAAATTCTGCAACAGTGTGACCAGGAATGCTGCCAAAATAAATTTGTATGATTATTGATTACAGTGTAAGATAGATGTTTCTACATTTTCGAGCCTATTTATGAGCCTAAATATCTGTGTAAATGCAGACTTCAACTTCTAATAAACAAAAATTGTTTACATTTGTATTTTGTGTCAGTTGATTAATGTCTAAGGTAAGTAGCAGTGTAATGAAAAGTACGAACATTAAGCTGCATTTTCAAAGGTTTTCTGGCTTTTTAGAGCAATGCAGCACAAATTGTTACTCGGAAGAAAAAAAAATGGATTCAAATTACATGGCTGTGACTTTCTTTTGGTACCAAACTCCTGTTGAAAGGTCAAAAGCAAAACAACCTGTCCGCCACCCGCACAAGACCATTTCCCCAGTGTATGTGAAAGGAAATGTATGCTCATAAAGGGGATATTTTGAGTGACGTTCTACAGGAGAGATTGCACTTTCCATTAAGTGTTTCTCACTCAGAAAGGTTGAAAAGATGCTTTCCCTCTCAGCATTATGATGCACGATGCGGCAGGTGGGCGAGCAGGACAGGAAGGAGCTCTTATGTGGCGTAGCTCGCAGCACTGTGTGAATGTCAAGCCGGGAGAGAGAAAGCGTGTGTGGATTTCTGTGTGTGTGGGTGTGTTGGTGTGAGTGTGTGAGAGGAAGAGAAGGAGTTGGGGAGTGTGTGTGTGTGTGTGTGATTGCGTACATGCTTGTGTGTCTGGATTAGAGAAAGGAAAAGACGAGGAGATGAGAAGAGTCCAGGCATGTGCAAAATATTAAGTGTGTGTCTGTGTGAATTAAATAATGGGAGAGTGATTATGTGTGTGTGTGTGTGTAAAAAGGAAGATGTGTGAGTTACTTTGAGAACAGGGGATAATAGGGATGGCAGTATAGAAAGAAAGAGGGAGAGTGGTACAAGTGGTTGATGGTTTTTCTGTGTGTGCATGCGTGTGTGTGTGTGTGTGTGTGTGTGTGTGTGTGTTTGTCAGGTCTCGATAGCTGTCGATGAGTCACACTTCACAGCTCCAATTACTGGTCTCTGTGCTGCTAATGCTGTCTGATTGGTGTTATTACTCTCTCGCTCTTTTATTCCCTTGTTCCCTTTCTCCTTTTCCTTTTCTCCAACTGGCTATCAGATTAGTGTGACTTTATTATTCAGTGTAATGTAAATCTGACCAGCTTTGTGCACATGCACTAATGAAAAGCAGTACATGAAATTGATATACACCATTACACAGCGCTCTTCTTCTCCCTCTTTCTTGTTATATTTCTTTTCTTGTGCTCTTTTCCTCTATTTCTTTTTAATCTTTAATCTCACCACGTTCCATCTCTGATCTTTAGAAGCAGCATTTTCTCTAACTAGTTGTCTGTTTTTTTTTTTTTCCTGGAATTTACTTTGAAGGGCAGAGTCATTTTCTCATATTTCAGTTCAGATTGATTTGTTGACATGGTGAAATGTCCCTTTCATAGGCTGAAAACAAAACACCAACACCTATGTTTTTGTATTTCAGTTTTTTTTTAGATGTACCAAATTACAGTCCAATTATGTTTTCAATGTACATTTAACAATTTTTTAAGACAAATCATGAAATTTTAAAGATTTTAGTGGTCATTGAATCAAATGCATTTTGTGTCAAAGAAAATAAACACGACATAATCCAGTCGGTTCAGTCTTAATTGAGTGCTCTTGAGCTGATGAGTTTTTAGAAAGTGAATTCAGTAATGCATGTAAATAAGCTGTAACCTAAACTGCATCTCTGTGGAGGGAAACTAGACACAGGAGGAACATTGAAAGTTCACACATTATCAGTTTATATACCACCTTCAAAAAAAAAAAAAAAGATCAAATTTCCTGTTGTTGTCTCTTTTTCTTGCTTCCTCTTGTCTTTACTAACTAACTAAATAACTAACTGGTGGGACATTTATGGACGATGAGTCAAAAATAAAACCAGAGGAGGGTGAGAATGTCTTTATTAAAGTAGGGTAACTCTACCTGATAGCCTGTGTTTAAGTCCATACAGGTGTAGTCAAGTGCCTCTATATCAGTCTGAGCTGTGTGTGTGTGTACGTACTGTAATTGAGATGATGTTGACGCTACTTTTCCCGTCTCCCCTCTCCAGCCCTGAGTAGGTGTGTATGTGTTTGTCAGTGTGTGTGTGTGTGTGTGTGTGGCTGTGTCTGTACTTGGATGCCGAGGTCGGTTGTCATGAAAGCGTCGCCGCGGCAACAGAAACTCGACATCATCACGCCGCCCACAGCCTCTCAGCAGAGAACAGTCACTGACACAGAGTAACCTACTGTCGAGAGAGAAAGTGTTTCAGTGTTTGTACTGTATGTGTGTTTGTGTTGGGAGATGTGTTAAACTCAGTTGTGTTTTGATACTGTGTGTGTGTGTGTGTGTGGTCCAGGTATTCCTCATGTTGTGGGGACGTAAATCATTCACTCAAAATATCCCCTTTATGAGTAAAGACTAGGTTTAAAATGAAGGTGCATTTAGGGTTATGTTAAGGTTATAGTTAGGCATGTGGTGGTTATGTTTAGGATTAGGATGAGTCTCCAGGAAATCAGTTAATCGATGTAATGTCCTCTGAAGTGATGGAGACACAACTGTGTGTGTGTGTGTGTGTGTGTGTGTGTGTGTGTGTGTGTGTGTGTGTGTGTGTATGTGTGTGTGTTCTTGCGTGGGTGTCTGCAAGTCAAAGAGAGGAGGACATGGTCATCAACTTCTGCCAGAAGATGGAAGACAAGAAAAGGAGAGAGAGTTTGAAAGAGCAATGAAGGAAGAAAGGGAAGGCAGGAAAGCAACAGAGAGAGAGAGAGCGGAGAGAGGAGAAAGGAAGAATTGACAATCGACAGAAGGAAATCAAAGGAAGGAACAGTGGCGAGAGGAAGGAGCAATGGGAGGAGAGAATGAGATAGAGAGGAAGAAACAAATGTAAAGACAGGAAGATCAGGCTGGTAGAAAATAAGGTTCAAACAGAAAAATGGAAACTTAAAGCCACTGAAAATCTGTCTTCAAATCTGAAGTATTTCTCTACAACACTGATATTCTAACTAAAATAGTCTAAATCAAAACATCTGTAGTTATTATCAAATACTCAATGAATCTGCTTCATCCGTACTGTGTGGACATGGTTTGATCAGGTTTGACAGTGACTGGACAACCCATAAACTGTCATTAGATTTTGATTAAAATGTTGATAAATCCTGATCGGTGCACAGAAGTCCACTTCAAACCAGTGAAAAGAGCACAGAGGAAAAAAAGGAAACAGAAATCTCACATTTGAAATAACCAGTAACAATGTGTTCATGCAGAACTCCATCACTCATAGTAAGAAACTGGACTGAGAAAATTATTTTTCAGGGCCTTTAAAGCTGCATTATTTGATGTTGTTGACCACTTAGAACAAGCTGAGAAACATACCATATAAAGTTCTTATGAGTAATATGTTACAAATAATTAATGCAAAAGTATAACAGGCAGGAAAATTATTGATTAAGGCAACTTTAAGAGCTGAATAACACTGAAAGTGTTAAAGGACCATACGGATGGGTTTTTTTGCATATTTTAACCCATCAACTCACATTATTGCAGAGCAGACTAAAGTCATATACTGTACAGGCTCTTAGATTGATTTCCTATCTTCAAAGTAGCCTTTTAATTCTATTCACTGCACTGAAGAAAAATTAACTTGCAGCAATTTGGAACATGCTTGAAAGAGATAATCCATCACAAGGAACAAATTATTTGTCAAAGGTCCACTGTTGTCAGTTGTGAGTAAGGGCTTTTGAAAACCCTCTTTTAGTGTGTTCATGGACGCTTCAAAATCTCTATTGAAGCTCCTAACATTAGTGGTAGTCTTTTCGCTCTGATTTTCCAACAGCAATCTAGCTTGTGATTGCACTGTATCTTCTGGCGGCCGACTAACATGTTGGATGATGTGTGAAGGTTCTCGAGTGCGCCATCAAGGAGATTTCTATAAATGGTCCCTGTTCTAAACGAAGATTATATTCTTCTTTGCCCATACAAACTTTACTCATGATTAAGTATTATATGTTAAATATTAATATCTTCTTTGGTCATATGTGATAAAAATGATAGTATGGTAATATTGTTTATCACTGAGAAAGTAATAGAAAGACTGGATGTGATGTTTTATAAGTATTGAATTATAAACATCAGGATTATTTCCCTCAAACAAAGTTATAAAGTGCATTATGTAGGACATGTGTCTGAAACAATTCTGCTTTTTTCTTCAATTTCTTAATTTCTACATTTGTTTCAAACACATCAATGACATTTTTTGACCACATTCAGAAGTCATGTTAAATGTTAAATGATTAATATGCAGTGTATTATGGACAGGGATAGTCAATTGTGTCAGCTATGGAGACTAAAAACTTATAATTATTTTAAAGTAAAGTATTTTCAGATATGACTACATATCAAAGTCTATATTGTAGATTACGTATGGTTAAAAATCTGACGCAAGCACACACATGCATTAAATTCTCCTAAGTTTCCTCACCTAAACATCTTCTGCATTTAAATAATTTGTAATTTGTAGAAAGAAACCCTTTAATTTATAGTCTAGTCTTGATCTGAGGCAGAGAACACACAAACACACACACACACACAAACACACACACACACACACACACACACACACACACACACAGGATCTGGGGTAGAGTTCATGCTCTGGTATTTGCCTGACATTTAATTTCAATCCACTCCATGTGTGTGAAACACCTGCTCTAACATGGCAACAAACACACACACACACACACACACACACTATATGAAAGCATTTTTATCTTAAGGCTGTCAATGAAGCTAGTTAAGCAGCACAGGCAAAAGCAGAAATAATGTACAACATTTGTACTTTATAATGGTCTCGTACTAGGCTTTTATTACATATTTTATGTGTGCGTTGGTCTTACTGCACCTTTTGGTCCTTTTAGTGCTGCTAGGAAGAAGTGACAGCCCCATTACTGGAAACGAACCCCCTGCCTAGACATCCAGACACTCACCCCCACTTTTTTTTCCAACAGACTTGACATTTCTACAATAAAAAATGCCACTTGATCTGCTGGATGAGGGACAGCAGACTTGGAGAGGGAAAACTATGCATCAGATGGAAAAGATGATCAAGGAGATATGTCAAAACACAGATGCAATAAGAGAATAATCAATCGGGTAAATGCCAATGATGACAAGTACTGTATATGGTAAAATGCTTATCGAAACTTTGTCCTGATATGGCTTTTCTGAGATTTTAAGGGAGGCTGTTTAAGGTTGTAGCTGTTTCAAAATGCAAATTCCACTATGTATTTTACAGTGTACATGTGTGCCAGTTAAGTTTTGGTTAACATGCATAGCAGTATCTAGATCTGTAAACACAATCTCTGTTTCCTCAAAGTTGCGCCAAATTTTGAGACGCCCGTTATTTTATCATAGAAAAGCTTCTATACCCATTGAGATTTAATGTGTTTCATCACCATAACAATGATAACAGATTTCAAATCATTCATTACGTAGTCTTAAGGGTGTGTTTGCACACAGAGAACATGATGGGACCAAGACCGGAGCCCTGTGGCACACCTCACATTAAAATGTCTGATGATGAGGATGCGGGATTCAGGATAAGGCTGGCAATTATCTATATGTTTCTTATTGTCAACAAATCTCATGTGCAGAGCTAAACCAACAATGATCAATGATCAATCCTACTTACAAATATGGTGTGTGAATCCAAAGCCTGATATATCATATTCCTTTCCTTTCGTATTAGAGTGGCATAACTCTAGTTTGGTTTTCTTCCATTTACATTCAGCTTGTCTGCATTTGTATTTCATGCTCCCTTTTATCTATGGAACATACAGACAGGAGTAGAACTATTTTTTAAAATATGCCAAGAAGTTTAAGGCTTATTCTCATCAAATCTACTCACCATGTCTACAGGTTGTGCAGAGGTTGCTGTCTAGGTTTACAGTTCTATTTGCCACATCTTTAACTATGATAATAATTCTTTAGGCCATTAGAACATTGTCACCACTACAAATCAAAATGACATCTGGAGCAATTCTCTCCTGGCTGGATGACAGCATATTTCTATTAGGAAGTCTGTGCACAGGTCTGGCAGATATTGTGATTCCAGAGCTGTACAAGACGTCATCCTCGACCTCTGAGACAGGACAGAATGCTGTCTGACTCAGAGACAGAAATAAGGCACACAGAATAAAGAAGTGTATGAAGGGCAGTATGTGGACCAAATTCTTGTCTAGACGGTAAAATGATAGACTGACATATTGAAACACAACGACTCAGTGTGTCACATCTGCCACAGCAACCTCCCTTGACACTCCCTCTTCATCCCATTCTGTCTCTCTCTAACCTGCTGTCACTTCTCTAGTGGCATTTTCTCCCTCTCTCTCCCTGTGTGTCTGTGATTGTCTGAGTGGAAGCAGGTGTGCTGGACTCAAAGCAGAGCTGCACCAGCTGCACCTCATCACCGTAATCAAGCCCTCCACAAATACCTCGCTCTTCCACTACCACACTGCCAGATTGTAGCCTCTAAATCATTCTGCCTGCTCTGACTCAGGTCCTTGTCTCCTGTCCCTCATGTCAGCACTGCTTCCCGGACCTGGACTCCTGCTCTACTCAGCTACCTTGGATCCCACTCTGGATCTGCTTACCTCGGCCCCTAACTCCCCTTGCCCTAGCCTCAGTTCCTGGTCTCCAGCTATCAGCCCTAGCACCAGCTTCCCAGCCACCAGGCCAAGCTTCAGCCCTAGTTTACCAGCCTGAGCTTCCCATGGTCTTCACCCTCATCCCCATCACCATCATCAATAAATTATCATTTAACCTACAACTTGCCTACCCCTTGTCTATGTCTGCACCTGGGTTCACTCGTTCAGAAACTCCACATAACGTAGTGTGCATTTTCCTTGTTATATTGTAGATATAGACCAGACTCTTCTGGCTCTTAGAGGAAATGTTTTACACTTGCGAAAAGGAAAAGTGCCATTAACCTTGAGAAGCATATAGACAAAACCACCAGACACACTAAATATAGACTTAAAAAAAAGAAAAGTCAACCCACACAGACAAGCACTTTCCATGTTACATCACCATGTTCCCAGTCTTTGTGCTAAACAAGACTAAAAACACATCCTGGACCACCTCTTAGGTGAACACACGGATGAAATTGACGTCAATCCTCCCATCTAACTCCAGGTAATACAGCGTGTTCCCAAAATGTACCATTGTTCATTGAGAGGCCCTGCACACCCAGACAGTTGTTTTCAGTTATTGTGACTTGTTAGACCTCTGCTCAGGTTGAAGCTGGATGGAGTTATGCTGGAACTGAAGTGGGGTCACCAAATACAACATACCAGTAAGGCTGATTAAGGCAGAAGTTTTGCCACCTGAAAAGGTGCAACATGGTTCGTACACAATCACACAATATTGAGAAGAGGTCTAATCAGGCAAAATAAGTGAAAACACCCATTCCACCCTGTTCACCTGTACCATGGGCCTGTTTTACTCATAGACTGTAAAAAATATGGACATAGGCACTGTGAGGTCACCCGTTGGTTTCTGTAGAGTGGTTCTTAAGCTTAAAGTGGGCGGCTCCTAAATGGGCAAAGAGATGGAGTAGAGGCATGCTGAATGAAACCTGGTTGCTGAAACAAGCCACCTGGCGGTGAGCAACCTGTCACTCAAAGCAGCCGTGTCCTTAATTATGCATAACTTTATGGCTCAATAAAATTTAAATGGGTGAGAAAAATTCACCCCTGGACAGTTGTCATGAAAGGGGAAATTAGTTATAGAGACCAAAACTGTTTTTTATACCGGGCTATAAACATGTTTATTTCTGCTGTAAAGTTGGGCATTTTAACATGGGGGTCTATAGGGATTGACTCGCTTTTGAAGCCAGCCTCAAGAGGCCATTTGAGGAACTGCAGTTTTTGGCACTTCCTCATTGGCTTCACTTTTCAGCCCCGGAGGTTGCCCCTTGGTTTTACTCTGTGATTCTGAATGGTGATGGGCAAAGTTCTTGAAAAATGTAATCACTCACACATCACACATTAATAAGTAATTACATTGCTTTACAAATTACTCAACAGCAAAAGTATTTAGTTACATTACTGGTTACTTTGTCATCAGTCTATTGTCTGCTCTGTCAAAAGTTCCTTCAAAGCCTCCACATTACATCCTCTCTGTTTAACATGTGTAGAGAAAGACAATGAGACACAGTATAACAAGTAGTCAGCTACAGTTTTAACGTATTTACTGACCATCAAAAGCTAACTCACAACTCCAGTGAGTGCATAAAGTCCCACCCTCTCAGTGAAGCTGCATGTTTTCACAGCCTCCAACTCTGAACTAAACCAGCTGATTCCTGAGCATAGTCTCACGAGTAAATAAGACAACTGTGGAGTTACCTGGAGTCGTATTTCTCCTTTTTTGATGAGTGAGTCTCCTCACTTGCAGCACCTGCATCAAGCTAGCCAGTCTGACCACTGGACTCAAAGAGACCAAACTGATATCAACCATCCATCGAACCACCGGTAAGACAGCAAACAAGTCAACCCCCAAACTGTTGAAGTAATGGAGCGCTACTGGGATTAGTGACTGTACATTTATGTCACACTTGCAAAACCTTTTTAATTTTGTCAGGGAAACCATAGGGTCAGAGCTTGATAGGTTTTCTTACCGCTATCTTAGATTTAGAATTTTCATATACAACACTAAAGAAAATACATGGAGATTTGTCTTTGCAGTGTTGCTAGTTTGTAAAGTAACTGCTGTAAATAGAGTGTAGACAGACTTCCACAGGAAATACAATATATGTCAAAAGTTTCCTTAAACAAAAACTACTTTAGCACTTGTGTGAGACTTTGGATGTCTCATCACAGAACTTTTTCTAATGTATAGGCTTTAGCTGAGCTCTGACAGACAGCTGAAACAAAGAGGAATGAACAGTGGAGACAAAATCAAAGCTGGTCCTGTTCTGTCTCTCTAAGTGGTTGTGTATTGTTTGACAGCCAGCCAGACTTTCCAACAGTTTAGGCTTAATTCAGCATTCAGGAGCACCCATGTACACACATACAGCGATAAACTATCACTAATTTGCCAGCATGCTAACCTGCAAGCGGGGGCCTTCCAGACAAACGCCTGCCTAGAAATCAAATGTGACAGCATAATGAGATTTTAGATGAACAGAGCAGCAGGAAGGTAATGAAAAGAGTCAAGGTAAACACGTGTACACAGAAAACAACAGCATAAAACACACTTCAACAAATAGTCTTTTTTGCTGACTCACGCATTCTGCATTGGTGAGCATCATAAAAAAATCTCACCAAATTATCTTCAAATGCACCAGACAAACTTTATAAGAATACAATAAAAAAACCATGCCCAAATAGGAAGATGGTTTAATGGTAATGGGAGGAATCCATCACTTTGTACACAGAGAATGGACATGATCCATCACAGTGGCAGCACGGGAGGAGGAGAGGAACCAAATGCACTCATCCATCAGTCAGAGGTTATATGACGGTAAACACTTCCAGCTGACCAGCTGTGTAACCCTCTGTCCATTTAGTTTTAAAGTGTTACAGGTTGTAATTTTCACCCTCAAACTCCACTTTGACCCTCCACTTCAGCAGGGAGATTGAGCAGCAGTGTGCTCTTACTCACAGCAAATGCTTGGGAAGGTCGAGGGTCAAACTATTTTTGAACATTCTCCAGTTGGTCAGCTTAATGTGGAGTAATAGTGTTTTTTAGAGTTTACAGTCAATCTGCTTCTATCCATGTCCAGTTTACATTAACCCCAATATCAGCAAAGGATATTCATGTCAAGGGATTTACCATTTATAGCAAATACCGTATTTCCTCAAATAAAAGACTGTAGTCAATAAAAGCCGGGTCTCAGATAATGGCCGAGGCTGTGGTCAACACAAATAATGGCCGGCCCCGAAAACGGGACGGAGAAAAAACAAGGGTGGATAAACTTCTGTTGCCTGTTATAAAATGTGCATGCCAGTTAAGCATAATGTACATTTCCACTGCTTTAATTTAATAAATTCAACAATACAATCATGCTGTTTCCAATACTTTGTTGTTCTGAATTACTCATCTAAAGTATTATTGTCCTATTTCGGTCACTGTGTGTATGTGTGTTAATATCTCAGCAAACTGCAGTTTGTAGAAATGTACAAGTGCCACAAGATGGCAGTAGCTTCATTTGAAGTACCATATGGGACTTGTGCAAGTGACTGAATTTTCCACAACACAAAGCGAATTTGAGCAACATGGCGCTCGGAAGTGCTGAGTTTGTATTAACAGCATAATGCAGTAACAAAAATTTAACAGAGCAAACGTAAGCAGGTCAGAAAACAAGGAGGCTTCATATTAAAATATGAACAAATATACTTATCAAACACGGGGAATTAGAAATAAAGGCCTCTCTCTAATCTAAGCCTGCTTCCAATAAAGGCCTGGTACCCTCTGAAGTTGAGGTAAATGAAGGTCCCAGCTACTATTTGAGGAAATACAGTAGTTACATATGTTAGATATGGAAGAAAAGGCTTTGAGGAAGATCTAAAATAATCCGAACAGCAATAAGGATTCTGCAGAGAAAACTAATCCTCCCTAATAAACACTTGCATGGACATTAAATCTTAATTAAATCAATAATACCAAGCAGCAAATAGCATTAGCATGAGCGTACCAGCATAATATTGAGTAAATAGCGAAAAGTGTGGCGTTTTAATGGACGTGCTTTACACTTGCAAGGATATGATTGGATGTTACTAGTCAGCTGACACAGCCACACAGCTGTGAATGAGCCAGTGAACATGAGGCAAAGATGAAACCGTTGAATGCCAATCAGCTAATGCAAGTGCTCTGAACTAACTCTGTGCTCCATTCATTCAGCAATATGGATGTTGAATGTAATTTGAAACTTATTCACTTGTTTCTGTCTTTACATCTTTGAAGTGGCCAACAGCCTATGCCTTTTCAAGATGTCCTAAATAACACACACAACAGGTATATGCAGCTTTCAAACACTTGCATTGTTGGTTTGGTTTGCCAGTAACGATGGTCCATCTTCAGGCTTTTTCCACAGCAACATGTGGTGTGGTTACGGTTGAGAATATGTCCGGAACAACAGGCCAATACTTTATGGGTGATACACAAATACTATGACCAAACCACTGAAACAAATGAAAAATATATGCAGTTGTGGTTAAAAAAAAGAGTCAAAGAAACCCTGTGATAAATGCTTAGCTAGTCCCATTAGAGAAACGTCTCATTCTGAGTGTTATCACAGTTGCAAAACTTCTGTAATGTTATCAAAGAAATCAGAAGGACAGAGACATAATTTTTCATGTCATATGCCACTGAGATGTGGATTTGTCTTGGCAATGTTTTTAATGCACAATGGATGAGCGCATATAGATTAGGCCTTTTTCACGGCAGATGTTTTGACTTGTCATAGTAGGAAAAGCACAGATGTTACTAATAACATTGATGACTGCTCCGCTCTGTTCAACTAGTAAGCCGTGACAGTGAGCTAGCACGCAGAATAGCAGAACCCTATAACCGAAGCGGCTAAATAGGATTCAGCCATAATTAATTTAATTGTTTACACTTGTCTTTTTTCCAACTGTGAGAGTATCTAACAGTCTCTCCAAACCAGGGACGCTGCTCCCAACATATGAACTAAGATAAGCTGACTGTGTACTACCTGCAACAAAGTAAAAGAGCGGCCTTTTGCACTTAACACAGATATAGTTAGGTCAAGTTCGGGTCCATTGTTGTGTGTTGCATACAGGCCTGTTTTATAAATATTAAACTGTGTGCTCAGTTGAGAACTGGTACTTTATGGCTGGAAATTGAGATTGAGAGGCAGGGATAAAGGTATTCCTGCAGAGCTATGTCTTTGTGTTTTTGTGATCTTGGTGTTCATTTTGTGTTCATTGCCCTTTGTATAGTGACTTCAGGAATCATTTCTTTGAAAAGTGATGGATGAATTATCAATAGAATGAGGTTGGTTGAAGTCAAGCGTCTCTTTAACATGTCTAGGTCTTCTAACAGACCTAGACAAAGCTTTACAGATCTCTCCCTTCCACATGATGACCATGATGTCCATATGACTATCATAGGGTTCCCCTCAAGGCCCTGCCGCCAAATATATACATACATATAACTATACCTACTTAACTACTACATGGATTTTTCTATCAAAAAGATTCAGGCGAATAATCCTGATTTGTTTTGGTTGTCTGCAGGTGATATGTTCAGTTGGCTTTTTAATGTGGAGATTTTTATGTTGGTAAGATTTATAGAAAATGAATGGCAGCTCAGACAGAAAACACTGTTCAACATCATAATGGGAGATTTCAGCCATGTAACCTGAATGTTTTGAAATGTACTCTTCTTGAATTTGTGGAACTGTATATTACGATTTGTCACGTGGCCATCCTGGTTATTGTCCAGTGTCTAGTGTCTTGTAAGCCCATATGGGCTGGGCACCAAAAAAAAGGTGCAGGACACTCAAGTAAACAAATCAATACAATTACAATGTAACTGCTATGAAGTATTATTTTCAAATTCAAATTATGCATTCAGTACAATGCACACTGATGATTTTGTCCTTTACTTGCTGCATCTTACACATTCACACCATCCGCAACACTCCCACTTCAACTACACACCACATGCACATTTGGGGTGTCTATGATTAAGAGGACCCTCATTGATATAATGCTTTCACTAGATGTCCTAGAGTGGCATTAACGCAACATGTTGAGACTTCCCCAACAGTTTTGGCATTGGGTGTTATGAAAATTAACAGAGAATATTAAAATAGTAAAAGATTTTCCTGTGTCAGTAACAAATCCTTCACCAGGTAACACTACACATATGTGATAAGTTAAATAACACAAAAGGTGCTGCTCAAAACTAAAGGTGTGCATCTGTTGAAACCGAGAACTTCAATTTATTCAAATCTGCTACGATACAGATAGAGGATTTAATTAGTCTATTAGTCAAACATTTAAGTCTCTCTAATGTTCTTTCCTTTGGTAGATTAAAATGAGCTTTTCTGTTAATTCAAATGAATAATGTATGTGTTTTGAATTTTCTCTGAGAAAGAAAGATCGGTGAATATACTGTATGTGTTAAAGGGAAAAGCAGCAACAATGCACGTTCATTATTTTTTCATGGAACATGTAGAAGAACAGAGGTAATTAATCAGCAGTGATGCAGCTGTCACTTCCATCTCTGACACAATGACAGAACAACTCAGATGACAGTTAATGAGACGTCAGCCGCTCAGACAAATGTCACTTTCATCATCGAATGTCTGAACGTATAAAAAAAAAAGAAGAAAAAATTATGTTTGCACATAAGGTTGAGTGTGAGATAAAGGCAGAGAGTGAGAGCTGGTTGCAATTCCCATTTACTTCCATTAAATGAAAATGTAAAAGCTAATGGAAATTTGCATAATAATAAAGCTTTCATATTAAAGCTTTTCATTATAGATTAGAGGTAAGACACACACACACACACACACAGAGACAGTAGAAAGGCAGTGGACTCACAGGGTCTCTCAAACAGGGTATCCCAAACTTTATTTTATTGGTTTTATCAGAAGTACCATGTACCATGGAGAGCAGTCACAGTTAGTGGCAACACACATACAACAACTTTCCTCCTATCAGTTGGTGTTCAACAAAAATTAATAAAAAAGAGAATTAACACACACGCACACTCACACACGCGCGCGCACACACACACACACACACAGAGGACAGAGGCAAAAAAAAAGAAAGAAAGAAAGAAAACAAAAAAAAAAATCATTATTATCTTCATTATTACCAACATTATAATAGTTGCGGTTATTGTTCCATCTTAAAAAACACACAAATCAAATCGACAAAAATGACATTTCTGACTACACCCTGTGAGAGTGAAGAGAAAAGAGAAAAAGAAAGAAAGGATGGATGGAGGAGGGAGACAGTGTGGAGGTAGAGTGAGGAGGAAAAAAAAAGATGTGCTGGAGCAAAGGATGGATTAAGGAAAGAAAGATGAAAGGAGAGGGATTTAATAAAGAAAAATGACAGACGGTTCTGAATCCGACAGATGGTGACTCAAGTGAAGACAAATGATCCCTTGAGAGAGTCAGACAGATGGGGTCATATACCCACAGATATATTGTACATAACTATAGATGCAAGAAGACAGATAGAAAACACTGGGAATACAATCAGGTATGGAGATACTGTTGAGTCAGTGGTATAAACAGCCAGACGCATGTCAGACAGAAAGACAAACAGGAAAAAAAGTGACACTGTCTGAGTCAAAAAGTGAAAGGATTGACAGAAGCCCATCTGAAACTCCCCTCCGATAGAAAAATACAAGAGCACAGGAAGTGAGATGGAAGGAAAAAAAAAAAAGAGACAAATCATTCTAAACCAGCCAGAAAAGGAGAAAAAGCGAGGCAGAAACAAGCTTTAAGCAAACTACAGCTTCTCCAAAAAGGCAATATATGTCATTCTTGAGTGTAGTGAGTGTTTTTGTTTCCTTTAAATAAATATGTAGAATTAATTCTCTACGGTTAGCGTGATGGCCATAAAGTCCTCCTCACTTATAACACTGTACAGTATATACACAATATTATTATTATTTCTTTAATGACAAAATAACCTTTAGATGTACATACAGTATTCCTCGCCCTCTGTCAGAGAATACAGCCATGGTATTAGAAGTAGCAAGCAGTGTCTTTTTTTTTTTTTGTACAAATAACCCATGCAACTCCCATATAGATTATTTATTTAAGATACATAACTCCTTTAAGATCTCATCTCTCATTCAATAACAGCAGATATTGCCTTTTTAACAAAAAAAAACCCCTTAATTAATCAATAATGTGCAAGTTACTCCAAAACAAAAGACGACACCGTCTTTGTTTAAATTAAAAACATACTGTTGTTAAGCTCTACATACATTAAAAAAAAAGTAACTGAAAAGAATAAAAGGTGAACAGAAAACCTGAATCTGTACAACATTCAAACCTTCTTTTCATTAACACCAGGAGAATGGGATACAATTCTCTATAACTATATACAGACATGTTATCATTCATGCACAGTGTCAACAAGTAGCACATTGACATTCCAAAATATGGAAAACATGGCATAGGGAGACAGAGGATAAAAAGGGATTTGGGAATGAGGGAAGGAAAGACAGAGAACAAAATGATTACTGCCCCATTTTGGTTACTTTGGCAGCACAGAGATGTGAAAGAAAGACAGAGAAAGAGGGGAAAGAGACACAGAGGGACAGATAGACACCATAACAATACACATGCTGGGCAGGAGAAGTCCATTTCAATCTCACTGACCCAGAAATCAATGTATGGCTGTAACTTCATGTTTTTTTTTTTCCTTTAATTTTCATCTTCTTCCTCCTCATCTTCCTTCCTCACATGTCCTCTCTTTAACAACAACCTTTTACATCGTAGTTGTTTCATGTTACTTCAACGGTAGAGAATAGCTCTGGTAATGTTTTTTTTTTCCGACAGTACATGAATCGCTGCAGCGTGACGTTGCACAGCTTGTACCAGCAGGGGTGTTTGTCCTTCCTTTCATTCGTTTCGTTCGTTCGTTTTGTCTGTCTGTTCGGGGGGTTGCATTAATTTATCCCTCAGTCTGTAAGACAGACAGTCAGTCAAGAAGTGAACGAGGCTACGAAAACGCATCATCAACCTTTACATCAGAAGCAACATTGTTAATGGTTCACAACTGATTCAACACCGTATTTTTTTTTTTTTTTTTTTTTTTTACATTGGGTACAACATTATTATTGTACATCAGAATCAAAAGACAAAATCTCTGTTGTTGTTTACATCAGAAGCAACTTTGTTAATGTTTTCAACGAAACAACATTGTAGCCGTTTCACATAAGCAACAAGAACCAGTGCAATTCTTTCCCCTCATTTAAAACCCTGCCCACTCCTTCAAACCCACCACAGAGGAATAAAAAAAATCTACTGTATTATACAGCTCGTTTTTCTACCCCTTGCTTGCTCTTAGTGTTGTATATACAGCGGTGGCCTGGCTAACCTTTGACTTTTCAAACCTCAAAAATTCAAACCGAAGCAGGAAGCTAAATTCAAGCGCTATTGTGAGTCTTAAGTTGCCTTAGAAGAGAAAGGACCTGGTAGGGTACTTACAATCGTGGCAGCTAGTCGCAGCTAACGTTTAGCAGAGTTTAGCTTCCCATCTTGGTCCAAACCCTGTGCGGCTTTGAACAGCTGTCATTAATCTGCCATTAGCTTCACGTCAGACTAGCTTTTAAGTCAAGGTAGATACACTGAGAGGTGGTGCAACCAAACCGGCTTAGCGAAAGAGCTAACTTCCCATAAATGAAAAAATGTTAGCTTCTGGAAAAATTGTGCCGCAAACTAATTTGATGCAAACAACTACATAACTGCAAGCTTTTCATTCCCGCACAAGTTAACTCGAACAAATTAGGCAGCATGCACATTTCAAGTAAGTCCAACAATATTTAGCAATATGAAAGGTAATTTATACCCTGTTGAAGTTACTCAAAAAGTGATGCAAGCTGCGTCTGCAATGTTATTTATTTTTTTGCGCAAGCTAGCATAACTTTTTACAGTGTATAAACCTTCAGCTCCATGCCAGTGAAGAGACAAATGCATACAAATTTAAATAGAAAGATTCTGGTTAGGTTTAAAACAACATCAAGGCTTCTTTTGTCTTTCTTCAAAGTGTTAATGAAATATGAATAATATTTGGTGTTTTAAGAAAGATCCATTGGTTAGAAAATCCTTTTATAGGTTGGACTGCAAATATTTCTGATAGAAAGATTTCCCTTTGGCAAAACAGGGGTAAACTGCCACTCCAAGGCCTTCACATGAGAACAACTACTTTAATGGAGAGCCACACATTGTGCAGAGTTTGGTAAATTCAAGCAATCTGACATTTCACTTCAGTTCAGCTATCAGAGGGGTCATTTATTTTAGCACTTAAATGTTATAATCTTTAAGTTGTCCCCATGCTGCTGAAATCAGTCATTCTGGAGTGGGTTCTCTATTTATAGTGCATCATTTGGTGACTCAGAATACTACAAAAACTAGAACATTTTATTGGTTTTTCTCAAGATATTCTGGATTTGCCAAACTCATCCAATCCAGGGCTCTGCTCAGCTCTAGTCTCTCACAGGGGTTGAAAGCTGTCTGTGACAAGATTGTTGCCTAGTTTTAAATGGATTACATCTAGCCCCGACTACTTACTTCACAGATGACATTTAAAATACTACCTATTATATTATACATCAAGTAAAAAAACAACATCAGCAGGAAAATTCTGGCCAATTCAGATGCATACAGTATAGTGCCATTTAACAAAGTATGGACTTTGAGAATGCCTAAATATACAGTAAGTTTTGTATATGTTGCGATATCTGTGGTTTTGGCTGAACAAGTAAAATAGTTAACAGTCTGAAGTGTAAACCTCTCTGACAGACAGTTAATATATAGGCTGGAAGATTTTATTCTACACATATTTCTGGACAGGCATTTGGGTCACTTTCATGTGTTTGATTTGGCCAAAAATACATATGGAAATATTTTCAGAATATATTTCTTGTCTGTTTATGACTGAACCATGTTGGTCTCGGATAGTGATAGTAAATTGCTGCTAAGCTTGATGATGTCTGTTGGTTTTGTAGTTGAATGTAGTTCATTTGACTGCTCATCGGATAGTTTTAGTCTTCTATTGATCTATTCTATTCTATCTATTCTATCTCTTTAGAGCAGGTACTGATGCATGTTTACTAGCTGGCCCTCACTTCACAATCATGTATTGTCCTGAAACGGCGCGCGCCTAGTGTTTCCAAAACTCCCATTCGCCTTCTAAGCTGTCGCCACAACTCTTATCCCATCTTGCACACAGGCTTCAGGTAAAATTTAAGCTCAAAATCTCAGTAAGAGAGCTGAGACACAATGTGTTTTGTTGTTATACTTCACTCCATGAAATTACGCAACAGAGAACTTATTTGTAGATAGAACCTGTTTGGGCCTGTATCATAAAGTGAGATTAGACGTCTGTCAGTTGCACTTTGGGCTTAACCAAGGCTTGCTGGTGTCATGGCTCACTTTAAACCAGGGTAGATCACCATGGCTGCACAGCTAATGAACATCAACTCATTGTGCAAATAGACTCATTATTTCTGCAAATTCCCAACATGGACAAAAGCACCATACCATAATAAGACAAGTGATAGAGCACAGAGCGGCATGTTTACATACTAAAAGGTTCATTTTGCCTTTGATGATAATTATAGCAAAGACAAAAGGCGTATGTGTCCACAGTTTCTGACATTAAGCAGGAGGCTAGTTGACCATGTAGTCATCAATGAGTTATGTTGCATATTTGAAATACTTTTGTTAAGGATTCTATTAACTGGATTCACAACAGTGATTGGTCTGATTAAGCTATTTTTTTGTCCTCCATCGCTGTCACTTATACCATCTCATACTGTGTTAAAAATGCTCCTCTTGCTCTGTTGATGTTGCATGTTATTATGGCTTGTATATACAGTATGCCTTCCATCTCTTTTATGTGAACATGCTCATAGCTGGATTGGAAAATTCAGTTAACAGGGCCACGTGGTTATCCCGAAAAACCCCAAGAGAGCCTGACTTACAGTTGCTGAACTCACTTTGTGATACAGGTCACAGAGATAGAGTTTCTGGGGGTGGGTGTTTTCCAACACATAGCTAATTGAATGAGTTACGTAAGGCTTATTCCAGTTTTTATACAATTTACTCCAGACCTCTGTGAGCTTGTTAAACCGAGTCTGGCTGTCTGAGATTAGATGTAAGTTATGTTAGATGTCCCAGCATTTACCCTGATCTGTTTGTAAGCCTCCGCCTCCACCAGCAGCAAATACTTTCGCGCTATTCCTTCATCTGATGGCTCAAATATAAAAGACTGAAAAGTAGTTGCTGAAGTAAAGTGTCAACAGTTGGTTTCCACAGCCTGCTGTATGTGAAGCATGAATCTTGCCACTTACATGTTGGCTCTTCAATCAAGAGCAAACATTTGCCCTTGAATAAAGAAATCATATTATGTCTATATTATATATTATTCGGCTTCCTTTGGGTTAAGGTCTTCATGATCCACATGGCTGAAGGCTAGTATAATTAAGAAACATAACAATGAGCAGAGGCAGCCTGGGAAAGAACAGAGTTGGGTGATTTAATTTGGAATAAGGCTGACCCCAATTTATAAGCAGTCTTTGTAATCAACTGGGAAAGACTCCCACTAAGAAAGGGCTAAGTCTCGCCTTAATGAGATGTCTGGATCATAGGGTGATTGGATATTTAGCTAACTCTGGATACTTGGTCTGGCGATGTCTGTACCAAATTAAGCTGTGAAACTGTTCATGTAGTCTTGTTTTTTTTGTTTTTTTTAAGCCACACTGAAGCAAAGTCCAACTGAGCAAGTTGTTGACATGGTAAAGGAATACAAATCCCTGTTAAATAGTCCCCTAAAGACCAATCTATGTGAAGAATTATAAACCAAGGGTCAGGGTTAGGGATTAGTGGTTGTTTCATACAAAGCCCTTGAGGATTTTGATTGGTCCACTGACCAGCCAGGGAGAGGTGCTTGAGACATGCATGGATAATGACAGAAGCTGTTCAGTCGACCAACGGGAAAGCGGCACCAGAAACAGACAGCCTATGAGGTTTCACAGAGTGCGGTACCTATGTTTTTCAAAGTCTATTGCAATGTTTCGATTGACACATGAAGGTGGCAATCTCATTGGTGGAAAACCAGGTAACAGAATTCCACAGTAAAAAAAAACAACAAAAAAAAAAAAAACAAGCACACATAAGATTAACCTAGATATTTATGCAATGATAATAGTTTCTCTAACAGTTTTAAACGGTAGAGCGGCCATTTTGTCCTCTCAGACATGGCCTTATTAAAGGTAAAAGCACACTAACCCCTTCTTGATTCAAATTAGACCTTAAATCATTTACATCTACAGTATAAAGCAACAGAAAGAGGGCCCGTTCAGGAGCGCATGGCGTAACCAAGACATTCAGAAGGAAAGAAGTGGAGCTATAAAGTATGTTTAGCTCTTTGTATTTACATCTCTAACCTCAGTGACGTTCAGAACATTTCGCTTCGTTGAACGTGCCCTCTCACGCAAAAGAGTCTTACTCAGCCTTTCTACAGGTTGGTAGAGCGAGAGTCAAAAAGACCTTTTAATACGAAAGCATATTCCGTCTCACCCAGCGACAGCAAAACGAGAGGCGACTTTTTCACAGTACTTGACCATCTTCCCACAACGCACAAGCAGCGAAACACACAGTCACACACTAGCACACACACAGTTTGTTGTCATTAAACAGCTGTGGCAATATATCCAATATCTTCTGATTGTGTTTTCGGTATTGTCTGGTCATGCATGTACATACTAACACAGTTATTCTAGTCTTTTTCTGTCTCACTTGTCTCTGTTACTGCAGCTGGACGTTGGAGTTCACTGCTCCAACTGGAAGGGGTTTAATGGGATTGCTGTTGTTGAATCCACAAATCCAAGCTGGTAACTGTGATGGTGTCAGTCTGTTTTAACCTCTCTGTGGCACTTCACATTTTGATTTCTGTATGGTTGAACCAGCTGAGACAAATTGTGTGCATTTATTTGTGTGTGTATGTGCGTTTGTGACTTGGGGGGATTAGTTTTACGAATTTAAAACAGGGGGTTTAAAGACAACTTTTAATTGATTGGTTTGGATTTATAGATCGAGACAGAAAATGTATTCCGGTAGTTTTAGTTTATTCCTTTTTCTTTCAAGCTTCTTTAGCTCCTATGATTCTCCTGTTTGTCGTTGTCCTTCCATGCATCCGTACTTCCTTCTATTCTGTTTTTAGATGCTTTAATGTGTCCTCCGTTCCTTCATTCTATACATCCATCCATTCATTCGTCATTCAATCTATTGCGTAAAGGGAGGGAGTGATAGATCAACGAGACAGCCTTAATTTTCAAATCCATCCATTCATCCACCTCCCCTTGCTTTCTTCTTCCATGTCCTCCCTCTGTCCCGCCCTCCCCTTCGTCATCTCCTGCCATCTTAGAAGCCCTGGATGTGGCAGTAAGCCTCCAGTGAGGAGAAGAGGATGTAGAGGAGCCACAGGCTGACGAACAGCATGGTGGTCAGGGCCTTCGCAGTCCGGGGCCCGCCCAGCTCTCCACCGATCTCTGGTCGCCGCCGGTACATCAGTGTGGCGACGCTTATAAAGGCAAAGATGGTGAAGAGCGTGACGGAGAAGGCCAGTGTGCCCGGGTCCACCCTGAACTCCTTCCCATTGCTCTGGTGGTAGATGGCGGCGATGGACCACGCCACCTGTCAAGCATCAGAATGGATGTTGAATGGAATAAAATTTCAAATCAGCAGCGTCAAAGAATAGAATTTGTACAATATCATATCAGTTATTGTAAATACATTAATAGTTATTACTAGTATCAAGTGCCAGTGTACTTCAGCTATCAATCAATTAATCTGCAAATTAATTGGGACTCACCCCGATGCCCAGGAAAACATTGACAGCGTTGGAGCCAGTCACATTTCCAATGGATGCGTCTGCATATTGATCCTGGATAGCAGCTACCTTGCTGGCAAAGGTATCTGGGTGGAGAGAGAAAAATTTTTGCATGTGATGCATTTTCTGTCAGTACTTCCTCAATGAATGCCTATCAAAAGTTGGAAATAAATACTCCAAACCTTGCAGCCTTGCTGTCTTTCTGCATTAACATTGCATGAGATCGTCTGCAAACACAAGTCTTTTAATTTCAGTATTCAGATAGGGGAAATCCGATTGCGCCAGATTTTACTAGTCCTATAATATAAAAATTAAATAGAATTGGGGTAATATTGCAACTCCATGCAATTCTTTCTATATTTCCAGTTTTTACAGATATATCAGGTTTTTATACATTGTTTTAATTATGTCATGTTTTTCCCTTTATACATTTTCTATTAATTTTAGGCTGCGTTCAGACCAAATCCGGCAATGCATGCAAAACGGCAGCCCTTCCACTTATTTGAATGAGAGCTGTGCATTTGCCCTGCAGGAGTGGGGACGGCATACGGCTCAGCAAAAAAACGCTGCGGCCATCCGACAACAACAGTTGAACTGGAATCAACTTTTGTTGAAATGCAACCCAACGTCACGCTGCGATGGCCAATCACATACATGCAAGCATACATTCCTGGTGGATTACTTTCTAACGTGAACTCCATATTTGACTGTTTACCTCATGATCATTGTGACGAAAGATAAAGCAATTGCCGCCGTGATAATTTGTAAAATCCTGTCTGTGAGTTTTACAAACTGATATGCTGTGTTTTGGCTTCTGATAAATCCTTGAATGCATTAATCTGTGACTCCAACTTGACTTCCTTGATAGTATTTCATTGTGTTTCATTGTGCTGGATTGCTGGATTTGGTCTGAATGTAGCCTTAGGAACAGGCTGTTATGCCAGACTGAGTCCAAAACCTTTCCGAAATCACCAAGGCAGAACATTTGGTAAAGATGATCAGTTGTTTGTTAGTGTGGTGTACAAGTTTGGTTGCTATGGATGCTGCAGAATAGTATTCCCCAAGTTCTTACTCACACATATTTAGAGATTATACTTCGGAAACAAAGTCAGACAGCATGCTCTTTAATTGGAGCATATTTTAGATATTAATTATTAACCAATTTCTTTTGATATTTTTATTCCTCTTTTACCTCTGGATTACGATCACCTCCATCCCTCTGACTGTTTGACCAGAATAGCTTCAAAACTGTCCTGGTTGCCATGAAATAAGGTTGTGGACACTATACTATACTATACTTTTCTCTAGGGCCACCATCCAGCACGTGTTCTGACCGCTTAATTGTAAACGTGAAGAAGAAAACTTTTGATTCTGGACTTTTCCTTTCCCCTTCTGTCACCATTAGCTACCGTTATATAACTGTTCTGTCCTTTGTACAACTAAGAAAGTAAAGGTTAGTGGGAGATGATCGGGCCTTGGGGAAGGCACAATGCATTGCACTAATAAAAAAAGTGCATTCACTGATTGAGTGAATGTTCTGCAGTACAAATGGGTTTAAACATGAACTCTTGATCTCGACATGCAGTAATTTACGATTAATACAAGAACATAACAACAGAGAGGGGCATTTTTAAAAAATATATTATACTTATAATTATTAATACAGACCACTGTGCAAATCCTGTTTTCCACATTGAGACAGGGAACCTTAAATTAGAAACCATAATCTTTAATCCTGTTACAGTGTTCTGTCGCTGGCAGCCAGCATGGGCCGGATTTGGTCCAAGATCAATAATTTACAAGGCTGAATCTCACTTTGCAGGGGCAAACAAATCTTGGCCTGGCAACTAATCAGCATTGCGGTGCTTAGTCCCAAAAATTTCCCTTGGTGTCGTGTTTGCCAAACTATGGCAGCTCCAAAGGGACACTCTTCCTCGCTGTACAGAGAGTAACGGTATAGACCCTGCCAAATCTGAACAGTAGCTTCACTGAGAGCACAAAGAGTGAGCAAATAGCCAGCGGTCAGTTACTCTGTCACTCTGTTCTCTCTTTAATTTTCTGTACATCTTCTCCTCATTAGTGATTTATGTCTTACTTTTATCTATAGAGAGAGAAGAACAAAAATGGAGGGAGAAAGCAACAGAGTGAAGGAGAAAAAGATGAAAAAGAGGAGGAAGGGCTTTCTTGGAGTGGCAGCCAAACTGGCGGAGGAAAAGAGGATGATGGGAGGACCGGAAGACGACTGAGGAGGAGAGGGGTTGGAGAGTGGGGGAGAGGCAATGGGCCAAAGAAAGATGGGAAGAGTCCAGCAAAGATAAATCTCCCCTTACACCTTAAAGCTTCAAGGACAAGCAGCCTGCTGGGCTTAAGTGTGTGTGTGTGTGTATGCAGGATCTATTTATTTGCGCCCGTCTGCCCTCGTGTGTGTTGGTGTGTTAGCGAACGCCACCTGGGTCCAATCTGATACCATGCCTCCACCAGCTGGCAAAGGCCTGTGTGTGTGTGTGTGTGTGTGTGTGTGTATGCATCAATTGGTCTTTGAGTGCTGATTGAGTGGGTGAGTGCGTGGGTGCTCGCATGTTCGGCAGCGGCATGTTTGTGTGTGTGTATTTGTGTGTGTGTGTGTGTGTGTGTGTGAAACAGGTTCCACTCGGCAGCTCCTTCTGTGAGAGTATGCCTCCCTTGAGAGTTTTCTGCCCTTTTCCTCAGCCTCTCTGGCAATCAACCGGTCTCTCTCTCTCTCTCTTTCTATCTCATCCTTCCTCTCAGCATCTTCTCCCTTTACCTCTCCTTCCTCTCTCCTCCGCTCCCTTTTTCCTCTTGCCCTATGGGGCTCACTGGGGAGGAGCATTGATGTGCTCATGGCAATCTGGTAATCTTCCTTCAAGTGGAATTTTTTTTCCCCAGTGGTGGGCTTAGAGGAAAGATTAGGGGGTCACCAAACATTAGGGTTCAGAGGATGAACCCTCTGGTGACTTATTGATTGGAAATTTGTGCAAGACTGACTGTAGATGATTTGGATATATGTATATTTATATACATCTTTACCACAGCATCTCTGTGCATCAGCTGAAGGTTTGTACGAAGGTGTCTGCAAACTCAAGCAAGTTCTACTTTAGTCCTCAAAGACCTTAACGCCACTTTAATTCCCCTTAATGTCCTTAATACCCTTAAGGTTTCAGGGCAATTTTGCCACAACAATTTTTTTAAAAGGTCAAATGTGCTTTCATCTAATGTCATTTTAAACAGTTATGTTCCTGCCTTAGTCAAAGTCAGTCTACATATTCCACCTCATTCATTATTTGACCTGAAATATAATAAATATAAAACATACGTACGTACATGTAATAATAAATGTTTTATAGACCTAACATTAACTACACAGATCTTTCTTATATAAATTTTGTTTATCCCATTGAACCCCCCGTACATTTTTCACAGTTAAAATATATTTATTGACTTCCTGAGGCTAAAGTAAAGTGATACAGGCTTTACTTTAAATATACTTTGGACTTGCGAAGTAATGAGGCTCAGAGGTTTCACCTAAATCCCCTGAAAACAGCCAATTTTTAGTTTTTGTGTTTTATTATTCTCTTTTAACAGCTCTACTCCTGTTGTTTTCTTCCAAACTATCTCCTCCTCTCTCTGACTGTGTGTTTGTGTGTGTGTGTGTGTGTGTGTGTGTGTGCATGTGTGTATGTGTGCGTGTGTGTGTGTGTGTGTTAGCCTGGATAACTGTGATAAACGAGGTTAATCATCGTGGAACCACAGCACAGGATGGGTTTTATTAACTGTAATAGCCAAAGAACTGGAAGTCTGTTTCTTTGTGTGTGTCTCTGTCTCTCTGTGTGTGTGTGTGTGTGTGTGTGTGTGTGTGTGTGTGTGTGTGTGTGTGCGCGTATGTGAGTGGTCCACGAGAGGTTCTGTTAATAAGGCTGAACCACTTTGTTTCCATTCTGCAGCTCTACACATTTTGTGTGTGTGTGTATCTGTGTGTGTCGCAAGTGTATATTTCTATTTGTGTGGGTGCAAATATTACATTTTCTGCACGCATACAAATATATGTGTGTGTGTGTGTGTGTGTGTGTGTAAAATAGTATGTTATACATCACTTTTATCCCTCAGCTTCCTAAATGGGAGGACAGAGACCATCTGAGCCTGACATGACAAATAGCACTATGTTAATAACACAAGGTGGTCACAGTACAGGCGTGTGTGTGCATGTACAAGTGTGTGAAACCTATTGCAAGCTTTAATGTATTGCATGTATGAGTGTATGAGTAATTACAGTTGCACAGTTGTTTATGTGTCTGCATGTTTCAGCTTATACATCCAGAATTCTAGCAATTACTGTTTGTCTGCATGTATGTTCTGTCTGTGTGTGTGTGTGTGTGTGTGTGTGTGTGTGTCAGTGCAGAAAGCAGCAGACCGGGGCCAAGGTTAAAACATATTTAACCGGCTGCTGCAGTCGGTGGCCATTCTTCACGTTTAGAGGATGATCCATGCCGCTGTCTGTAGACTGCACTGCTTCCTCTAACAAGCTCCCACGCATAAAAATACACTTGAGAGTCTAGAAACTACAGGGTCAATCATGGCAAAAACTCCTTCAGAATGACAAGAGGGAAAAACATGAGCGCTACGTTTTTTCTCTCTTTTTTTTTTTGGGATGTTTAATCACTTCACATAAAGCGAGAAAAAAAATAGTAATTCATTTGCAAGACTGTTCTGAAATGCTGTTCGTTTCCCGTTTCCAACCACGAGTCAAGTGTTTTCCTTTAAAAACCATGACCATCCCTGAACCTTAACCACACGGTTGTTATTGTAGTCATGACGACAAAGGTTCCCTAACCTTAAGGAAAGTAATCATTTTAACTCAAACTGTGATGTTTTCCTGAACCTAACCAAGTTGTTTTTGTGTCTAAAACTGACCTTAACCGTTGCATTGTCACATCATAAAACATATCATTATTATTATACATAGATTATTAAACAGTGATTGGTAAACGGTTTTGGGAAACAAATGAATGGAGTCCTGCCAATTACTGCCGATAGGGGTGTTAGATCAGAAAATGTTTATATGACCAACAATATATTTTGATATATTTTATATATTTTAAATTGAAGGACTTGTGGGAATAAACAGTTTCCTTCAGCTCAGAAACTGTCTTCCCTGTTCCCCAAATAAATTAAAATAAATAATTTTGAAAGTAAACTACTGTACAAATCATTAAAATGAATCACGGTGACTTGATTAACACTTAACAATTTGCTTTAAGAAACAAATGTTCTCAATTTGGTAATATGATCGACATGGTGACGGGGTGGGGCTATCTAGATTCTTTGTTGCCTTTTTCTCCCTTTTTTTCCTCAGTTTAATTTGTTGTTATTACTGTTCCAATATTTTTTATGTTCTGATTAAATGTCAAGTGGATATCTGTATAAAACATTGTTTGGCTTCATTATTATTCATTGTTATCTGTATATGAACCAAACTGCTCAATAAAATATGTTTGTATCTTGCAATTTCTCAAATGCAAGATGCATCTTTGTAAAGTTTTGTGTTGTGTTAAATCATTTTCCTACATGGCTGCAATACCAGTCAAATGTTTGGTCCAAACTATTGACTGGTACAGTATGTATTACTATTTTGTGCTTACCTATAGTACGTGTGGGGTTTCCATTTCCATTTCCATTGTTGTGTTATAGCTACCATTGATTGTTGTTTAAAAGAATATTAACTCTGATGAGGCTTTTATACAACAGCTATCAGTGTAAAGCAGTTCAGTTTTTTTTTTTAAATTTTCCAATATACACACTCACACAAAGAAATGGGAGGAATAAAACATATAGTTGTAAGAAATGAAGCAAGGAATTGAAAATGTCAAGGTGCACGCCCTGAAGGGGATCAATTGATTAATGCTAATCCATTCCTAAATTGAAGGCGTCAGGGTACTTTATGCTCATAAAGACCTTGTAAAGCTAAATGCCAAATGTGGAGACAGAAAGGTCTTTGATTAAAGCTGGCAGAAAGCCCGACAGCAAGATATTTAAGATAATTAAAACAGAGACACTGATGGATCAATAGTAGAGCACACATACATGTATACAGACATAAAGTTGAAGTCCACACACACTCACCTGGAACAGAGGTTCCCAATGCGACAAATACTACTGCTGTGACTGAGTCTTTCAGGCCCACTGTGCAGCCAAAATGACTGGCCAGGTCCCCTGTGACAACATCAAAGGAACATCATCATCACTGTACTTAATACTACTATCTAATAAAACAATTGTGCTAAATATTCCATAAATACAGAATATAAAAATAAACATATCTGAGCATCTTTTCTGTCACTTTAACACTACTATCCTGTTGGTTTCGTCGTACCTATGACGGCGGTGAGCAGTCCGATCATGCAGATGGAGACGACGAAGCAGGCCCAGCCGTTCCAGTACTCTGTGGGTGGTACGAAGGCGAACAGAACCTTCCAGAAGACGGTGAGGAAGTGCATGACGTAGTCGAAACATGACGGCAGCTTCTCCTCCCCGCACTCCTCGTCATCGTCATCCTCGCCTGCAGGAGAAAGAGGGAAGAGAAACGAGAGGTTAAAGACGAGGGCAGCAGGGTCCTGTTCTGCGTACAGGTGTGATTCCATCAAAGTTCTCAGCTGCAAAGGAACAAAAATTCTGATTGTTTACATGCATGGAATAAAAGCTGTTATCCTCCCATCCCAGGTGCAGCAACAGCTTTACTTGGAGAAATATTGATCCAGGTGGAAAGTAATAAAATCTCTTGAGCCTCAGACCAGTTGGACACATCATGAAAACAGTATATCGAATTTGATTTTGCGACTGGAATCTGTACAAATCTGAACGTCATCCTGTAGTGTGAGCTGCTTAACAACAACAACAACATACTCTGCAAAAATCTGTCACTGAATGTTTAACGTCCAGTCTTTTTAAAATCAGAATTGTAAACATTTTTTAATATGTTTGGATAACTTCATGCATAAATAGGTCAAACTCATCTCAGCAGCATTATAAAGTACATTATGAGGAACCATGAAGGTGAAGACGCCTTAATCTAATAAACTAATCAATGGAAACATAAACAACACTTTTTGGACACATTTTGTTTACTTGACAAACTCAAATTTGCCCTGCTGGGAGAAAAGAGCCGATATTATCTGTCCATGATTGAAGTGCAACAGATTAACTCCAGCAAAAAGAAACATTTTAAAGTCAAGTCTACAGTAACAGAAATGCGTTATCATTACGTCATTACAGATGTAATCAGACACAATCGGACTAATTTTGACCTACTGATTAGCAGGTGTATGTTTGTGTCAGTATCCAAGTCTAATCATTGCTTGAGGACATGGACTACAGCCAACCACATACTGTTAGGCTTTGTTGTGTGTGTGTGTGTGTGTGTGTGTGTGTGTGTGATGATACTCAATATGTCTGCTGAACATGAGGGACTACTTGAAACATGAAATTTAAATTACTTTAGTCACTCACTGAAAGAGATAAACACTCACATGGACCATTAGCAGTCTATGCACTTCTCTGTGTGTCTGGCTGTTGTGCTGCTCCATTTTATAAATGACTCAAATGAATGAATAAATGAGATAACCTGCTGTTTCATGAAAAAACATTGACTGGGTAAATCCCAGTGAAAGCCCTGATCTCTTATTGATTTCATCTGTTCCACTCATCCACTGCATACAATTAATCTTCTAAGAGCCTTTGGTCCTTTCAAATGCACATTTCCATCCATTTTCTTTTTGTTTTTTTACTGACATACAGTACCAGACACAAGTTTGGACGCACTTTCTCGTTCACAAGTGTGTCCAAACTTTTGACTCGTACTGTATGTCATCAAAGTAATTCATAAAATGTTGAAAGACACCTGATTTTTAGTGTCCGATAACAAGAGTTTGTGCTTGTTTCCTGTGTTATCTAACAGATTTATACAACTGGGGGTGGTTTTTTTTGGCTTCCATGTATGAAATTCCCCTGTGCTAATTGCTATTTAAAGCAAACGTTTGTAAACGAGAATATTCTGTTGTGCTTTTTTGAAATAAAAACGTAGAAAATCAAAGAATCAGAAACACAAACTCCCACATGCACCCTTTCATTTCACAGTGACAGATAAATGATCTCTTTTGAATCATGTCATTTAGGATTCCATACATGAATTAAAAATAAGACTGTCACAAGAGATAATAACATTCTAAGAAAATCTGAAAAAATCTGACTCCACACTCGAATCGTCCTCATCTCGGCTTATAACCACACTGATCCCGACACGAGACTGGAAGTTTCCACAAATGTACCGCAGCTGTTGACACTTTGAGTGCTGACCTTCTGTTATAAGCAACAATAAAGTTACAAGACAGCCTGATATTTAAGTCATAAACATGAGTCACGCACCAGATCTAAGTGGTGTGTTGTGTAAGTACAATACATTATCCTGGGTTAACATAGATTAATGCACTCTAATAGGGTCAACGGCTTCCTCAGGGGTCACCGTCCTGAAATTAAACCCCTCCAACATGTACATTGTTTCATGTAATTAAAAATAAATGTCTCCTTTTCAGGGTGAGCACTTGGAGCTAATCAAATCATTAACTATAAATGAACAGTAGAAGGTCAGAACAGAGAGCGATGGCTTCATCCACTATTATGGTTTGGTACGTATGCACACGCACACACACACAGAGTAATGGATTATAAAACAAGTCTACCTGAGTTATGTCACTTTTTACTTTCAACAGCTCTCCTTGCCTCCCACACAGTCTATTATGCTCCTCTCTCTATTTCTTTCTCTTTCTTTGTACCGATGTTTATACTGTTTATGTTCTTTCATCACAGTCTCGGTTTCTTTCTTGTCATTTCCTGTCCCTCTGTGCGCTAATTATCTATTTATGTTGGTGCCCCGCCAGCATCCATGGAGACATCACACTGTGGATTGACCATATCGGGAGAACGGTAATGTTGTCCAATCAAGTTAGATTGAACAGTGGTTCTCAAAGTAGGGTCTAGGGACCCCCAGGGGTCCTTGAGGGGGTTTCAGGGGGGTTTCATCCGTAAATAACACAATGACAGAATGTATGACTATTTTGATCATGGGTTTCATACGCTTTCTGTAACAAAAAAAGCAAAAATCTTATCAGATGGGGAACCCTGGGACAAAATCTTGAATTGTGTCTGCTCCTATATTTAACTTTTGTGGTGTTGTCTGACAGCCCCCCTGTCAGTGTTGACCACTCCATGGTTTTGGTTAAATAAAACATCCTTTGCCTTGTACAGCATAGTATAGATTCATGTTTCTGGCACCCTCATAACATGAATCTCTCTCAGTCTCTGCTATTTGGCTCATATCTCTATACACTGTCACTCTTACTTCTCTATTAGCTTTTTTCCCCTCTTGCTATAAATGCTTTCTTCCTTCTCCGTCTCTCTATTTCCATGCTCAGTTAGGCGTTATGGTGATAAAGTGGTTATCCAAAAGTAATTCTTTCTTTCTCTCTCTCTCTGTATTCCACACTCTTTTCATGCTTGGTCACATTTTGCTGATATAGTCTTTATATAATTGAATATTCTCTGTCACTTTCTTACTTCATCCCTCTAAATCTCCCTCATCCCTCCAGAACCTGCTGTTACTCTCTAAATGCCATTGTCAGTCTCGTCACTCCGTTTTGTGTGTGTGTGTGTGTGTGTGTGTGTGTGTGCGTGTGTGTGTGCGTGTGATCTGTCATCTCAGTGTTATTTTTAAGAAGTCCAGACAAAAAAAAGCCAAAAAAAGATATATAATGTCCTAAGCAACAATAAATAAAACAAGTTTACATAAAATTGCAGAAATATGCATGCACACACCTATCAATACTCTCTCTCTTGCCCTGCAGAGGTGTTGGCGTGTATTATCTTTTGCTGCTCACTGAGCGTGCCCAGAAGCTGCGCCCTCATAGGTCAGGGCCGATATGGACAGCAGCTCTTTACTACATGCTGCCAGCCATGCATGTTGTGTGTACATGAGTGTGTAAGTGTAGTGACTGTGCGCTTAAAATGATCCGGTCTGAGCTCAGGGGACTTGTGAGAATCATACACCACTGTCTGTTTACACAAAAAACACATATCCACACACGCACACTGGGCTTTGAAAAAGATGCGTCCAAACAAGCTCTCGTGCAGAAAACCCCCGAGTTGCTCTAAAACGACTCCTCAATCACCCTACATTACAGAAGAAGAGAGAGAGATTCTGGATAATTCATGTCAGGCTGCATACAGCTAGCCACCAGGGTTCTACAAAAAAAACCCCCAAAAAAACACACATTTGAGTCACAGAAATAAGCAGCTGTGGTTGTCAGAAATAAATAGAAGTTGAAATATGAGAGCCCAGCAGGTCTTTTAACAAACTACACTGTCCATGATGTTCAAAGCCTCTTCTGTCCTGTTGGTATGTGGAAAAATCTCTCCACTGTACAGTGGATCTGAATTTTAACCAGTTTCTTGAGACATTCCCTGACCAAACAAAGACAGCCTTACTTCAGACTGACACTGACTTCAGTTGGACAGCTGTGTTGACTGTGTGTGTGTGTGTCTGCATGTGTGTGCGCGCGCATCTGTCTGTCAGAACTCATGCTGACATGCTCATGTTTATATTCATGTTCCACTGGTCCTGTCAGCCTGTCTGTCTCGGACACACACACGCATACGCACACACACACACACACACACACACACACACAGAGTCAGGCTGTCAGACAGGCACCAGAGTCACTGGAGAGTTTCAAACAGATACGTGACACACACAAGTGGCTGATTTTTTTCCTCAGTGCATTATGGCACAAAATGAAATCATTAATAAAGTTTCATCATTCCTTTGTAAAAACTGAAGATCGAGTCTGGAACAGTATCATCATTTTGTTCAGCAAGTGACTTATGTAACATCCATCTGAATTAGTTTTATTTGTGCTGTGTTCGGCGTTTCAGAAGAACAGTTGTCACACACACACACACACATAGTCCATCAGTGCCTGTCTTTTGACAAGCCAATCAGTCTACAAATCAATCAAATAATCAGTCACTGAGTGAGTCAACCGTTCATTGTCATTCAGTGTCTAAAGGATGCAAATTACAGTTCGTGCATAGCAAGGACAGGCAGGTTGTGACGTAAACTGCAGCACAATGAGGGCAACTGAAAAACATGTACGGTTATTCATTTGGCAGATGTTTTCGTTCAAAGCGACACACAAATTAGATTCAATCTAAGCCACAGTACATTAAGAGGTCTCACTAACATAGACCATGTAGCCAAAGTCTGTTGTACAGTACCAGTCAAAAGTTGGGACACACTTTCTCATTTAAGGGAATGGCAAGGTGTGTCCAAACTTTTAATTGGCACTGTTGTTCATTCCTCTGTGCCATAGACCTCCATTACCGTCCAAAACCTATTAAACATCCATGTTTAAATATATCTTCATTACTATGAAAAAGGATACTGTAGTTTATTTGAGTCAATCCTGCTACTGTGAATTTTCACTTAGGGCTGCAGAAAATAGTCTGTAAATGTATTATTTACTCCTGTTTGAGTAATGTTTGCTGACCACTAGAGTGCCCTGCAGTTTTAGGAAATTACCCAGCTTTTTTTGAAAAATGAAACTACATCTTTGCGACCCATTTTAAAGATTGACATCTTTAGCTGGCGAGTGCAAAAGATGAGGTACGGGAAGTTAAAACACAAAGTATTGAGAGATGGACAAACAAACTGCTGATTTTGGTCTTTTTAAGGGAGTTGTTGACAACAAGAAAGAGAATAACACCAGATCTGATATTTGCCAACAGAACTTACATTAAGTGAGCACAATAAAAGTAACCACAACTCTGGACACGAACCATTTCTTCTCTGTCTCTACCATGAATTCAGGTAATTTTCAGTGGAAACTACAAATGTCAGCTACTTCCACGCAACAAGGACTTTTATTTGTGTTTCTCCACCTTCAATGTTTTGCCTTGAACACCGACATTTCTTATGCTTCCCTCAAGTGTGGACACACACACACACACAAAGACATAAGTCTGTAAATAAAACACACATGGAGGAGCAGGTGATGAACAACATGGACTTAGTAATTAGAGGGCAGTGGAGTGTGGAGTAGTTGAACATCAATCTCTTTGTTTCACTTTTTCTCCCTCTTTCTCTCATTCATTGTCCTAACAATCCCTCTCTCTCTCTCTCTCTCTCCCTTGATTTCCTTTCCATTGATTTTTTTGTCTTCATCTTGTTGCCCCTTTCTTTGTGCCTATGCTCTTAGTCAGTCTGGTTTAACAAGAACATGTTCTTCAAATAAGAACGTGTTGTTTTCTTGTATGTTTAAACGGCTGTAAATCTATGTCGTAGAAACATTACATCCAGTCTCTATTTAAAGGCCACCAAGAGTTGTGTCAAGATAGTATTTCAATGCCATTAATGTGTGCCGAAATGAAAAAATAAGTTGTTTACATTGCCTTCCAAAAATGACCTATATGAATGTTTTCTGATTTGGCACCGCTATTGGAATAAGTGGCATAAGTGGCAACATCATGCTACTGACACCTTTACTCCTGACACTCAACAGTCATTATTTGCATGATCCAAGTCTTGATTTGGTTTACTCAGACTGCTGAAGGCACATACTAGCTTCAGTGAAACTTTCGAATACATTTTTTCACAGAACAAGGACTGTTTTCTCCCTCAGAGTACTCACGTGAAGAAGGGATTGCTTCATAGCCAGTACGGACAAGAAGAATGATAACAGTGAACAATAACTCTCTCAACATGTCGCTTTGGGCCTTTTCTAGGGCTCATTTATCATGTGGAAGGAAACACAGCATACAACAAAGACGCTTTATGCTCCTGAAAAATAACATGTAAACGACAGTAAACGCATCCAGGATTTAACACTATCAAACTGCTCGCCGAACGGCAGCATGTTAGGCTTGTCATGCTGTATGTTCACAACTGAACATTGATGAACAAACACATGATCTCTCCCTGTGTCTTTGTGTTAGCTTATCTGGGGAAAATTGTCCATTAGCCACGCAACAAACGAGAGAAGACACACCCACGGGAAAACAGGTCAGTGTACACACAAACACACACAACACAAACACACACACATACAACACATTTCTGACATTTCAGAGCGCTTTAATGGCTGGGTAAATGCAGGTTTCTTGCTTTGAGATAAATGTCATGGTCTCGGCAGCATTTTGCATGCATGTGTGTGTACGTATGTGCATGTCGGTGTAAGTGCCAAATTGTGTTATGATGGTGATGAACCCTTGGGTTAAGCCTTGGCGGATTTTAAATGTCTTTTCATGGCTGCCATCTTAACAGAAAAGCTGTTACAAATCTGCAACTTCCCCCCTCCCTATCATAGACCCATCCCGAAGTTTTTCTAGTCAGAAATTTGTAATAAACATTGTATTTTGGTTAGGCACCTATTCAAGTTTTGAAAGTTTAGAGTGTATAAGGGCTTAGAACATTATGATGGAAGTATATGACAGTCATTCAGTTGTCCAGTTGTTGCAGCAATTTTTGGGTTGATGTAATTTGTTACACAGAATCTAGAGAATCTAACCATTTTTGACCACTTGAGAGTTGATAAAAATGGTCAAAAATACCTACCAAAAATAGCATATTAAGACACCAAGAACTTGAGGAATACCACTGAAAAATTCATGCTGTGATTTGGTATCAAAAACTTTTGACATTTGGAGATTTCTGTAAGAATTGCATTTTTTGATGACTGGATGGCGAGCACTTCTGGAAACTGCTCGTAAACCCCCTTATTGTCAATATACTTAGGAAAGCCATACATCCTCTGAATGCTCTAGGTCTCTATTTTGTGGTTGTAAAGTTTCACAAGGCTGTGATTATCCTACAGGTCACAATAGATCAATTTTATACAGTGAGGTCAAGCTTAAAAAAAAAATGGTCTCACTACAATGAAATGGCTACTGTGGGGACTAACATCATCACACATGAATAGAGTTGGGTTCATTGAACCCACAACAGTCTCAGTTTTACAGTCATACCAAATGTATGCAATTCCAAGACTGTTTAGGGACTCAAGTATGTAGAAATATTCAAATACACCATCTTAAAATAGGTGAAAATAACACATTTATACTGCATGCAAAAGACTGCATGGTTTTTGCCAAATCTGCATGGGATTAGCATAAATTAGGTCTGTAAAGGGGAGACTCGTGGGCAACCATAGAACCCATTTTCATTCAGATATCTTGAGGTGAGAGGTCGAGGGACCCCTTTGAAAACGGCCATGCCAGCTTTTCCCTCACCAAAAGTTAGCCTAACTTTGGAGCGTTATTTAGTCCCCTTCCCGACAAGCTAGCATGACAAAGTTGGTCCCAATGGATGCTGTAGGCTGTCTAGTATCATATGATACCAGAATGTTCACTCTAGCTTTAAAACTTAGCCTGCTACAGCCTCTGAAACACAGTAATGTCGGCTGAGGACGTTGGTTGTTTAATTTAACGGATAAACAACAACAGATTATTTTGCATAGATGAGGCCAAAATAATTTATGGAGTTCTTCTAAACACTGAGATCTTAATCTGACACTTCTAATGTAGAGAAATGATGAGAGAGACAAAGAGAAATTCTAAATTTCTTCGTTCAAGATGAAGGAATTGAGGCTCTTTTTTAAAGTGATTTTAATCTTGATTTCAATCTAATACGTGTGAGAGGAGATAAGAGAGAGCAAGGCAGGATGATAGCGTGAGAGAGAGAGAGAGAGAGAGAGAGAGAGAGCGAGGATGAGAGACAGAAAGAGAGATGAGATTAGACGAAGCTAGCTTATCAGTGTGTATTAAATCCACCACCGTATCAGTAACAGCCGCTCTGGACTTGTTCAAACCCTTGCACCAGCAGTGAGTGTTTGAAAGGATGAGCCACTAAGTTACAGCATGTCTCAATTTGGGATTACTGTGTATAAGTGTGTGTGTGTGTGTGTGTGTGTGTGGCTACAGTATATGGGTGCTCAGTTTGTAAAACGTGTGTGTCAAGTCCACATTGTGCATCCACAACAGCAGCAAAAGATCTCGTTGATCCATCTCAGATTATTAGTCGTTTTGTTTTATTTATTTTTGCCTTTCGTCGTATTCTTCTCTTACTTCCTTCCCTTTCTCTCTTCCCGCTTTCCGGGCAGTGATCACAATTGTTGAAGCCATTTTATCTAATTTTCCTTCTGTGATGTTCTTTCTCCCTGCAGTTCTTCCTCTCCCTTCCTCCTTCCAGTAGGTGCTGTTACTCTTTGAGATATTTTGTCAGGAAAATTAAGTTCATACTCTTTACTCTTGACGCCACCCTTCTCTCTCTCTTTACTGCATTTTTCTCTTCTACTCTTATTTCCAGCATCCAACTGCCCATTAGCCACCCACCTCTTCCAATCATCCATCCATCCATCCATCCATACATGACCGAATCCAACCTCAGAGGAGGTGACTCTGGCCTTATGTTACAGTCAGGCTGCCTCATTTCCTCCTCATGCCTCCATCATAGATTCAGCACACTTCTATTCCACTGGAGAAGTAATTAATCTTTGACCTTTCTCCTGTGTTTGGTAATTAAGTTGGGGAAGCAAAGGAAAACTGTGTGTGTGTGTGAGAGAGAGGCGGTGCAGTAAATGGGGGTGAAGTGAAATAGACAGAATGTTAAAAAAAAATGACAGGGTTGGGACAAAACTGATTTAATGGATCGTTATCATTGCTGACTCCATCTTTGTAAGACGACAAACATGGTGAGTGAGAGTTATTGTACTGTACATTGAAACTAGTTAAAATCAAGCTTGAGCTAAGTGTGACTGGACTGTCATCACTTCTGTGTTTACACCAGTTAAAAACACACAAAGAAACATATCACATTCACATACCGTGTTTAGTTTTAACTGTGCTGAATTAGGAAAAACAGCACACAGCATTTATCTTGGAGAGGACTGAGCCTTGTGTTTTCAGGCGTTGCTATGAGTTTATTTGGTGCCACACACAAGTTGGCATTGTTATAACTTTACCAAATTAACTGAGCCAAAACAGGAAACGCTCCAGGGCTCAAATAAACAGTAACAAACATGTTGGGTTTGAATGAGTCTCAGCAAAAAACCCACACAATGGCAACTGGTGGTAATGATCACATATGTGATTGATTTCAGATTGATCTCAGCTCCCTGTAGCTCTAACCAAACACCTACCTCAACATGCTGTCTTCGTCTGTGTCACAATTACTCGCTACATATTAATAATGCGCTCTATGTAGTATTTATTTGTTTTCTGTTAGTATTCAAGATATTAATGTATTTTACTGTATCAACACCTTATTTTCCTAGTCTCTCAGCTAGTGCTTGATCTAGCTCAATGTTTTTTTTAATCTTTTTGTGTTCTCTCTCTCCTCCTCCCACGCTTTCATTCCCATTCTCAATAAACAGAGAGCAGAGAAACAATTTGCCGATGCATTTCTACCCCAACCTGCTGCTTCGCAGCTGGATGCCTGTCTACCCAATCAGCTCCCAGTTTGATCTGTAAGCATCCAATCAGCGCTTAATCTCCACTTTTAACTCACCCACTCCAATCAGCTTCAGGTTTAAAGGGCCTGAAAAACCAATTAGCATTCAGTTTGATCTGATTTTGAATCTGATTCAGCTTATCAACCGCATGCATGTATTTGTGTGTGTGTTAGAGTTCAGTTGAGCCAGTTGAAATGTTTTGAATCACGGTGAGACCCTTGAATATTTGATCCCAGTGTGAATACAATGTAATGAACCCGTGTGCATGTGTGTGACAGAGAGAGTGTGTGGGTCTCACCACTAAAGCTTATTCTTTAGTGGAAACTGCACTCGCTGCCTTTTTACAGCTCTCTCTTTAGCACACGTACACACACACACACACACACACACACACACACACACACACACACACACACACACACACACACTACACTCTTTCAGCCTAGACAAGCTAATCCCAGATAAGAGAGTGAAGACAGACCTTTTCATTAATGGCATCAGCTCGCCAACAAAGGCTGGCAGACAGGCTGGCTAACTAAAGCACACACACACACACACACACACACACACACACACACACACACACACACACAGCAGATCACTTTTGGGAACATTATGTAGACTTACATTCATTGCCTGGAGACTTACCCTAACTCTAACCATAACCACTACTTGCCTAACCCTAACCTGCCCCCAATGAACTGGTCCTAAGTCTGAATTGTCCCCAACAGTAGCCTATGACAGACCAGACATACACACACACACACACACACACACACAGGATAAAGTTATTTGAAGGCACTAAAATGATTGAGCGGGCAAGAGATAAACAATGCCCTGATAGAAACCCAGTTTCAGAGACAGCAGCAGTGCAAATAGGGTGATTTTCTTTTTGTCCAACTATCTGTGTTCACAGTGGTTATCTGCACTATTTTCATATTGATAAACACCAAACAAATAAACGTTTTGCTCCATTTGCTCCATAAAGTGTTGCTCTCTAATAGTTCAGTCAGTCAATACAGTTTTTCTTGAATTACTCATTAAGCAACGCCAACATACATGCAACTTTGCTCTCTTGGGGTTCAAAACGGACTTCCTGTTACATTTACAACTATCCCTGGTGCAACAACAGCAGGTAGGAACTAAAATGACCAGGCAAGGGGTACCTGCAATGATATGTACAGTAATTACAAAACAGAGAATATATGAGAAGATTAATACCACTCTCATATTTGTCACAGGTCAGGAGGAGGTGTGTTTTAGGATCTTTTTGGAACGAATGTGCCGACTACAGAAACTTCAACTTCACTGTTTCATTGACAGATGAACACCACAACAGTGAGAGAACTTTCTGCACAACTATTGAGAGTTTTACTGTCCGTGTTTCCTGTCTTTTCTCCACTGATGAGCTGCAGTAATGCTCTCTCTCCTCCAGAGGGCAAGTAACCACTAATAACCAATGAACTGTGAAGATTCTGCAGTGACACAGAAAAAAAACAAACTCCCTCTTTCTCTTTATCAGTTCCTACAACCGTGTTTTCTCCGTCTTCTTTTTCTTTTTTGTTCCCTTTTTCATACCCCTATGTTGTCTTCATCCAAGTGTTCTTTTGCTCCATGCATTATATTTCTGTTTTTGCATGCATTCTCTCTTTCTCACTGTTTTTTACTGGCTTTTAAATGCCCCCCTCACTGTTCGCCTGTATCTGTCTTCTTCTTAATTGGACATTAACATCATCTTGGCTTGTAACATATCCAAGATTCTCTTGTCAGTGATGTGAAATTTTGTACTAAATATTGCCCTCTTTCTCTATCCCTCTCTGTCCCAAATAAACACACACATATTTGTTCTTCTATCTTTGTGGGGGCCGAAACACACACACACAATCTCTCCTAACGTAATCTCCCATCTGGTCAGTGTTTGTCTGTCCAAGCCATCAAACCAGGCCAGTCCACTTCCCATTAACCATTAAAAACCATAAACACACACATGCATGCATGCACACACACACACACACACTCACTTGACTCCATGGAACCATGAAATGACCCCACTTCATTTTACACACAGTCAGCCATTACAGTATCTGGCGCAAGCTGCATTGGTAAAGTAGAAGCACAACTACACACGCACACACACGCACACAATCAGTATTAGACTTCTGATCCTTTTGATTGTATTGATCGTTATAACACACAAAGCGGAGGACACCATGGAGCTCTGACTATAAAACTGCAGCTGTTCATACTAAAGAGAATTTATATGCCACACATACACATCTGCTTCTCTAAACCAGCTCAGATGAATTAAACTCAGAGCTGAATGCCTCAACTATTAAACTGGTAAACACATTCAGTACACAAACACACACACACACACACCTCTCTACTGGACTTACCTGCGCTCACAGTGATGGCTTCTATGAACTGGTCTCTCCAGCTGTTGGTTCCTACAAGCAGAGCCAGGTTGGTCTTCTTTATCAGCTTGTCCACTGTATTCTGGTAAAGGACAGAAGGATAATAATGGTCAGACAGGAGAGTCCCAGCTAAAGTTTTGTTGAGGTTTATTCTTTACGTCAAAGAAACCTTATCACAAGTGTGCGAGAGAGTGTTCAAGACACTGTCATTTAATAAAATCATTCATTTGCCAGAATTAGCAATTTGCCACTTTGCCAGGCTTGAGAAAGCTGTTGGATGGCTTTCTGGCAGAAAACAGGACAATGGCACTGTTCTTTCAGAGCAAACTGTTTTTAAAGATTTCAGAATTTCTAGGTCACTGGAGATGCTCAAATGCAGCCTGTAATCCATTTCAAAGGAAGCGTGATGGGAGCATGTGTGCATTTGTTTCGGAAGCCAGTGAAAGAAAGATGCAACTTATTTTTAATACTATTTTTCTTTTTTAAATGCAGCTGTTTGCAGGATGCATAGCGATGAGGTAATGTATCTGTTTGTTTGGCTATGTAAGATTAATAATTGTAATATGACGATGCTTAAACTAAACTAAACTTTGTTTTTGTACCGTTCATACACCTAGGATACATGTAAGGCAATCTGGCAATGCAGCACCGTCCCACAGGGTTGTGCGGGGGTGTTTATTTGTGCTTTAGAATGTAACCGCCATGAAATAATCAGAAAATAACATTTAATTTTTCTGATTCACTGCTTTGTTCTCGCTACCGCTGCTCCCTCTTCATTCACTCTCTTGCTTGCTTGACCACCGCTGCTCTTTCTCTCTCTCGCACTCGTGCTCTCGTGCCTTCTTCTTCTTTTTTTTTCTCGTGATTTTTAAAATGAGTTGGGAAGCTGACAACGAGTCTAACTTTACAACATCATCAAAAGAGAAATGTCCTCTCCTCGTCCTAGTGACGTCTTTGTGCTCCCTCATGCTAAAATGCTGCATGCAATGTAAACAAAGGCTCTTCTGGCTGTAAATCATTTCCTCTGATTTTGCTAGGAATACGAGCCAGTGGCAGGCATTTAGAAAAACTGTATAGAAACAGCCAATCTTCTCACTGATGGTCTTGTTATGTAGGTCATATAGAGGCATCCGTATTAAATTGAGATCGTTTCATAACCAGTTAAAAACTTGTTGTAGTTGTTGTAAGTAATGAACTGAGGTTGGAAATGAAAAAGAAAACATGAGGTAAAAATAACAGCGCAACACAGAACAAGAAAGATGGTATTACAAAAATCTCGTTGAGTACAATTGAATCAACACTCCACATACAAAAGGCAAAGTAAAGCTGGTTGTGTGCATGTGTGTGTGTGTGCATATGTGTGTCCACAGCAGCAGGGAGACACTATATACACCCCTAAGCTCCACTCAACACAATTAGCATCCCGGTTTCCCTCTGAAGTGGAGAGAAAAGCGGAGAGCAATCCCCACCGCTCTGCTAATTAATGTGTGTGCATGCATGAGTGTTTGTGTGTTATCTCAATCTGTCATAGTTCCTCCCTTTTGAAGAAAACAACAAAGAAATATAAATACTATGAAGGAAGCAAGGCAGTAAGGAAGCACAGAATGGAGGACATGGAGGAGGAAAGGAAGAAAAAAGGAGGAATAACAGCGGGAAAGTAGGAAGGAAAATGAAGGAGGGAAGTAGAGGTAAATCTAGAGTGTATAGGATAAACTGAGTGTATGGATGTATATACACTCTACAACCAAACATTGTTCAGTATTTTATTTGAAATTCTAGTGGAGATCCCAGAGTTTCTAGTGGCCAAATAAGCTGAGTTTTGTGAAAATATACATAAAATGCAACTACCATGGCTTGAGGCTGAAGCCAATGTGGAAGTATCTTAAAGTGAAAATGCCACTGACGGCTTTTGGATGTTGGCTCCAAAAGAAAGAAATCCCTGCAGGCTCCAACTGACTCACATTCAAAAAGCGTCAACTTCTCTGTAGAAATACTAAGGTAATATTTTTTTTCAACGAGTGATTATAGTCTCAATCACTAAATTTGGGCCCTCTAATAAATGTGCTGGTGATCATTATAGTAGCTTTAATGTCTGTCCTGCGGGCGCTGATTGACTCTCCTCGACTCCAGGACTCGCAATGAGTCGGAGTATTGTCGTAATATTTTGGAAAGTTTAATTTTACTTGATTACAATACCTGCCCTGTTAGCATAATTTAGTTAAAGTAGCTACCATTATCCCCAGTGTGCACCACTTGCTTTCCACAGTAAGCTAGCGTTCGTTTTAATCTGAGGTACAACTCTTACTCCTTATCTGGAAGGTCGTAGCTCCAAACGGAAAAGACGACGCCGACCATAAGCTGCAACTCTGGACTTCAAACCGGCTCCAATGCAAACCAATGGGTAATGTCATATCTCACCACGTCCATCTTCATATACAGCCTATGCTATCATTCGTCACTTCATGCCTGTTTACTGGCATTAGCAGAAAATCGCATCTAATTAAGAAAAATAGTAAGAGCACCATTAGCTCTCCATGAAAAACACAATTCAGCTTGCACACTGCTCACCAGTTTTCTCTTTGTCTTGTGTGTTTTTTTATTTATACTTTTTATCTAGTCAGTGTTTCTGTTATTTGAATAAAAGACACTTAGATCTGACAGGAAACTTTCAATTTACACATGAAGTTTCTATGAAAACAACTTAGCTTTTCATTTCCTTCACTTTTGTTTAACTGTTATGTCAGACAATCTCACACTGTTGTACTCCACAGACAGATGGGAAGTACTTCAGACAACTATAGGACCAGTTCCACGCACGCACACACACACACCTAGCACACACACAAACACACACACAGAATAAAGTTATTTAATGTATAAAACTACTTGACAAAGTATAGCATCCTGTCAAGTGGCGAGCCATTACTGGGTGTTATTAACTGTCTGTCTATCTAAAGTGAGCATGTAGGTGGAACAGCAGCAAAGAACATGCATTAGTACGCACACACACACACACGTACGCACACACAAAATGTAACATGGATGGTAATTACATCTACACTTGTCTTAAGAGTCTGCGTGGGAGAGGGACAGCAAGGAAAGGATGCATGATTACACAGTTATTTCCTACATATCAGAAAGGTTTGTGAGGTTTTGGGTATAAATTGTGAGGATTGTGATTTTGTGTATTTGTGTGCATCTGTATCTTTTGATATAGCAGTAACAATTTTAGTATTATAACCATTTAAACCAGTTTGCTATTTGTGAGTTGTAAAAAGGATGTGTGCTGTACTATATCTTTGTGATGTGTCTGTGCTCAGTGATGATTAATAGTGTTTACTGATGTGATTTGACTTGTCTTGAAACTGATTACCTTTGTGTAATGAAATCATCTCAGTGTTCAAGGTCGTGTGTTTGTCCTGTACTCATTTTGTTGATTATGTTTCATATGGAAACAGATGGGGCGGAGTACTGTTGTAGTGGCTTCACAGGTTTGTAAATCTGCCTTCATCTGATCAAGAGCTAGTGTAAATTTTCCAAAACTCCCACTAAATACTGGAACCATGCGCTTCTGCCATCGGCGTGATTGATTAACCTCTAATCAGACCTGCAACCTTTAAATCATCCATGTGACTCACAAACAAACACACTCCCTGTCTTACCTTGAACTCATATGATTCCTCTATGATGACCTCCAGTTTGACGTGATCTCCCAGCATGGGGCGACCCATCTCAGCGATGCGTCTCTCCTCTTCATCCTTTCCTGTCAGCGCCTCCTCTTCCTCCTCCTCTTCCTTTTGCTCTTCCTCTGCAAAACACCACAAGACAACAAATTGTAGTGTTAGAACAGGACGGCAGCAGGACGGTCAGGTTTTTGGTAATGTTGTAGGAACTGGGTATTAATTAGACAAAAATAGCCTGCAAAGACTTTTGTAGTTGAGGAAAAAGTAGCAGCTAAGTAGAAAGGAGAAGTTTTAAGAGGGAACAATGTGTTGCAGACTTTTTTTCTTTGTAGCAAGTTTTTAGTGTCACATAGAAAATGTCAAATGTGAAAAGCTGGCTAGCATAACATAGCTACTGGCAGTTGAAAATATAAATGAACAGTATAGAAAAAATGATTTAATCTCTAAAATTATTGTAAGTGTCACATTTAAAAATGTGACACTTACAATAGCCCAACTGGCACAGTAATTGTGCCAAGTTGGGCTATTGTTCTTATAATTACTACATAAATATAATATTATAAATCATATTTTTTGTCAGTTGTTAGACTCAACAATGTGGGAATTATACATTTTAGTGTTTAATAACAGCACTCCATCTGGCCACTGTAACTTTTTTTTTTTAACTGTGCTGAAATGCACAAAGCTCCGTCTTTATTACATACAACAAAACTACACAATTAACATCGAAGTTACTGAGTTTTGGCTTAAATTTGTTTTCTTAATAACACCATCAACATTAGTAAAATATTTATTTTCTGAAGCCTGATAGGATGTAAATACGGTAGGTGTTGAGTACAAATCATCAAACTGAACAGACTCTACTTAATCACCATTGTCACTGACATAATTGGTAACAGTATAGCTCCCTGCTAAGCTATGACACACAGTACGTTCCCTCACTGTACATTAAAAGACAGTGAAGGCCACAAAAACAACAGTGTGATAACGGCTGCTGAGCTATAAACCTTATAAACACTGCTGTACAAGCCAAGTTTTGTACTGAAATGGACCTAACAGCTTGAACCAGCAACAGACTGAACTAAAGGCCGACTGAATCAGCAGGGAAAGGCTGTGTTATGAAACTAGCTACATTTAAAAATGTGAACAAACTACATAGTTAGTGACTACAAATTAAACTGAACTAAACAATTAGAATCAGCAAGTGATTCCTCTCAATCATCTTTGTGTTTAATATCAGTGTACACTGTTCAATAGTAACATTACTGGGTGAAAATATACTTCCAGTTCCTCTATCATCTCATTATCCCTGTCTCACTATCTCACACAACTCCCCTCTCTTTTCCCTTTTCTTCTTTTCCTCTTTTCTTTTATGGTGTGTGTCAGTAATTGAGTTTCACTGTAGGGTCTGAACTCACTGCTCGGATCAAAGGGAGGAAGAGTAAGAGAAAGATCGGCAATGATCAAAATTTCCGTGGGGGAACGGTTATCCATGCCATTGCCTTCCATTATATTCCAATGCATTGTGAGTCTGCACCAGCTCAGTGGTCATTTGTTCCCCTCAGTTGAGTTGCAGCATGGCGCTTATAGCTCACACACGTACACACACACGCATGCATGCACATTTCTGCCAGGACCACTTTCATCAAAGTTAATTCCATCACAAGCGAGTGGCACAGTACTGTTTGGCAGTGTGGTTGTCTGCTCGTCCGTGCAGCATGCATGGTGAACGGACTGCATTTATATAGAGTCTTTCTAGTCTTCCCACCATTCAAAGTGCTTTACACTACATGCCAATATTCATCCATTTGCACACACATTCATACACTGATGGCAGAGGCTGCCATGCAAGGTGTCAACCTGCTCATCAGGAGGTGTTTCTAATGCTCATTCACAAACACACACACACACACACACACACTGATGGCACAGCCTTTGGGAGCAATTTAGGTTTCAGTATCTTGCCCAAGGACACTTCAACATCTTCTGATTAGTGGACAACCTGCTCTACCTCTGAGCCACAGCCAATGACAGCTGAAGGCAAGAAGAGGAGCAACCGAAGCCTCACAGGCATAAACAAGACATAGCCTGCTGCAACAATGACAGGTGCTATAATATTGTTGAACAGCAGAGAAGTCAATTCCTAAAGCTAATATCCGTTAATATATCCTTTCATATGGTTTTTGAAATACAAAAAAAGCTGCACATGGTTGAAGACACACAGTGTTGATGAATCGCTGATTGATTTTGCCTTATTATGAGGAGGCAAGCTGGGGGGATGGCTAGATAGTTTGATGGCAAAAAGTGGATTTTGCGGCAGGAGACCACTATTTGCCTCCCGTTTCCCACTGCGAGTTGGGACATTTTACTGTTGCTATGACGACAAAGTTTGGGTAACTTTAATATTCACAAATTCTGGGTATTTCAGTGAAGGAGAAGGAGCACATACATTACTAAATACTTAAATTATGTAAGTTTTTTTGTGGAAAAACCATATCAGATACAATTTCCAAGCAGAGGATTTTTATATATCATAGAATATGACTGGAGGGGATCTTTAACCTAGCGAGTTCTGTAACTCGACAGGGAACATAAAAAGGTACGGTGTAAATATTTCAGGCTTGATACTTGTGTTCAGAACCTCGCTGAACATTGTGACGTTTTCATTTAATGTTCTTCATAATGTGGCATCAGACCAGCATTTCTCAAGCTACTGCTGTGTTGCTATTGATGAATCATTTGTTTCAATGATTATTGATTGAAACAACTATTTCAATGTCGTGTGATGGCTGTGCTGATGCAAAGAATGATGGGTTACATGGGTCAGAGCATTTGAATAAAACATCTGATTTGACTAATAATCAGCTGTAAGAGTTTTGAAAGGAAGTAATCATATTAATAATAGATATTATATCACCTGACAATCAGAACCTATTTCATAGCTGGTGTGTTTTATTTGTTATTTGTTTTACATATTACTCACATATTGCGACTCTGAAAGTTCTTCAGATGTGTTAAATGAGCTTTATTCATTTGCTCTGAACATTACTTCAGAGATATTTTCAGTAAAACTGCCTGGTGGGAATTATATCTCACATGCCCTTCATGCTTCCTCTTTAGTTAAGTTGAATTCACAATGAGCTTCATTTACTTACACACACACACAAACACACACCATTACACACAATGTAATGGTGATTTAATGAACTCAATTAACAGTCTACACTAAACCTCATGTGGGATGAGCTTGACCTGGCAGTATCCTTGTTAGCTACACTCCCAGTGTGTGTGTGTGTGTGTATGTGTGTGTGTGTGTGTGTAAATGGACCTGACAGAGGTTGAATGTTGGAGGGTAAGATGCTGCTTACTGTCAAAGCTGCTGTCTGTACCATTTATCATTTTGACCCCGCCCCCTCCTCCGCTGTCCTTCTAGCTGCTCCTTCGCAGCTCAATTCAATGAAATACAACTGAATGTGCTTCATAGCCAGGACACAATATTTAAAATAATTTTCAACACATGCCCTTTTCTCTACTTTTACTCCAAACAACTGCATATATCTTTTAAAAGTGCACACGGCATGAGAGGGAAATAATCTATACCTGCATATGCATTATCCCTAAATTTCTTTTTTTGTTACATAACCATCTCCAACTCCTTCTTCCTCTTTCTAAATCTTCCCTTTCCTTTTGATCTACCACCTGTCACCTTATCCTCTTTGTCTCTGCTTTTCAGTATTAAAACCTCCCGTTGTATTCCTCCTATTTCTCTCTCTCTGTCTCTCAAGTCCTTCTTTACTTCTTTCTCGATTTAGTTTCCATTCAAATAAGCTTCAGTGAACTGCCAGAGCAACAAAGAGCACAGTAAGGTACTTATTCAGTTAGCAACCTTGACAACATGACATTAGCTGTCAAATTAATACAGCTACCTTGCTATTTTCACTGTGAACAAATACATCCATACTGGGGACAACAGCCTCCTTCTCCCATTAGTAGTGTCATTACTGCTAGTTCTTAAAAAAAAAAAAGAACAATTTTCATAACTACCTTTGCCTGTTATCATCTCCCAAAAGATGATTATTATCTGTTTTACTTTACTTTCTAGTCCATACCTCCCCAATGAGCACATTTATATTTTGGTTAGACATCCAAATATGCTGGATTTCAAAAATCACTAAACTGTTAGGAAAACACATTTTAGGGTGTTGTCCTGTTTGTCTTTCCCCACTTGTTTATGTTTCTGTGTCTGATTTGGGATAAGATAATGCATGTACTGTAAAAAACACAAAAACAAACATTCTATGAATAAGGATTACAAGTTAGGACTTAAAGGTATAAATTAACTTAAAGTCACTGGGGTTACAATTCTCCATCATGTACAGTTTGAAGACATGATGGAGGCTTGTTACTGTATGCGTCTTTTTAGACATTTGTCTCAAATGAATCGCATGTTCTCTCCAATCAAAATCAAAACATAAACTCTGCAGCATCACTGGTTCTGGTCTGAACGCTGCTGCTAGAAACAGAGTAAAAGCTGTGAGAAATACAGTAGACGATGTGGCTCATAAAGGATCAGACTTGACAGTATTTTACTATTGAGAAAATATACATAATTGGAAGTCAAGCCTAATTTGCAACTGAAATGTAAGGAAATAGCAGGAGATAGACCCAATTGCAGGAGCAGAAGGAACTAAAGAATAATTCTTTATTCAGGATATGTAGGCAACAGAAAACTGAACCGAACCAAACAAAGGATCCAACAAAGACTGATCCGAAAACAGGACTTACATTCAGACAGAACTAATAAGGGAATAAGGAACGGGTGACTTGACAGAGGACAGGCAAGGAGCTGATTGCCTGGGGAAAACTCTGGGAACAGGGCAGGGCTAACGAAGCTGATGCAGGGCAGGTGTGGAAGTAAAAAGCAGCACAGTGACACGGAACAAACAGAAAACCAAAAACCCAGAAAACACAATGAGAGATAATGATGCTTGCAGTGATATATGTGTAGCAAGGCTGTACTACTCTGAAAAACAAAAACAGATTCAAGCCAATTTATAAAAGCAAAAACACTTTGTGTGTATAGTAACCTGCAACTGTCAGTGCACAACTAGTTTACATCATAAAGAAACCAAACTTCTTAAACCTGCAATAACTCATTTAAAACTCAACACTGACATATCATCACTTTTTAAAGTTGATATGGTTAGCTGGATAGCAAACATTTTCCTATTTACACACCCAGCATATACAGAGCAATGTTAGCATTCATGTGGACTTGTGTTTCTGGCCGCCTTGCAAATATAAGTCTGATATTCTTTCTCTTTTATCTCTGTTTTATTTTTCACCTGCTCTTGAGGGAAATATCTGTCAATATAAAAATATTGGTTATAACTGTTTTAAGTTTTTTGTTACAGCGTGATAATTTTTAGCACAATTAAATTTAGCAATACATTTCTGATTAAAGATTAATCAAGTTTTCAAGTGTAGGAAGTGTGTTTGTCTCTTTGTCTGAGGAAAATATAGGTTGATAAGCGCTGACAGGAGGTGTGTGTGTAGTGTGTATGTGGGCTTTTGCACCTTGTCATGCTTTGAAAGAGTTTCCAAATCTATAGACGTGATGGAAGACGACAGTAGGAAGAAGAGGGGAGAGGAAAAAGGGAGGCAGGAGTGAGAGGCTAAGAGGAGGAAAGTCAGACAAAAGAGGAAAAGAAGCAAGGAGAAATGATGGAGAGAAATATGAGGAGAGGAGAGGAGAGGAGAGGAGAGGAGAGGAGAGGAGAGGAGAGGAGACCCTGTCATGTTTGATGGATTCAGGCTCCATCAGAGGTGGCAAAGTGAGGAAGAGAAGGGAAGAGTAAGCAGGGAGGGGAGGTATATTTGCACACTGTCAACATATAAAGACAAGAGGAGGAGCAGAGGAGGGAAACCTCTGCAATGTGTCTGCACTGTCAAGCAGGAGATGAGCAGATGGAAGGAGAAAGAAGACAGGGAGGAGACAGGGGAAGACATGGCCTTTGACAGGATTAAACAGTACAGCAGGGGACGAGGCAAGGAGGAAGAGGACGAGGGAGAAAGGAGCTGTTACGCTGTCACACTTCTGGGGAGTCCCGACGGAGGAGGCAGAATAAGAGCAGAGGAGAGGAACAGGAGGAGAGAGGACAAGTGGAACTTTTAAAACTTGATAGGCTTTTAACTAGTTCGGAGAAGAGCAGAGGAGAGCAGAGGGGATGAGGGGAGGGGAATGAGAAGGAGGAAAAAGAGGAAGATGAGATGGTAGATAGGAGGATAATGGGGTTGATGGGATGAGGGTTAAGGAAGAGTAGAAAGCAGAGAAGACTAGAAGATGAGTGAGTGGGTTGGTGAGGGGAGGGAAAGGTGGATTGAGAAGGAAAAAAAGGAACAAGATGAGACAGAGGAGTGAAGTATGGTGATGATGATGATGATGAGAAGATGGGGGAAGACCAAGGCTGTGTCCGAGGGCACTGCATTTACAGTCCGACGTTCCTATCATGTAAATTCATCCACTATAAAGTGCCCTCAAAAATTCCACAGTGGAACAAAAAAGGCACGACATGTACACTAGTATCTAGTAGCACAAAGCAATGTCTTATATTTTATAGGTGCAAAAATAAAACACTTTCTCCTAAAAATTACATTTATACACGACTAAACTGTTTTTCCAATTACGTTGCATTGGTAAACATATTCGCTGTCTGGATTATGTTCACAGGCAACGTCTTTTCAAATGAATGAAGTGCTACGGTTATATATTGCCCTGAGGTTGGAGGTCGGAGGTTTGGGTGGATGATCGATGTACAAGATGCAGGACTCTGACATCAGAGACCCCGGTCTGCATCCCAAGTCCCATGTGTGGTAAGATTTAGGCAACAAAAGCACTTTGATTAAGGTTAGTGAAAGATCATCGCTTCAGTTAAGTGTTAGGGAAAGACTGATTGAGTTTTTTTAGTTGACTACATTTAATATGTTTAATGTGTTTCTAGCTGCTGCAAATTAGTCGTATCTGAATGTAGTTTCTAGGAGACAGGGTTGAAAGTGATGATGATTCATAAGTGTCTCAATTTATCTGCTCACTATTGAGTGTCTATTATATAGTAGTGAAGGAGTGAATGAAGGAGTAATTTCGGACACAGCTCATCTGTCAATCCCTGATTGATTTTATTGGTCTATATTACCTTGCAAGGCAGCTGGATTTGAAAGATCACAACATCATTAGATCATGTGAGAATCCATCTTGTCAGGCTTATGTGCTTGTGACTTCCGGACTCTGGAAAGTAGTATAAACAGAGCTACTACGCATCCGTAGTGTCCACAGCTGTCCGTGTACACATCCGCTCGGGACTATATCTGTGGCTTAACAAACCATCTGGCGCATCATCAGGTTAGGGTCTATAGTCTAATCAACATAATAATCTGTTCCATCATCTACTATTGTGTTTATTAACACTATCACTGCTTATGCAGCTAATTACCATAGTCATGAATTTTACTGATAAAATAAACAAAAGGACAACAACATTAATTTCCAATGATCATTAATCATTGCTAATGTGAATGTTACTCACTGATATCTGCACATTACTGTAATAAAGATCAAATATATCTATTTACATTATTTGGTGATTTGTACTGATTGATGAGGAAGTTAATGATACAGTTTCACAACACCTCATTAAAATGAATTACTAATGTTTACTATCATACACACAATAACAGAAGGTTAAATACATTTGCACACAACAGAGATGTAATGTACAGTATATAATAATGAATAAACCAAATGAGACCCTGGTGAACACACACTAACATGATAAACAAAGTATCATGCCCCCAATTAATTTCCATTGTTTTGGCACATGCACCATCTTAATTAGTGCTAGAGTTGATGATTATTTTATGTACTATTGCATAACACAACACAAGACACACATGCTACATACAGACGTACATGCACACACAGGGCAGAGAGAGGACTCAAGAAAAAAGGAGGATGAGAGGAGAGGACATCGCTGTCAGACAAAATCTGTCACATATTCACACACATACATATGTGTGTGTGTGTGTGTGTATGCATCTGTGCAGCCACATGTTGGAATGCAGTTTTTTTTTACTTTATGAGTATATACAGTGTGTGTGTCCATGCATGTTTGATGCTGTGTGTGTGTATTAGGACATGGGGTCATCACCCTCTGCAGGGCGCATGTGTTTTCAGCTGTTTTCCCTCTCAGCACTGTTCCTTCCTCATGCTGCACTTTCTGCCACCCGGATGACTGACGGAGGTTTACAGGCTCTCCTCCACCAACCCCCCCCCCCCCCCCCCCCCCCCCACTCTGCAGTCCTGAAGCGTCTCCAGACCAAATCAAAAAAACTGCACAGGGTCATCTAGAACTTCTAAAGCCTCGAGTGAATCCAACTTTTACTTCTAGAAAATAGTCAAAACACCACTAGATGACCGGATATCTGTCTCCGCCTGCAAATATTATAATATCTACTGTACTGTAGCTCCACCTGCACAAACAAAACAAAGCCGGATACAAGTTCACACCTGCTCTCCGGAGGTTGTTGAAAGGCGATCTAGGACATGTGGGGAAATTCTACCAGAAATAGAAGCGGATGAAACAGGTTGATGGAAAAGCAAATTACATGCCTTTTCATTCTCTCCTAAACAAATGAGAACTTGTTGCAGCTCCACAATTGTGAATCAATATATGGTGAGGCAGATTTGGGTGGAGGGATTGTGTAAGTTATGAAAAAAAAAACAAGTGGGGAGTACTTTCCCTGTTTCCAGTGGAAGCAGCAACTGTGGTATGATGCTAAAATATCAAAAAGTTTATACTATTTTCTGTCAGAGTCTGCTCTCCCCCTCACCTGTTGCTGTGGGAATCATCCAATCATCCGGTCTCACTCTCCTCACCCCTCATTAGTTCAACCACCTTCACCTGGCGCTCCCACCTGCTCATCATCTGCAATCAGCCAGTATATAAGCTGCCTCGGCCCACTCCCTCCTTGTCAGATTGTCTACGCTACTATGCTAAGTCATCTTGCTTTCATCACTGGACTGCCTTCCTGGTTTCTGATCAGCTTGTCTTCAACCATCGCTCCTCGTCTCTGCCCCGGTAAACCCACCAGCCTTCTGTCCCTGACTCTGAGTTCCGCCTGCCTGTTCCCTGGTCTTTGTCTGCTGTGGGAGTGGAAGATCGGGGTTCAATTTCCGGTGGAGTCATACTCATTAGAACTGTGTTTCTCCGACCGTGCTAATATTGCCTTGACATCGTGTGAAATAAAGACTGCAAAGTTTATACCAGTGTCATTTGTGCTGCTATTGGGTCCATCCTATACCTGTTACAATTTTCTATTGTCTATAAAAGTCACTCTGGATAATGAAATGTACAGCAGCCCCTAAACTATCTGTTCAGTGTTGCTTAACAGTAAAATGTTGCTCATATTATTTTTTTATCCCATTATTTACATCTTTCCGGTTCTAAGTAAAGTCAACAGCTTCAAGAGAAATGACTGAACTACACTGTTTCTCTTCCCATCTATTTAACTCTGTGCTGTGTGAAATATTAGTCGTATCACTGTTTCAGATGTTAGATCCTGTGCTTGTTTAGTCATTGCATTAATCCTGTCAACCTCAGTTGCTTTACAGTGAAGCACAGAAAGCACAGCAAAAGAATATCAGGCTTTTATCTCTAGCTCAGACACACTTCACGAATATATCTGAAGTAGGCTACGGGTCTGATAGAAGATGAAACAGGACCTTACTGGATTCTTATAAGAAAAAGCTGACTCTGTTCTCTCACTCTTTCACGCTCCCTGAATGTTAAAGCTGTTTTCTGGAATTTATATCTGAAAGCACAATCCACACATTAATCAACATTAGAGAGGGAATGTGGCTCTTTTGGTCGTTTTTCAGCAGCTGTCACCGGGGCAGGATGCTTAAAAGACTATTTGAAATATGCCGGATGCTGCCAAAATGTATTGAGAAAATGAATCCTATACTCCATAAGTCTCTCTGTGGTGCTGTCTGTGTAAGAAGAGTTAATTTACTTAGACCGAGGGGTAGAACAACACGAACAACCGAATCTGAGATAGAACACAGACTGTCATCATGTGTCACCTGTCTCTGCTATAAAATGCAGAAAGATGAAATATGGTTGTCCAATGGTAAGAACTAAAATCTATGTGATGTTAACACACCTCATATATGAAGACAGAGGTTGTTCGCTTGTGTTGCTCAGTACTGTGCAGCAGTTTTTAATGCCGTTACTTGATTTGTATTTTCACTTTCAGTTGGAGCTGCAACGATTAGCTGATTACTGTTATCGATTAGTTGAACAACAGAAAATTAATCGCCAGTTATTCTGATGATTTGTTTTATTGTTTTGAATCATTTTCTTTAAGAAGAAATGTCAAAATTCTCTCAGCCAAATATTTTCTGGGTTATTGAGTCTTCTGTGGTAGTGAACTGAACACCTTTTGAGTTATGGGCTGTTGGTTGTGACATTTGAAGACATTTGAGGACATCACATCATTTTTGAACATGTTAGATCAAAAAACTAATAGATTAATTGAGAAAATACTGAACAGATTAATCAATAATAATGGAAATGATCATTAGTTGGAGCCCTACTTTAAATTAACGTTAACTTGGGGACACTGCACACTGATATAGAAATTAAAAGCTTCAAATGTGGCAAAAATAATTTCATTCACTACTGATCAATTACTCCCAACAGAGTTGACTTGTGGTTTTAGTATTGATTAGTACTAGTTTGTGCTGAGCTTACACTTATCACAAAAAAATCTGTTTTTTTTATGACAAAACATCTATAGATATTTATCATAGTTGACTTTATATTCAATCCCTTTGGGCGGCATGTTATGAGATGAAAATGACTGAAAATGACTGCAGTTGGTGATAAAGTTTCTCAACTTAAGAATAGAAATATTATAAATAGGTTTTGTAGCAAAGTAATTCCTCTGCAAAGAATTCTCCAAATGAGTTTAATTGGTTAGTGAACACAGTGCCTAATAGAGAGCTATAGGACAGTTAGTTTTAGTTACTGTATATTTTGATTATCAGATTTCTTTTCACTAAAGTAAATTAGAGAAACGAAAAGCTATAGAAAGTTTGAAGAGCTGAAAACTTTTGTGATACAACCTTTATCACCCAAGTACAAGACTCTGGAAACCAGTGACTGCATTTAAAAAACAAGGAGAAGATTTGATGAGCTTCTATCTTAAACAAACATATATAGACGGAGAGTGATGTATACAAAAGCGAGCGCATGCAGACTAAGTACTGTAGTCATGGGCTGAGGCCATAAAGATCTGTGCAAGGCTAATTTAATAGCACAGAGAGAACCACCATCAGGTCATAAAATAAACGCATTAAACACAGTAACGCATTGCAGCCCCTGAAACCGTGTGTGTGTGTGTGTGTCTGTCTCTGTGTGTCCCGGAGGTGTGTTTGATCTCCTGACTGTGATAATGTGATATCCAGCCCTTGTCTTTGATCCCCTCATCTCTATAAACAGTGCTGATGCCTGGTAAACACACGCTACCATTAACACACTGATAGCACTGCTCTATGTGTGTGTGTGTATGTGTGTGTGTGTGTGAGACAGAGATAAAGGTACTTTTAATGAGTGTACCCAACAGAGTTAAAGTGAGTTTAAGGGCATAAAATCCCCTTTAGATAACAACCTGAAAACACTGCTGGGTGGATTCACAGTCTGTTTCCACCTCACAGTAACATGCAGTCAGTGGATCATTTCAGTTAAAACACAACTGCATCTTGCATCAAAGTTATTACAAAAATATTGCTAAATGCATATTTATTTGTGTGTTTGTGTGCATGTGTTTAAAAGGCAATGAACAACAAGTGGAGAATCCCTTGTGTTTTGTCCTTTTCATTAGATCGTAATAGAAAATGAGAGGAGATGAGTTCAGATGAGATAATGGAGAGAAACACACAGAATCATCAAATCATAATATAATATAGAGTAAAGAAGGGAGTCTTGGTTATGTACGAAGGCAAATCTGCTTTAAAACCAGCTCATCACTGTCTTAATTGCACCAATTTGTACAATTACTTGACAATGATGTGTTATATAATGGTGTTACATCATTAGCTGTAGAAACAGGTACTGTAGGTTTAATGTTCTCCCTCATGTTGTTATGTGGTTCAGATGAGACTGAAGACAATGTCCATTTTATGCTTTATAACTCGTTATATCATGATTTAAAGGCTCTATTTCTTATTTAAACAATCCTTTATCTCTCCTGACTTCTTCTGGTTGGATGATTGTTAAAGAATTGAGGTGTGATTTAGGAAAGATGCCTTTTATTGTGGCAGATTGTATATGTAAAAGTTCTTTGTAAATTGTTATGAATGGCAAGTCTTATGAATGGTTTTGACTGTGCAACAATCAAATGTGTGTGTGTAATTTCTTGATCTTTTGCAAACCCTGCAAGCAAATATATTGATCTACAAAACACAACAATTCAGTCTTCCTGCTGCGTGTTTGCAGCCTAATTGTTGTTTGGCATTGGTTCAGATTGCTTCTGTAAGTCATCTTTCATAAATGAAAGAAGACAGAGGATGACTCTGAGGCTTTTATAAAACCTCGTTTGACACTACAGAACTTCAATGTGGGTGATCAAAGATGTCTTTCACAGGTAATTCCAGTGAAAGATATGTGATATCCTGGCTGGATGTGGTAGAAGATATATGTGGACAAAATAAAGAGAAAACTTGAACTCAGGGGCATTTTTTTAGTGGGCTGACGGGATGTTAGCTGACCACGGGTGCTGTTCACATCAGTCATACTCACAGTGAAGCACCCCCTCTTGGGTATTATCTCTGTATGTTTTTTTTTTTGTGTGTGCCAAAAATACATAATCCAGCTGTATGTGAACACTTTGAAGAAAACTGTGACATTTTTCAAACACCACCAGAGAACAGATCTCAAAGCATTGAAAAGCTCTCTGCTGGATGAGGGGAAGCGAAAGAACAGGGCAGAGGAAAAAGGAAAGGAGAACAAAGGAGAGGACAGGTGTGATTCCCACTGAGTCTCCTGCACAGACCTCCGAAGAGAAGCAGAGGAGGAAAAGTAGAAAAAAAAAGGAAGGAAAAACTTAGAAGTATAGAAAGGAGCAGAAGCATCGCTCCAATGTGTGTTCAATCTAAATCCCAAATCAACAGGCCTGTTAAAACATGAGCGATTGGGGAGCGGCTCTGCATTTTGTCACTTTACAAACATGGTATAAGTGCTTTGGTTTTATTTCTTGTAGCGCTGCCAGTTGTAAAGTGCTTTTTTTCTTGTTAACTGTCAAGTGTTCTTGTATGGGCTATCATATTAGGCTTTACATAAAATAAATACAATTTGAAATGCACAGATGACTAACTCCACTAAGACGAATAACCTTTAATATCCTCTAACGAGTATCGTTCTGTTATGAGTTGACTCCTGAGATCACCTGTCAATCAAACAGTATGGACAGCGATGTGTTTTCCTTCTGTTATGTTTCTGTAGGTGGTGTCCCAGTCTTACACTACAGACTAACTGTCTGTAATATATACTACACTGATCTTTATAGTAATTAACAGTTTTGTACTGACAGAAAATTATACAATTTCTATATTCTCCAGCACTCCATGATTAAAAATCAGCCTTCCTCAGAGCATGTATGACACCTGTCTGACAGCTCACTGCCAAAACATGTCAGCAGAGTTGTCGGTCTATTGCCCGTAAATAAAGTAATCTAAAAGGAGAATATAGATGCTGCTTTTTTAAAACACAGAACTGAATTACAGTGCAGGAGAAAAGCGCCTGTTTCCTTTTAGGAAATGATCATATTTATAATAATATTATATTAATATATACAATATTTGTGCCATCTTATGTCAATCAAACTGCTTATTTACTTAGTTTATTTTGCTTTCTTAAGTCTTCCTGGAGCTGTTTCACTATCATCCACAATCATTTTTTATTTTTCCATCTGCTTTTCCTTGTGCAGTGCATTGTGGTGGAATAGTGCACATCAGCCACATACTTAAAATCTTTTTAGTATGAACACTCACTGTTTTGAGTGGACTTCATTCTGTCAAACTGCAAACTCAAAACCTGTTTCTATAGTATGGAACTGGGACACACTTATAGTCTGTGCAGCTATATTGGTTATTGCTATTTTCCCATAACATGTTAGCAATTTTAAATCTTAGCTGACTGTAGCGTGAATTAATTTTTTATTTGTTGTTCATAAATGATAAAAAAGTAATGGGATAGTTCTGGGATTGGCCTGTTGATTCAGGATCCGCTACTGTAAAACCTCATTGAGTGCGTTCTCAGTACTGATTGGCTTTCACACCTGTCCGTTCCTTCCCGCTGCGTCTCCATTCGGGGTTTTCAAGTAGAACGTAGAAGGAGGACTGCTTATTGTACACTTCCCGGTCTAAGATCCTAATGGTTATGGTCTTCCTGTATGGGACAAACACGTACACACACACACACACACACATAGAGGGAGGTGGTAAATGCATGCATGGTAAACAAACAACATGACAAGGTATGTACACACAAAAAAAAATTGTCACACACACACACACACACACATATACACACAAAGTGGAGTAGTGGATGTGGTGAGATGAGGTGATCCACAACCTGCTGCATGTTCAGTGAGGACACATCAGGAGGAAGAACACAGTAGAAAGAAAGGCATAACATTTAAATCTCCTCCTGTGTGCCTCCATCGAGAACATGCAGCATCCGCTGTGCGGTGGACACTCTGGGGTCAAAGTTCACAGGGTCAAGAGGCTCACCCCCTTCCTGACCTTTGGTGTCGTTGCTCTCCACCAGGCGAGGCTCTCCGATTTCTAGGTAGAAGGTTTTGTTCTTCTCGTACTCCTCGTCGTCAATTACTTTCACGTTGATGGTTTTACTGAGGAGGAGGAGGAGGAAGAGGAGGAGGAGGAGGAGGAGGAGGAAGGGGGGGAAGGAAAAGAGGAGGAGGAGGGAAAGAAGAGAAGGAAGAACAGTGAGGAAAGTACAGGCTGGAAACTGGAAAACCAAGAGGAAACAGAAAAGAGCAGCGTTTGGATTTCCCACAAGCACCTGTCTAGTTAAAAAAAAAAACAAGCAAACATTCTCATTTTGCTTTGTGAGAGGATGTTTTACCTTTAATGTTTTTTATATTTCCACCTCATCTTACCATGACATGTCAGATTATGATTTGATGCTATCGAGGCAGCTCACTGTGAAAATAGATCTGATAAACTCGTCACTCTGCCAGCCTGCGGTCCTGATCGAGACACTTCAATCTTCCGCTGCGGTTGTCATGTTGGACAATAAAAAAAAATTGGCTTGATATCAGCCTTTTAAAAAAAAAACAACTAAAAACTTTGTCACTTGAATGCTAAAAGCTTAATGAAGTCTGGCAGTAGCTGGAGACTTTAATAACTCTATTAGTCATTTTGGCAGGTGAGCAATCATGAAGCACAATGATGAATTTGGCTTGTATAATCAGGGAACTTTTGGAATCCAGCAGCTTTGCATTTTAATTTTGGACATTTTTGTATTGATATTTCACATCGCCCTCTACTTTGATTAGTCCCACGCAGTTACAATTGTTGGAGTCTGAAGTTGTATTATTACTTAAAATTTACCTTTATACAGCAAAATAGGATTTTTTATTTTTGCTTTGTTGGCTGTGGGAAACCAAGACAATTCACCATCAATTCAGTCAATCCAAGAACACTATTTTCATCACATTGTAAAAGGTTGGTGGTATGATAACGAGGCTATTAACTGAAAGTGAACAGTCTAGAGAAAAAGGAGTTATAGGTTCTGTTTAGGATTTTGACTGAATTCAAAGTGAACTGACATGAAGTCTTTAAAGTCGCACAGATCAGGCATATAAAGTCGTCAGATACATCAGAAGAATAAGAAACCACCCAAGAACACATGAGCATGAAAAAAAAGAGAGAGACTGAGCAGGAAAATGACAATGAAGAAGGAGCTTTTTTTAACAGGAAGATACTGTTTGTCTGCTGCTGCCATTAACACCTCCAACAACTTCAGTCATCACTTTCAACAAGACACGTTTGTCATTTAAGACAACAGAAACCGGTAAGAAACTAATAAAATGCTGAGATGCCACAACTGAAACAGCACTTAAAGTAACTGCAATTGTTCCCCACCTACACTTTTCACTGCCTGTTTAATTACAACAAAACAGCAATAAAGCAGCCTGTAAACTGTAACAGCATTTTGTCAATGAACACAGCCAATGATTTTTTTCTCTGTAGCAGTTTTTTAACCCGATACTTAAACTGCTAAGTGTAGCACCTGTTATTGATCAAGCAAATGCTACAGTAAGTAGTGTGGAAAGAGGTGATGTATGTGTGTGTGTGTGTGCTAATATCTGAGGTCACAGTGCGGGACACAGTGTGTGTACTGTATGTATGTGTGTGACTGCCTACAGGCATGTGTGTAAATGTGTGTATTTATCTGTGTTTCCAGACTGGAACAAAACCCATATTCTGATCCAAATCCACTACAGGCTATAACAAAAGCTGAGCTGAGAGAATACTCATAGGCCTACAGGGTGGGAAATGGGAACACACACATACACACAAACAGTAAACACACTCTTACAAGCTTATATAAGCTATTATCTCTAATCACAGGCCTGCAACCTGTTTTGGATCATCAGTTGGCATCATTTTAACAGCATAACACTTGGATATACTGTCTTTTAACGGAGCAGCAATTCTTAAAATTTAAAGTAAATGTCCTGCAGCCCCTCAGTTCAGCCTCTGTCTGAAACAGGCTGTTTTAGCTCCTGTCTCTTAAAGGCCCCCCCCTCCCATGAGACCACTCTGTTCTGATTGGTTAGCTTCCAGAAGCTTCTTCTGGCTCTGTAAACAAACAGTAGTAGTAGGATTTTATTTCTTTCTCTCATTCTTTCCTCGAAATGGAAACTACTCAAATACATCTGTACATGTTTGAGCCTGATCCAAAATATGCAAGTGGACAATACAAACAACCTTAGCAACAACCTTAGCGACAAAAACTACAGAATGGGCGGCAATTTGTGGGCATGTAGAGGTAAGATAGCAAATGAAGTGTTCAGAGCAGGATGAAGCCCTGGCTTTTGACTTTCAGGAAGCCTTTTTTACATATGTTCACTTCAACTTTTGGAACTTTGACCAACAGCCAACACCATAACAGCATAAAAATAAAAGAAAATCACAAAAAAAAAAAAAAAAAACATATGTCCCCTTTAAAGCTGTATAACATGTGATTTCAGCTTCTTACAGCATCATGTAGAAAAATGAGACCCAGCTTCCCAGCTGGTGTAAGCAAAAGTACAGACAGCAAATGTACATATTAATATCAAAATTGAAAGTATTAATGATGAGGAATGTAAATTTCAGAGTGTTGTTATAATATGTAAGTGGATTATTATTACAGTGCTGACATGTTCTGTATGCAGCCTTTAAATATAGCATCTGGTTAAGGTGGAGTTAATTTTAAACACCTCATCCAACAATGCATAATATTTTATGAGCTGTTCACATGTTTTGTAAGTAAAAAGCACAATATTTCCCTCTGAAATATAGCACAGATTAACTATGAAGTACCACAAAATTGTGCTCAAAAAAGTACTTGAGTAAATAGACTTATTTACTTTCCTGCACCGACTCTCCGGGCAGTGACTTGGCATCCGCAGCATGCCCCATTCACGACAGAAGACACATTGCAGCCTACTAATCATCTAATTATACAAGGGAGCATCACAAGTTAATCTATCAGCTGCATGATACAAACACAGGGGGAGGTTAATCCATTAAAATATCATATTCAAACACCAACATACAGACATACACACACACACACATGCAATTGTCAGGGGTTAACTCATTACACTACAGGGATTAGCCCATTTATCACTGTCCCATAACAGCAGATGGAGAACAGTTTTCATCTTCTGGCCTGGAGAGGCTCATGACCAACAGGCTGTCATTTACCACTCACACAGCAGCTGGAGGAGTGATGGTAAAGCTCCCTCCCCTGCCTCAAGGTGGAGCCCTTAAGCAAGGCACCTGACATCCCAATGGATGGAGCGGAAAGGGGTCAGGGAACTACAATATTTATATCCCCACTAGGAGTATGAATTTCACTCCTAAAATTAATGTAAGTCTATTACCAGTCGACTAGAAGGACCTCATATGACTTTAACAATTACCCCCTACATCTGTGTTTCATGTGGCACATTTGTATTCACCAAATTACCAAATATTTCCTTCTTTGAGTGTGTGTTTCCACGCTGAGCAGCAATGCACCTCTTGAGCGTGTGGACACATTGCCATGAAAGCTGTGATTAATAATCCACTACAGCCTCCATAGTTCTCAACTCAGAAAAAGGCAAAAAAAAAAAAGTGTAATAAAATCCAAGTGGGACTGGTTAGGTTAAAAAATAAAACAGCAAATTGCTGATTCAGATGGCCGCTCTTTTTGGCAGGACTTTAAAGATTTCTACAGAATACAGACATGGCGGATTTGCACAGGATTGAGAACACAGACAACCGCAATTAACACAAATCAAAGAAGGACCCAAAGCAACACTGGTCCCGTGTGAATAGGGCTTTAGGCAATATTTTCCTTAAAAACATTTCTATCAAATGAGCCACAGAACAAATGCTGTGTGTCATTAACCTAATTCATCAATGCTTTTGTAAGATCTCTAACCACTGATGGATATCTAAGTTTGAATCAGAGGAAACTTAATCAACTTTGTGTGGAAAGAGAATAAAAACATATGATTTAACTCTCCATATATACATAAAAATGGCAATAAATCACAGAGGGTGGTTGACTTTTTCTTTTTCCCAGGTTCGGGAATGGTGACTCCTCTGTTAAACCTGGCAAACATCACAGATGACCAACTCATTGGAACAACGCACAGACACACACTCACATACTTGTACGGTCTAACACGCATATCCAGACAATGCATCAATATCAGATATAATTCATTCATAATTAACTGGACGTCTTTATCATCTTCATCCGCACATCTCTCTCTCTCTTGCTTGTTTCACATGTAAACATTTATCAGCACACACACACACACACACAAAATACATGAACACACATTTCCCTCCACATAACAAACATGTTGGCTGTACAGTGTGCTGTCCCGTTGCCATGGCAACACAATGTTTGGGTAACCAACAGGGGTGGAGAAGATTGTTTCCAGACCAGTGATGGGTGTGTGTGTGTGTGTGTGTGTGTGTGTGTGTGTGTGTGTGTGTGTGTGTGTGTGTGTGTGTACTGACAAGTGAGTGTATTTGAGAGGGAGAAGAGGTCACATGCTGTACACACACACACACACACACACAACGCTGATTTGTGTGTTTGTATATTGTATGTGTGTGTAATAATGTGTGTGAGAGGGACTTTGATATCACGCAGTGGCCTTCATTGTTTGCAGTAAGTGGTGTCTTTATGTGTGTCTGTATTCGATCACTTTAATCTACCAACCATATGTACAGTAAGAACAGTGTAAGCAAATGCTTGTGTGTGTGTGTGTGTGTGTGTGTGTGGCCATGTGATGGTTCAGTAAGAAAAGTGGTATCGGTAACGTACTGAAAAATGTGATATTTGCACATCAACTTACACATATCACACACACACACACACACACACACACACACAAACACACACGCAGAGGTGATATCACACTTGCATGACAGCATTCACAAATGTATCACACTAACATGTTTTCACACCCACACACATACACACTAAATGAATTTCAGCTGCAGGAATTCAAAAATACACACACACACACACACACTTTACTCCAGGGAACACAATGTGTGTACATCTGTGTTTCCACAGAGATGTCCTCCATCTGACTTTGCTAAAACGCATTAAAAAACACTGGTGAACATCTGAGCAGCTGCGACAGATCTCCACTTCCATCACTTCTTCATCACACTCCATCTCTTCTTTTCCTCGCTCTGTTTCATCTGCTGTTTCTCTTTTTCTTTGTCTTCCATAAACAAGATTCCTGCAACACTTTTAACACTTGGCCTCTGTTAGAGTTCAAGAAAACTTCCCCGGAATGAGCCAGAAGAATAAGAGATGATGGAATAAACAGTCGATAGATTAACTTGATGGAGCAATAATAAAGCAGAGGATAGGTTCAACTACAAACGCACACCTTTGCCAGCTGGTGATCTGCATGTGCCAGGATATAATTTCACCATTTTGCGTGTCTGTCCATGTTGCTGACCTTGACTTTTCCTTTTTGCTGATGAAATTTGTTCACGTTTGGCTCTCTGTCTCCATGATTTTCCATACTCGCCTCCTTTCAAAATAAATGATTTTGCAGGTTTTTGGCTCCGGTTCTCCTGCAATTTAGTCCCTGAATGTTTGGCATTGTGAGAACACCGTTAACCGTCCCATGATGCTTTGAGACATGAAAGTGGTGGAGCTCTTTTATCAGAGTACATTGCATAAAACATCAAAATGTTCCTGCTATTCCTTGATAACACTTAACCATACAATAAATTGTTTATCTACAAAGGGAGAACATTAGAACTTGACAGGGAAAGACACGTAGTGTGCTAAAGATTGTCCAAACTGTTACCAAAAATGCCAAGAAAATGATAGGAGATCCTTTAAAGCTAAAAGATAGACATGCATTCACTCACCAGAAACAGTTTCCAAACTAAACCTCCCTAAATGTCAGCTTGTATCAATTATTGTATGTAAAATGTCTGAAAAACACACACATATATGTGAATGTATCCATCTCATGATGATTCACAGGTGAAACTTTTGTCTGTAAAAAAGAACGTTAACGCTTTATTTTACAGGTCCTTTGATTTTGTACTCATTCCTTGGAAAGGTTTTATGTAATTTGCAGGTATTTAATGGTAAGTTTTAAAGAGAGTGTGGTGAAATTTGGTAAAATTATAAGAAAAACTGGAAAAAAATGTCCACTTATTATATTTGGATTCATATGTGGTTGTTAATTTGCAAAAATTCTTTATAAATTGGATTCTTAACAATTACTCGACTGAAAGAAAATGCTTAGTTTTCAAGTGTGTAGTTTTGTGTGTCAAACTATGTTACACAGCAGCTGCTTTTAGGAAATTGTTGAAAAATCCTTGAAACTGGTAGGAAAGCAATTCATTCATAAAATAAAGTGCTGAACATTCAAAGTGGATGTTTTCATGTGATGGCTTATGTTTCACATAATATGAAATATCTTATTGTGAAAACCACAAGTACGTGAATGTGAAATCATTGTGTTTCACACATAAAATGTGATACATTTATTTGGTCTTAAGGAAAAGTTATGTCGTAAAAATATCTAGCAGAAGCACACAAGTACATAGATAGTCTCAGTGTCTGTATGTTTTCACTAACAGGTGATGGATGAACATAATGCAGTATGCAACATGACTCGACTGTGTGACTGCCTCTGCATCTATGACAGAGATCCTTCAAAGTAGAAGCCCTTTTACGTGACGTCTTTGAGTGACATTTTTCATTTGCTTTATAGATTTATGCCCGTATGGGAAAACAAAGTTGCCAGAGGCTTTCTAAATTACATGGCACATTTGACACTAACAAACCACTTTCTCCCCGCATCACACAAACACATATACACACAGGAAGTTGTAAAGCACAACAGACATTAGTGCCGGTCACTCCCCGCTCCTCAGCAACCTGCCTTAGCGACGTATTTGGATCGGAAAATTTGAGTTTGGGAACCACCGCTTTATTTTAGGTTTGGGGGAAAAAATGCTGCCGCTCAGCTGGTTGGTTTGTGTGTGTGTGTGTGTGTGTGTGTGTGTGTGTGTGTGTGTGTGTGTGTGTGTGGACGAGTGGAGGAAGGGAGGTAGTGGACAATCAAGTCCAATTTGTATGAATGTGATGGAAAAAACCTGTTTGTTCTTTATCTGTGTGTGTTCAAATTCATGTTTTCATGTATTTGCATGTCAGAAGTGTTGTTTAAACGTGAGTTTGGAAAAGTGGGGGTTGGGTGTGTGTGTGTGTGTGTGTGTGTGTGTGTGCGTAGAACTGGCCTTTCAGACTGCAAACTGGTTTGTTTGTGTGGAACAGATTGCTGGTGGGCGGAAGTCGGTCGCAGACTAAACAAAAGTATTGTGTGTGCGTGTTCTTGTGTATATGGCGTGTATTTGTGTGGACGGATTAAGGAGTGTCAGCATGGGTGCCTGTTTGTGTGTGCACATTTGCCTGCTCGTGTTATGTCACACACAAAACTCTGTGTGTGTGTGTGTGTGTGTGTGTGTGTATTTAAGTTTGTGCTTGCACTTGTGCAAACATGAACATGATGGCAACAGCAGAGTGGGATTTTATTAGCAGTGTGAACACCTATGTGTGACAGATTAAAGCAGGGAGCGCTGGGTATGTGTGTGTGTGTATGTGTCCTGTTTACACACAATGGTTTTATAGGACAAAGCTGATAATGTTGTTGGCTGCAGTGGGAAACCACAACAATAGGCTGACAGCGCTTAGCCAGGCCTCCTCTAATAAGCTCCAGTCTGCTCACTAATACACATAATCCTGACTTTATGGATGCTAATGGAAACACAAAAGGTTACATACACACACACCTGTAACAGGGCTACTGTCGTGTAGCGTCTCTGTGATATCTTATCATATGAAAACAAAATGGTTTTTGACACTCTATAGCTGGCTGATCCTGATTTAACCTTTAGCCTATCTACAATAGTCTCCGCTAAAAATTTTAATTATTCAAACATGCAGCATCTGGTTGCTGCTTCTTGGGGAAAATCTGGCTGGTGCACATTTGTGATTTGTAATAAACTGATGAAAAGAAAACAAGAAACAAAGAAAATGTTGTCATTTAAACTACTGAATTCATTGTGATGATAAATGTGTTGTCTCATTTATAAAATTTAGTTATTCTATAACACCATCACAGACAACTGCTTTGGATGTTATCAGCCCATTAAATGGCTGTTATTAGTTGTCATCGGGACTGATAGATATGAGGTAGTATGGCTGTACTCTACCTCCTAATTGGCTCAGTAGGTATCATCCATTGGTAAGGTGGAGGTGGTCACCTTTGAGTTACTGATGCCGGATGACCCGGGGAAGTAGTTCAGATGACTTCAAGATGACTTGATAAGATGATTTTTCCCTTATTTGGAGGAGGTGGGTCGGGTGTATGGCTAGATAGCAAGTTGACAAAAAGTTGCAAATTGCAAGCAGGAGACGACAGCTCGAGACCACCGCTTGCTTTTACTGGGACATTTTCACCACAATTTACTGCTGTTTAACCTGACATTTTTACCACATTTTACTGCATTCATAACTAACTGTTGCCACGTTTAACCACATTTATAGAAATCATTTTAACCCAAACCATGTTTTTTTTTTTTTTCCTAACCCTTACCAAGTGCCTGAACCTAATCAGACCTTAACCACAGCGCTGTCACACCATAAAATATAATTATTTTGTAGTTTAACGTAATGTAGCCACCTGAAGCATTATAACAATAGTGATAACAAGTGATAATGGCCATTTAATGGGCTGATAACATACGAATCAGGTGACAAAAGAATGTAAATAATATTCTGAATTCAAACTGGTGGCTGCTGGGAGGAAGAATATCAATCTCAAACCTCGTTTTAGAAAATCCTCAGCGTGACTGAAACGTATGAATGAAAAGTAAACTGGTTAAACTCTCAATGGAAAAAAGAATCACTGGTTTTGACCGGGAGGCTTCAAGTAGCCACAGCTGTAGAGGCTCATAGTTGCACTGTAACTTTTCCCGGATGCATCCATTTTAGAAAGAAGATCAAAAGTTTAGCTCGATAATCTCTTTCTGCTTCCTTTGAGAATCATAACAGCTTTTACAGCTTTCTCATCTCAGCCAGGAGGTCGGTGAGGAACTTCAGTGACGGCCATTTTGCATGTTTTCTCAGCATAGAGTAGCTATATCAGTCTGATACTGAACAGGGCTATTTTTATTGGACAGTACTAAGCAAAACAGTTGACGAAGCCATAAACAGCAGCCATTTTTTTTTCTAACTGGTGTGTGTGTGTGTGTGCGTCAGACCCTCCTCTGTCATTTGAACTATTTTCTATCATCACAGGGAGTTTCCCTGACTTTTCTCTCTCGCTACAGTCTGGCTATCTCACTTCATTCCTATCTGCAGGAGATCTTGTTAACCAAATAAGGAGTTTGGAAAATCCTGGGGACTCCCTCACACACACACACAACTATAAACACACACACATGCGGGTACACACAGGAAATGTCACTGAGGAGCTTGTGAATCTGATTGAAAACACACATATGAGTTTCTGCATGTGTATGTGTGTGCGTGTGAGCCATATAACATCAATAACTTTCACCAACTTCACATATGGAAGCTGCTGAGGTTTCTAAGTGACGTCCTTTTTTGGTAGCTTCACATTTGGGGACAAGTTGTTTTTCTTTTTTGGATGTGTGTGTGTGTGTGTGTGTGTGAGAGAGAGAGTGTGTGTAATGTGTTTTGGTCAAGAAGTGAAGCTTCTTGGACTTCATTATACATGTCAACGTGTTACAGTGAATTCTGGATTGTGACGTAACATCATCATGTTACGTTGCAAATAGGCTACAGTATGTAAACTGAAAAAAAAAAACACAAAAGCAGACACACACATGCACAAACACAAACTGACCTCGCTCAAAGTAATACAACATTTGAGATCTCAGGCCAAAGTGGATTACAGTGTGTCAATAAAGAGTTGCGTTAGCTGGATCGCTTTTGGGAAAATTAGTTCACACAGTCACATCATGCGCTCATCACGCCTCTTTTGTTGAGTAGTTTATACTCAGAGGAGGGTTAATAAAAGTGGATGGTGTAACACAGCCGATAGCTCATCTTTCGGCTCCCCAGTCTGTCAAAGTTCAGCACTGACGAGACTGTTTGCTATTGGTCAATGGCAGAAATGCATGTGTCAAAGCTAAGCAAAGTTGAAGTTGTTGTGCAAAACTTGCAGAGATTTACTTCTTCCTGCGTGCAATGTGAATCTGCTGTTTGGGGAGATTCCATTTAAATGTAGGCTATAAACTTGTGCTGCTCTCTCTCTAATTTGTCTTCCTATCTTAAAGTCCTCTGCTTCTTTTTTTTAGTATTTTTCCCCCCATGGTATAAAAGTCTAATACAGCTAATTAATGGTGGTTTTACTTATTCAAGTCACGATTAAGTGAAAGATTGCTGAGCTCAGCAATTTACATGTACATGTACTGGACAAACACACACACACACACACACACACACACACACACACACACACTCCCTGCGGTTTATAATTGCAATTACAGCAGGGAAAGAGCTAGAAGTTAGAAGGAGTGACAGATGGCGAGGCTGCAGAACAAAGTGATATTTGAATATAGTGTATATATCATGTTCTATATGTACCGACCAACCACTTCATAATGAGAACAGGGGGAAGAAAGGGAGAGTATGTGTGTGTGTAAGAGAGCGGCAGCAGAAGAGCGAGAGAGGATATGAATGTTAATCAGCTGAATCTGCCAAACCAGCTACAGTGCTCCATCATTTCCTGGCTATTTATGAGCTCTAAGCTGCACGATGGGATCAGTGCTAATGGAGAGTGACGCATAGTCAAGTGGACTGAAGAGCCTCTGGAGCCACAAGCCACAAACTGTAGCAGTGAAAACTCCTCCTTCCTCCCAACTGCTCCCTGATCATATTTAAGACCAGCCCAAGCTCAGAAATAAAGGCTCCATAAAACCTAACCCTTCAGCCAGACAGAGATTGTCTGTTAACGGTTAATGTTTACCATCTTTAGGCATTATAAGGAAATGATCATTTTTACAGTTCACTGTCCATGTTCATTTCACACCATAGTTTGAAAAGTCAGATCACAGTTTGCATAATTTACCATGAATCATTTACCCCAACCTGCCAGTCAAAACATTGATATTAGACAATTCAATAGCTCAGATTATGTTAAATCTGGTTTTTGAACATTTAACGCCAATATTTTGCTACGGTTGTGCATGACAACTGTGGCATGGTTATGGTATGTTTAAGGTAAGGGGGGAAAATCATGGTTGGGCAAAGAGCAAGAATAACATTTTCTGCAAAATATGTGTATGTGATGACAGATTTCATGTAATTGGGGAGTTACCTACAAGCCTCTGCAGTGACTGTTGATTAAACAGTGTTTAAGAACATTTTTGTGATGCATGACTGCAAACTGAAACATGAAACATTGCGCCTGTCAAAACAATCTAGGTGGTGAAGCAAGGATGAAAAAAAAAAATCCTTCACGATTAAAAAGCTTTTATGTAGCTGTTAAATCTCTCAGTTTAAAATGACTTTTTAAAAAACATTTTCCTTAGAGGATTGCATTGAATATTTTTTTTAAATCTTTTATCCTTGTTTTTCAACAAAAACCATGAAATGCTAATATTTTCTGAAACCAGCAGGATAACAAAAGCTTCTTCTGTACGTCTGACAAGTTTCTTTTCACCCCATTTCCCAAAATGATGACAAAATGATGGATTTACAGTCATGAAAGACATTCAAGTTTAAGTTTCAGAGTTTGGTATGTCTGATGCGAACACTTCCACCGCACCGTACATCACAATGACAGCCCTCCTGTGTGTGTGTGTGTGTGTGTGTGTGTGTGGGCTCTGATTTTTTTTTTTTTTATCAATCTGCTCAAACCTCAAAACATTGGTGTCATAACATAGAACAGATAATTTCATCGGAGACAGAGTTCTGGAAACATTTGTTAGGTTTAAAATACAATATTTTCTTCTATGCCAGATTGTATAGACATGAAGGTCACAGGATCTAATATGATCAAAGCTTAATGCATATACTAGAGGTATATAATAATGCAAGGTGTTAATTCGACTGAATCGTATCTAGACATAATCTGTATATGAAATGCATATAAATGGCAGCTGTTCAGGAGGCTTCCTTGTTACTTTAGTATGTATTCTCAGGAAAAATTGCTCCCATTTTTAACAACCATAAAGGTCATATGTGACGAAAGCTGCACTGAATAGGTATTAGATTACTATATTAAACCTCCTTTCACTGCTCACTTATTTTTTTTCTCGATTTCCACTCTTCCATTCACTCTTAGGATATAGAATGCATTTAAAGCACGTGACCGTTTTACTTGAAAACACCCTTGAGTCTTTTTGATTATTTTTTTTCCTTTATATAAGCACTGTGTGTGTATGTGTGTGTGTGTGTGTGTGTGTATGTGTGTGTGTGTGTTTGTGTGTGCGTGTGTGTGTTTGCTTGCCTTCTCTCCTCGCCTTCTATTTTCTCTCACTCTGTCTCTGATTACACGCTCAATCAGCCACTTTTGTTGGCGTCTGGGAGTCAGTGTTTGTATGTGCGTACATGTGTGTAAGGAAGGAAAGGCGGGTTAATACTGTAGACTGTAGACTGTAATAGAGGGCAGCTGGTAAAACCCGGGTTAGAAACTAACAGATTGCTTTGATATAGATCGCGACAAGTACACAAACTACGTTCTGTCAACTGGAAACAAAACTAGGTCAAAACCTGGTCTATGGCTTCACCGTGAATGAGACGCTAGAGGGCTTTCAATTTGAAACAACAGATACAGGAAGACACGTGGCAACCAAGCCCCCAGGAAGTGCCTTATTTTTTTTCCCACCCACATTCCCACTCAAGATCCGCCCTACTCCGCCTCTGATTGGCTAGTACTCATTGCCTTCGTTGGTTAGGCTGGTTAGGTTAAGGCATGAGGAGTGAGATGATTAAGGTTAGGGTAAGAATATCGGTGTCGGAGCCAATCGGAGGCAGAGTAGGGGCGGGTCTTCGCATAATGCAGGTGGAAAATAAATAACTTTGACTGAAGCCAGTTTAACATGGCAAGCTTGACTCGGGAGTACAAACTTCCGAGGATGGGAGGAGGCATCATTCTGCAACTGGAACAGCAGCGTACTTTCTGACAGCAGCAGCTTCAACACAGCTGCCTGACTGTAGCGTGTGACACAATAATCTCAACTCAAAGCTCAACTAACACTTTTCTTTTATCACAGAAAAAACCTCATGCTTGATAGTTTCTAGCCTGTTTCACCTCTGACCGCACCCAGTATCACTGATGGCACCACTAACGGGCATGTGAATATAATACCAGTGCTCTGTTACACATGTAACCACACCCAACAGTGATGTCACAGGGTCCTTGAGTACACCTGTACATCACTGCAGCAAGGTGAAAGGTTAATCTACTGGAGGTCAACCAATATGATATTTTCAGGAGGTGTTAAATTACTCTTTAAGGGTAAATATGTTTGATCTCAAAATAAACTTTGACAGGATGAAACTAGAATCTGTATTGATGTTTGCAGATACTAACCACATACAAACTTGTCTCCTATAAATTATATTTATATGATGATTATTGTCTGATTTTCCACTGTAATGATGTCGTAAGAGAAGTGTAATGCTGACACAAATATGTTTTTTTTTGTAATTGTATAGAAGAAGTACAAGAACATAGCACTTTGTTGACTGCGAAAAAAACCTCAACTAACATAAGCAGTAATTATATTTCTTCCAAAACAAATTTAGCTAAACAAATTAGTAAATGGGACACCATATGCCATGAGAGAGCACTTTAGACTAACTTGCAATCAAATACTTTCCGCCATAAAGAATCAGTATCCAACAGAGAAACACTTGTTAAATCAATCAGCAATACAGAGAAACAATTATTTAGATAACAATGTCGCTGATTAGTACTTAATGATTTCTCTGACTGAGGCAGCAGCTTTTCTACAACTCTACTGTGAACACATGCGACCTGCAGAAGTGGGCTCTCGTTCGGTGGCAGGAAACAGCGGTATGAACCGGTCGCTGGTGCTGAGTTTGACCACACAAAAGGCAGCAGGGGAAAAGCAAACGGCAGAGCTATTCACATGGCTGGAAACCATACAATAAACCTCACTGTCTTTCTGTTGGCCACTTACTCTTTGCCATTTTCCTTTACAAACTTCTAAGGAGGGGAAAAAAAAAACTTTCTTTTTCCTTTCACATTTCTTCTAAATCTACAGATTCAGTGGCTCACTTCCCCCTCTTTACAATCTCTCCCTCAACCTCCTCCTCCTCCTCCTCCTTCTTCTTGTCCTCTTCTTCCTCCTCTTGTTGGCTGATTTAGTTTTAGCAATGGCACACTATTCCAGTTGGCAATGTCAGACTCTCTTCCTGCCACTTACACACAAATTCCAAATCTCTTTCATTTCCCCTCCAATTTTCAAATGAATTTTATTGGCATGAAATGAAGAGATCCATTCACCTCCCTCCTCAGCACCTCTCTGTGTCTCTGCTTTGAGTTCGCTTCATACAGCTTTATTACAGCGTGATTCTATAACAATAACTCCTTCACTCTCTCCTCCCTTCCCTTCCTCTCTCTCTCCTCTCACTCATTTCTTTGTCTCCCTCTCTCTCTTTGTCAATTCAAATGGCTTTTTTGGCACACCTCAGCATAACACTCGCAAGCGCTTTAATACCGGCTGACCTGAGTGTGTAAACCTTAATAAACACAGCCAATTAAAATGTATTGCCATGATGACAGTATCTTCTTTCGTTTCTCTGTTCTTTCTCTCCTTTCAGTTGCTCTCTCTCTCTCCTCCGTTGTCTCTCTGTCTCTCTATCTATCTCTCCTTTTTCCACGCTCACTGTTAGCATGAATGTGCATGTAACATAAGTTCAGTTAAGTGCTAGTTATGGCGCTGCCAGTTCACAGTTCCACTTAGCACTGAAGTGGGAATGAGAAGAGAAAGGGGGATTGTTGCCACGGCAACGTGTGGCGAGCGTGGCGCGGTTTCCATGGCATTTCCAAGGCAGTTTCATGGCTTTGCAGCAGGTTTCTCTTAAGTGGCTTATAGCCTACGGATGCCCTGGGGCAGGACAAGGGGATATTTAGAAAGAGACATACTGTGGAGGGAGATGCTGATAGGCAGAGAGACAGAGAAGAATAGCAGGAAGGAAAGAGCAACAAGTCTTTTCATTTCCCTCTCTCTCATCCCTTCTCTTCCTTAAAACACCAATGTCCTTCCTTCCTCACTCTCATATGTTAAACAGCTGAGGAGCAACATACACTTTTTTGAGCTTCCAGTTAATGCTGGAGCCATGTTAGCGTGTCAAATTAAAGGGGCACTCCACTAATTTCACACATGAAGTTCAGTATACTCGTCATGAGGAGTAAACCTCAAGTTGTATAATGTCTACTGTAGCTCTGAAAAAATAACCCTGAACATGTCATCAGGGTTATTTTCTTGTATTTTTTTAAACAGTAAGCTTGCATTACAAACATAGGAAGTGAAGTTTTGAAAGAGTGAGCATTTAAAAGGCAGGGATGTCTCAAGAAACGTGCTATTATGTTGCATTATTGGAAATGTAGTATCCAGCAATTCTGGAGCTTTAGGGACTAAAAGTCAGGATGTTTCGGCTTCTGCTGCATCAATTTTGACCACTTTTTCAAATAAAAAATGACTCCTCTCCTCTCAGGGAATACCCTAAATTCATGGAAGTGCAATATTAAATGGTTTGAGTACCGCTGAATGAGTCAAGTCAGTTATCAGAAGTGTACATGTTTCATTCCTTTTTGCCTATTTAGGCAGTAAGAAAACAGGGGTTCATTTCCTAACCAGTGACTGAGCTTTTGGCTAGACCAACAAATTGGATTCAAGTCAAATCAGAGCTGACATTGGCATTTTTATTAAAAATTGTAAAAGCTTGCCAGTGCCGGTAATGTCAGCTTGTTTAATTGCGTATATTGTAGAGTTAATGAATAGTACACTTTTCTCCTGTGGGCCAGCCTTAACCAGACTGAATATGACGTTTTTGTTTGATTCCACATAAGCATGAATTAACGTGTTTTACTATTATTCTTGCTAATTTGAAAGGAGGATTTCAGTGTGTCTTCCTGTTTAAGAGGCTTTTCCTCCATAAACACTGAAATTATGTCCAATTTAAAGATATTATAGCATGAAAATAGCTATGTAACAACTATTTAAATTAGCAGTATCAAATATTAACAATATCTGTTTAAGCAGTCACTATAACACTTATACAGGGCAGATACAGCATGAATGTGTTTTAGTCTATTAGACTGTATAGTAAAAGCACATCTACTGTGTCCATGTATGGTCAATGCATTCACACGAGTGACCTTTTGACCTCTCTCCTTATAAGGTTGTGTATACATGGATGAATGTATACAGCCATCAGCATGACAAGCCAAGACTCGGGGCACAGAGTGGGCAGTCAGTGAAGGTAAACAGTCATATCTCTCATTTTCTCCGCTGTCCTCCTTTTTCTTTTTCCTTCTCAGCCACATATGGTTGCATCACGCTGACAGCAAGTGGTCACATTAATCAATGAAATGATGCACGAGTAAAAAATGGAAATAAAGTCATGTGCCTTTGGTTTCCCTAAAATAATCAATACCGAATCATCTAAATGCAACAGAGTCAATTAGTCATTCTGTGCTTATTTATGCAAAAGTGTACACATTGCTTTTAGACCTTTGGCTTTTGCAAAAAAAATAGCTTTGTCAAAAGATTTGTCTTCCAGTATTAGGATTTCCAGGATTTTGTTCTTGTCAGGGTGGAAAATCCTCAGATAAACCATTTAGACCATTATGGTGCACTGGAACAAGGCTGACAAGTAGATTTTGGGAGAATATAATATGAGAAGGAGGCTAATAAATGTCAAAATTTACTCTAAAAATGTTATATTGATGTTTAACAATGCAGCCCCTTTAAATAACAAAGCCATTTGTAGACATAATTGAATGAGTGACATAATTTTTAAAAGGTTTTACAGATTTATGTGCTGCTGCTCAGAGACACAATAAAATCAAAGAACCATCTACTGCAAAAAAACAATAAAAAAATAATAAAAGACCAATAACTTCTTTTTAATCTTGACCTCTTTGTTTCATGTCATATCTTTTTTTTCTCCCCCCATCACTCCATCTCTCCATCGTGTTCCAGTAACATCAGTCTAATCTTAGTCTGTGGAACAGATAGTTCTGAGGTCAGGGATTTGTTCAGTGCGACAGAAATGTTGTCTGAATGTTTTCGCCTCTTTGATGCTGTCAGACGAGTCGAAATGTATCTCTTCCTCTGCGGAAGCATTGCTGACCGGGCCATGGTTGTTTCACACGCAACACTCACTCACACACACACACACACACACACACACACCCAAGAACAAATAAAACAACAAAGGCAGACACACACTCAGCCACAGGTGGCGCTAATAAGAGGCTAGGGGAGGCTAAGCTTCACAGAAATGATCATGGAAATATTATGCTGCAGCTTTTTGTGAATTATTTGGCTTGCTGATTGTTATTTGGATAGCTAACAGGTTATTTTGGTGAGAGAGAGCGAGCAAGTAAGAGAGACAGCTGAGGGACCCAGTGGGAGAGACAGACGCCTCTAGTTACTGACTATAACGACCAACGCAACCGATACTCTGACCATTTCCTCAATTTGTTTTGCCTTTATTTGTATTTCGGTGCCAAGTGCAGCACACACGGTGCACAGGTTGGAGGAGAGGAACAAATGGGTGGAGAGGGTTTATTCATATGAAGCAGTGCAGGGCGAGTTGTTGGTGTTGCTGTGCTGAGAGAAGAACCACGTCTGTTTCTGAAGCAATATCACTCCGCCGCTGGCATTTGAGTGATTTTATCAACAAGAGAAAACTAAATTCTTTCAGTAAATACACAGAAATAGCAGATTAATGCTTAAAATATAAATAAAATATTTAATCAAACACTCCTCAGCCAATAGAGGTTCAATGTGATTAAAGCAGCAAAGTAGTCTGCATTGATTTATAAATTAATATGATTGATTCTGACAGTATCTGTTGTCCACAGCTGCTTTATACTGTATGAAAAGTCTCTCTTTCAGGTCATTAAATCCCTGCAGCCATCTGAAGGCAGCGCATATGTTAATTAATCTGCAGCCTCTATACACTTCAGACTGGTCAGTTAGAACTCATCAGACATCAGATTACCCAAACTCCTTAATCCTGTACGTCATGAAACTTTTTTGCAACTTTATTTGCAGTTTTTCAGCGGTTCATGTTTTATTCTTGAAATGCTTTACAAAGCTGTTTTTTTTTTAAAATCATTTATTTCTTTAATTAATTGTTAAAAAAAACAGCAACGCTTTATGTGTTGTGTGTTGTGTATTTGGACCTAGAAACAGAGTTTAAAAGCTCCTGGTTTGGTTTGAAATACACATAAACTGTGTGTTTGTGTGTATTTTGTTCTCTCACTTTCCTTCCCCTGTGTCTGTACACACACTTACACACACACACACATTTTATTATCCGGAAAACAAGTATGAAATCTGACACAAAAGACATACCAGACACTTGACAGCAGGCGGTCATAAATACACACACACACACACACATTACTTCATTTTCCGGACATAGAAATAGAAAACTGACCTAAACAGAGCCTTTAAAAAGCACGTCTGACACTCTGCAGCACACACAAATACACATTTTTAAATCACTATGGATATCACAGCCACATTGTCAGGGGAGAAAAGAGATAGAGTCTGAAAGAAGGTATGATATTGACAAAGATGAGATAAAACAAAGAAATAAACATGAGTACATAAAGACAAAGAGTCTCCCCTGCCTTACAGCAGCGTTGGCACTGGGAATGTCGATCTGCTGTAAATCAGGTACATTGTATAAAACACAGAGAAAGAAAAAAGTGACAAAGACAATGAGTGACAAAGCAAAAGGAAGATTGATGTAGAAACAAGAGCAGAGAGAGAGAGATCGTGACTGAGGTGAACAGAAGTTGGCGTGCTAAAATGGTCCCTGCGGGAGCGACCTGACTGGCTGGGGGGGGGTCAGGAAGAGGTCAACCAATCACAGACAGAGGTTTCAACATGTACATAAAGAATTGTCGTTTGTGTGGGTGTGTTCTGCAGGAAACGCACGCAGTCTGCTAGAAAGCAACCACAATATGTGAATATGTCTATAATAAATATGTATGAAACCTGAACTACTTACTTAAAAAGACATTATTTCTTCCGACCTAACTGAAATCAATCATTGTGGAAATATGAAGAAAAGTTTCTCTCCCAAAGTGTCTGGAAGAAGAAAATATGCCAACTAGACCTCAAAATGCCACGATAATCATGATGCATGATGACAAGTGAGGAGAAAACTTAATTGAAATTACATATTATGTCGTTCCTCGTGCCCTGCATGACTGAATCAATACCCTGCCAAACATGTCATGCAAAAATACCAAAATGCATGACTGATGTATGTGGAGGGAGGAATCAAGAATTGGGAGAGATGGAGGAAGATGAGAAGAGACATTTAGCAATTTACCGGGACTGAAGAAATCATCCCCTCTGCTATTTGCCCTGAGTGCTATAAATTGAAAGCGAGATGTTGAGGGGAACATAAGTATGGCTGACAGCAGGTCTGTCAGTGTCAAGTGGAAATCTCCTGTTGCAGATGAAAAAGTTTAGCTCCAGTGAACACCTCGCCACCTCAGCCGGCACCACTATACCTCCTTCTGCTGAAGTTATTCTTACACCGAGTTGTAAAATACATTGAGCTTACACCTGGGTCGCAACCTTTTCACAGTTTCACGGCTCAGATGGGCAACCACGCTCGGCCTGCTTGGCATTTAAGAAATCTGTTATCAATCAGAGGCTACAGCAATGACTGGACTTCCTAGCTTGAAATACTTTGCTGAGCAGAATATGAACTATGTTTCTGCTCAATCTTTTTCTCTTGGGGCATGCAGATAGTATTTTTTTGCCACCGGTTTGCTATAAAACATAACAAGTCGACCTGCTCATTAGAAACAGCCCATCAGCTCTGAATCCTCATTGTTCTGATAATCATTGGGTGAATTTAATGTTGGGCTGTTCCGCCTGACCTGAATCACAGAGAAAGAATGAAATGGAAAGCAATCACATTGGTATCAGTAATGCAGATTACAATCCCCTCTTGATAAAACACACCCCTCATCTAATTCTCTGCTTTCCCTCCGGCTAAATGAGGTAAGGGCTGAGAAACGACTGGGCCTATCATTATCTTTAGATGAATGGATATTAGAGAGAAAAGCTCCAAGTGTCGCTTTTCCTCCCCTCTCTCTCTCTTCTCTCTTCTTTCTCTTTGTCTTGCCTCTTATATTATTTCATTCTTTCTCATCTTATATAAACGTATGAATTTTAGAGAAGATCAACCCTTTCGTGCAAATACCTTGCTTTTGCAGAAATGAACAAAGCTATCGAACAGTAAGCAAACACAGTCACACATACGGTATTTCAGCAGTAGCCTGAAGTCCAGCATAGGAAATTATGGCCTGTACTCTACACCACAATGAATGTCATCGACATAGCAACCATATATAGTGAACCAAACAAGCTCAGAAAGATAGAGAAGGAAGAGAAAGACCCTTTTCTTACTTAACACCAACACATACTCAGCCAATTTCAACTAATTCAACCCAGTGTTTTGCATTCTGTTTGGCATCGTCTGTCCTTTGAGTTAAACCTGTTACACAAACAGAGAGAATCCGCCTACCTCTGCACACACACACACACACACACACACACACACACACACACACACACACACACACACACACACACACACACACACACACACACACAGACAGTTGACCCCACTCAGCTCGTACCATTGTTTCCCTGTTTCCCTCAAGACACGATTGAGTTGCACTGCCCAAGGCGACAGACGGCCTCTACAGTTAGTGTGCCACAGATGGTGCAGAAAATAACATCAAGGCATTAAAGAATAGAGTATAATAGAATACAGTAGAATAGAGGAGATGTAGCTTTTCTGGTTTTCAGTTTGAGGGACGGGTCATAAATCAGCTATAAGGTGTTGTTGTTGTTGCTGATGTGTGTTTGACTTTTTAAGGAAATTTTAAGGACATTAAAGGAACTTTTGTTATTAGAAACAGTGCTGCAAAGCTTTGTCATATTAGGCTTTCATACTAACCATCAGCATATTTATTATAGGATGTTCAACCTCTGACCACCTCTGATCATTATTTATTGATGCAGTTTTTGTTCAGCATGTATTGTGATCATTTTTAAAACTGTCACCGTTGATATTCTTAAAAACACACATTATTTACAAAAGCCATTTCAAGCCAAAGCTGAGTCATTTCATACTGATTCAATCTGAACTAACAGGACTACTTAGTCCACAGCAAATTACCCAATATTACTAAACAAATTCATAAAATTCGACCCATCTGTAGTATGAACGCAACAAATTTCTTTTTTACTATATGCAACAAATGCTGCATCAAATACTTGGAAAAATAGGACTACAATCTGAATGAGTCTGGCTCAATATACATACAAAATACAAAGGAAACCTCAGGGGTCTCAGTGACCAGTGACTGTGGCAGTCAAAGCCAAGAAAGGCTTCAAAAACTCCCGATATTGCTTTGCCTCAAGACAAATTTGATAACTGTACAATAAACATAATAGGATTATTGTTTAATATAGATTTTATGATGTTGATCGTAACTAAGCTGAAATAAGGTTGATGAGGTTAATGAGGTGAATTCCTATTCACAGAGGACTAACACTTTACTCTTTCTCTCTGAGCGTTAACACCTCTCCAGGGTGTAAGTGTGGGTTCAAAGTTCATCAGGGCCAGTGATGAAACATTGATTGACTGTTGACATTTGACTTATATCACCTGCTCATTAGTCACACGACAAGGGTCAGTGGGTGTGTGTGTGGTGTGTGTCTGCAGTGTGTATGCCTTTAAGCATGTACATATATACACACTTAATGTGTGTGTTTGAGCTAATTGTTGAATGTGTGTGTGTGTGTGTGTCTATCCACTCATGCATCACTGTCTGTTAAGAGTGCACGCTCAGCATATGAACCTTAACAAAAATGGTCAATAAAAATAAAAGTGAATTCCAGCCCGAGGCTCCGGCTTTATTCTCTTCACTAAATGTCAGTTCTGACAGGCAGTTCATTCATTCAGCTGCCTGAGCTAATAGATTAGCTCTCGTATTGATCAGGAATAATCTTTCTCATTCTATTGATTAGACTGGCCGAGCTCCCCAGCCCAGACCGTCCAGGAAACTACTGGATTCAGTCAGTGCTAGAAAGCTTATTTGCAAGTATAAAATATGTAACAGAGGATATTAAAGAAGAGCACCAAAGGGCTGACAAGGAGTTATTTCAAATTTAGTTTGACATTTTCACTTCCCACAAAAAGTGTCTTCTGCTTCTGACCGGACAGTAATTTCCATGAAAAGGTGAAAGTATTGAGCTGCATCTCTGAAGCTGGCGATAATTCAGGGCGTTGCTCAAGGACACTTCAGCTGGTCAGCTCCCGGAAGCTGCCACTCAGCAGACCTCTGGCGGCTTTGGGAAGCTACATAAAGAAACGGGAGTATGGGAGTAGGATTTTACTTCTTTTTCTCATTGTTTACTCAAAATGGGTACTTCTCCAATACATCGGTACATCAATCAGACCTGAAATATGTGAGTGGACAATGCGAACAACCCGTGGAACAACTAGCAACAACGGTTATGTTTGTGTGCATGCACGAACATAACATAGAAGAAGCATTCAGAGCAGGCTGAATCTGGACTTATCGGGAACATTTTTACATACATTTACCTCAAGTTTAGGGAGTTTGACCATGTTTAACATCTGATATCGGTATAAAAATAACAGAAAATCATAAAAAGCATGATATGTTGTTGGATAGTTTAGCCATTTTTGGTGTGTTAGTAGAAACTTCTACTGTATATTAAATGTTGGGGATCATCCTAATGAGATGTATTGTTCTGTGCTTGCCATTTTGTAATTTATACAATGTTATTTTACGTCATCAGCTTTAGCTAACTTTTCCCTCATAATATTAACACAAGGGTCAAAATCTTGTACAACACTCACAGGAGTTTCCTCAGGGCTTCTCAGTGACCACTGTGCTGGATTTCTGAACGCGTTGGACATTTTCGCACCACAACAAGGAGGAAAACTTGTCAGCACACCCACACGCACCCACACACACACCTTGCATGTCTCATGCATGCATGTCTCACTCTTAGAATAACTAGCATCATCGTTATGTGACAGTGACGGCCGCATGTTGTGACAAAGCCCTCGCTTCCTCCCCTGATATCACCGGACACCTGTCAATCACACCTCAACGCCAACCTGGCAAAGAGGTCACACTCTCCCACTCACAGTAACACAGACTGCCGGTTACCGGGGCTCACTGTCTCGCAGTATAACACGCTGCTGAAGTCAGGACGCGCAAAGTAAAACTGTGTCAACTTAATGTCATGCCAAGATGATAATTACATGTGAGGTGACACCTCAGCACATTTTATTTATGTCCAATTTATGTCATGAGTTTTGAAATGTTTATGTCAGTTGATTTCAATATACAGAAGTGAATGAAAGACAACTATTATCACTACATGACCAAAAATTATTGCATTTACAACCATGACTTTGATTTTTGGTCAAATTTTGAAAATAGTCTAACAGACGTGAACTTTATGTGATGGGTTCAGGAAAGTTTGACATGTTTTCTGACTCACTTTTAACTAAGATAAAATCATAAGATATTTTATGTACATGTCAACATTTACTGTACAGACTTTTCCATTTACTTTTGGATTAATTTGTATGTTTATGTCAACCACTTTAATTGTAAAGTTCAAATACCATTTAATGAAATTCTGAAATCTATGATGCTGAGATGATGGAGGCTGTGTGATTATGTGTACATAGGATGTATGTATGCTGTAATTATGTAATATATGTATGAGTGTGTGCGGTGTGTCTTTGTTATTGTGTAAGACAGAGATGGGAGCACAGAGATAGAGATTCAGAGTTTTTTGACCTTGCTCGGTAGGTAAACAACTCGTGACTTGGCAACTTCTCTTCTCCAACTAATATACACACATACACACACAAACATTTACACACCTCCTACTGCACTTCTTGTTTATTCCATGTTATGCTTAGAGACGTCCATACTGGGAAATGACAGGACTGAGATCATCCACGTCCACACTAAGGCGATAAACCTGAAATCATAGTTTATATGAGACGACTATTTGCGTCCGCTCTCACATTTTATGTTGATTTTTGAGAGGTTCTTTTTGAGAAGAACAAACACAGCAGGAAATAACAGCCACATATTTTCTTCACCCTTCTTTCGGCACTCAACAAAATTGTGTAAACAGCCATCATCTGGAGTGAGAGTTGCACAGCCTGGTCCCTCTGCTGTATTTCAGCTGGGTTAACCTAATTTTTGTTGCCTCCTGTTTACATGATCACTCAAACTGTCCCAATATAACCTTGTTTTTCCGTTTAATCTTTTTCCTTGTCAGATAACTAGATGGATTTATTGACTTGATTGCGTTCAAAATGCTACCTGTTAACTGTGGCAAAGAGTAAACCCTGTAACGCTGCACTGAGACAAATCGAATCATTATTTTGTGCTCACAGCATAAACTATTCTGACAACATAAATAGAGATTATGACAACCGCTGTATTGTGTGATTGGCTCTACTGACATTCAAAATGAGCAATCACACAGAGAGAGGCAATCGAAACCTCTTTACATTACATTTCCCCATTTATCCACTCTAGCAGTGTGTTTGAAACGCTTCTTTTCAGGAGTGTAAATCAACAATGACTGCAAAACGCCAAAAATAACAGGAAAGGAAACATTTTGTTTATTGTAAGTCGTAAGTAGCTGAGAGCAAACAGAATAGAATTGGTTTCTATAAAAATCAAAAACAACTCTGACAAAACTTTTTTTTTTTAACGCCTTAAGCAACATTTGTTTTCTCAAACTGAGTATTTTAGATGGAAAATATAAATAAATACATATTAAATATATATACGTAGTTAAAATTAGCTCCAACTTGACCAACTACAGCATTAAAATCATGTTTATGAGTCTTTGATAATAACTAGATAATATAATTTAAATGGCCATTCTGATACATAATGTATTTTTACTTCTTCTTGACCTGCTCTATGTGAAAAGTGCCCTGAGATAACTTTTTGTTATGATTTGGCGCTCTATAAATAAAACTGAATTGAACAGACTCTGAATACTTTTTTCCACCACTGCCTACGAGTGAGTCAGTAAATGAATAAATGTACACAAATACACACAAAAATATTTTTGTGAAAAATTGGGTCGAATTTTAAACTTTGCCGACTTTCCGCTGACCCGACAGGAAGAAAAAATAAATAAAACAAGTCTTTCTGCATTTATTGAGTTTTTACTGTTGGACTGCAGGCATTAGCAGCCGTACAAGAGCAGCTGCAAACACTACTTTGTGTGTGTGTGTGTGTTACTGTGTGTGTCAGAGTAGCTAATTTGCCTATGTGTGTATGTGTATAGTATTGTCAGAGCTTTAGAACTGCATTTATGTACCACAGTCACACTGTGAACTGTATAGCTGCATAAATGTGTGGTATACGTGTGTGTGTGCGTGTGTGTGCGTGTGTGTGTGTGTGTGTGTGCTCACGCAACCAACTGAGAAATTGTTTCCTCTTTGGTCTGTTTCATTAGGGACTCCATAATTATCACCCCATCTGCTCCTGGACTTCAACTCTTCTCTACCACTTTCTCTCTCGTTTCACTCACTAAATAAAAAGATTCCTTAACACAGCCAGGAGGATTTCTCACTGACACGCAAATTAACACTAAACTGCTTCCCAAACAGTCACCATGTTGGTATAAATGTACTAAAAAAAAACTCCATCTTCTTCTTAATGCTCTTAAGTTGCCTGCCTGAGGTCTCATTAAAGTGAAGCTATCCTCTTTAGTTTGTGGTTGACTTGCTGACTTGTGGGTAGCAGGTAAATTGGTCTTTATTATCAAACCAGCAGCTAACAAATGGAGGCGCAGGTGTTCAATTAGTGTTAAACATCAGAGGCTATTCTTGTTTGTCTTTTTTTTAATTAAATCCACATCAACCATTCTAATGAATCATACGAACACTTCCTCCTAAATAAGAGAAGAGTCTCCATCTACCAAATGAACTCAGTGTCTTTACTGCAACAGCCTTATTTGGTCTGGTATGACTAGTAGCTTATGGTGGCTAATATTAGCTAATATTAGAAAACTTTAGACATGTGTTTCTGTGTAATTGATGTTGTTTAATGATTCACTGACTTTATGACTCTATTAGTGTTACTGTTACACTAGAGACACACTTGACTAAAACCAAAACTACAGGCAACAGTCAGATGGAGAGATGGAGAAAGACGTGTAGGTTGAAATGAACAGGTGTGAGTCCCAGTGGGAAGAAAGATCAGCATCCATCTTCATCCCCAGAGCAGTCAGCCACTGAGGGGGGGTTTGAAAATTAACAATGCAATGATGCTGCTAATTGAATGGAAAATTACATTTGGAGTAAAGTGTCAAAACCTGCTATGCAGAAGACTTGTGCATGTGTGAAAAGTGCCCGTGTGTGGTCTGTAGGTGCATACATGAATGTGAAGACAGCCTTGATGAACAAGAGTGTGAAAGTGGAGCTGTTTATAGCATGGGTATCTTTATGCGTGTGCGATTCATTATTTCTGCATTTACAGTTCACACAGATGTTAGAATAAAACAGAAGATTAAAACTGTATTCCTGGATCACCTCATATATTACAACCATGAACAATAAAATCTCTTTCTTTATGATTATTACTTTGGGGTGACGACATACAGTAAAGAGATGCCAGTTTAAGAAACAGGTAAAGCTTTGCGCTATAATGTTACAACCTGTACTGATTGATAGGACTGTAGCATTACATTCAGTGAACACACACACACACACACACACACACACACACACACACACACACACACACACACACAATAATGGCATTGTTTTCCAGGCAGCAAGGCACCGATGGCATCAAACATCTCAGAATAGAACTGCTGAGGTTTCAGAGGTGAAACCTGAGGAGTTTTTGGAGCAGCGTAATGGACCTGTGTAGCTCTGAATCCACACAGATGAAAGGTTTTTTTTTTTTTTTTTTTTTACAAAAATCAGATCGTCACCATTTAAAATGAAATCATCTACTCTGGCATCGACTTAAACCATATATGGTTGTCATCTTAACATTTATCCTGATGAAATGCTTTTTAGAGGTGAATGAAGGTGCTACATATGTAATATCCATTTGTCCATGTCAAATGAACTTTGATACTTTGATCAAATACCGCAAAGAAAGGAGATCAAGGTCAACATCACTGGTAGATTCTACGTCAACACGAACATGTTGGAAGGGATTTCCATCACTGCACGAAAACTTCAGCTGTGTTTGCTCAAGAAGACACAGCAGCCTCTTCCTGTATTTGTGCAATAAAGCAACAGATTTAACATATTTCTGTAGAAAATTATTTCTGAGTAATGTATGTTAAAGTTTATGGGAATAAATTCCTTTATTTAATGGAATTACTTCAAAGAAAAAATAAGTCACCTGTATTGCTGTAGAATTTAGATTTCAACTATGTGTTTAATAGTTATTCTGTATATATTATTATGTATATAATATCTGCTAGATAACGCTATACTTGTACTTACTTAATATATACATCATACTGTATATACATTTTATGAGGTTTTTTTTCATTTAGTAGGCATTAACCATATAAAAAATGCAAAGTAATGCACCATTCTGTAGCATATTGCATTTCACCAGTTTCCAAATTGATCAAAGAGCTTAATAGCCTGAAGGTCAGTGTTTTTCATTACACTGCATCCCTGCTTTCAATACAGAATGCCTGCACAGGTCAATGCTCATTCCTGTGCTAATGCAACAGGGCGCTATTAAACCTTAAATATAGCAATCAGTCAAGATCATTGTAAAAGTGTGTTGCTGAATAAGCTACAGGACTGGACATCGGCGGTCAATCCAGGCCAGCTGCAGGCTAAAAAAAAAAGATTCTCTGTCAACAATCGATGCTGTATTATGTGACCCTGGCTGCTGAGGCTTTATTGGTGAAGGATCAATGACCTCCAGTCTGGACTTACTGGATCATACAAGACCTGTGGGATTTACACACACACACACACACACACACACACACACACACACACCAACGCACGAGACTTTGTTTCTAAGGGCATATTAGATTTCTCCAGTCTCTTGCAGTGAGTGCCATTCAGAGCCAAGATGGCCGCCTGCCTCTCCCTCAGGACTCTGGCAGTTGCTAACTATTACAGGCTGTTACGCAAACACACACACACACACACTGTGAATATAGGGTTTGGTTTGACCGAGTCAATTTCAGAGATCAGAGAGATCCTTGATGAGTTTGATTTGCAAATGAGAAGCTTTTCATCTTTCTTCAATCATCATGATTTTTCTAGTTTTCCTCTGACATGAGAAAAGCAAATCATCCTTTTAGGGAGCCATTAGACTTGCATAATAATTCAATAATATTAACACAACATCAAAAGTAATATGAGTGGGAAAAAAGACCCTCCATTAGAAAAAAAAGGTAATTAAAGCCAGTAGTGAGATGGTGTTTAAAAAAAAATCACTTCTAAATCTCAGTGTTTAGCAAGTTGAAATATTTTTACACTAAATCCTCTGAAGAATAATAAAATCTAACATGAGGATTGTTTTTAGACATATGACATGAAATATATCTCTTGAGTCTGTGTTCTGAGCCGGTCAGGTTTGAACAGTGAGTTTTGGATAAAGGTGGTGTTGTACAAACAGAGAGGTCTGCGATTTTCCACTGTAACCCCAGCTGGGTGTGACCTTTGATAAACAGCAGCCAGTATTTACACCACTGGAAGACTGATAGCCTCTGCTTTCTCTGACATTTACAGAGCTGAGTTTTAGGTTGCCTCGGGCGCAAGGCAGTGGTGAGAGACACATACAGACAGACAGAAAGAAAGAAAGAGAGAACTTTCTCTTCATTCTGAACCACTGTGGTCGATGCAAAGGACTTAAATGCATCTTCAGTATGCTACATGGTTTGTATGTGACAATTAAGGTATTGTGCTGCTTTAATATTGCTTGTCCAATAATACACAGACTCATTTAATCTTGTGAATGTAGCTAGATATTAAACAGCATTCATAAAAAACCTATTAAGATTACCAACAATACAACAGTTTTACAGCCATGGCTTATTGAGTAATTTAATGTTCTATAAAGTCTAAGTTATAAACTCATTTACAATAAAGTATAAAACTAAAACTGACTGTTGACAATTAACAATGTAGACAAGTTTTCTTGGCTTTCGAGTTGGTTGACTGTAATCACATTGGCAGAGTGTTATGTTATGTTTTCATTTTCTATCACATCGGATTTAATTTAAGATTATGTGGCAGGTTTTAGCATATGTTTTACATATTTATATCATATGTTTTATGTATTTTTTTGTATGGTTTATGCATTTGGTGTTAAAGTCTGTGTGTGTTCTATGTCTGGCTTGGCTGAAAGACAAATTTCCTTAGGGGGACAATAAAGTGAAAGCTTGAATTCAATTGAATCCTTGATCAGTCAGCTGTGTGCAACATGAACAGATTTGTAGTGATTGGTTAATGCCGCTGCAGCACCAATGAATGCAAAGTCAAACCAAGACCAAAAGCTATGAGTCTATGCACTGGGGTTCATGGGAGTTCAAATCTGCTCATTTGTTGCATGGGTGCCAAAACTCAGTTGGAGGATTGTCCCTGTAATTATTACTCAGCTCTGAAACTATGACATTGTCTTTCAGGACTTTTGAAGATAATCAGAGGATTTATATAAATGATGACTGGAATCACAGGTCACAATCTGTGTGACAAGTGCAGACGATTTTATTCAAATATTGAATCAGCAGCAGACAAAAATCAAATTAAATGAGAGCTTGCGTCTGTTGGGGGATTTTGATTGATGCAGGATTATAAATTCTAATCATTTAGTCATAATGAAGTTCTGGATATTTCCAGTAAAAGCAGATTTCTTTTTGTACATTTTAATAGAGCTAGCTCACCTCCAATGATCACAACACACACACACACCTACACACCACCCCTCCCTCCACCCCCTCACAGTGCTGCACACACACACACACTCACATACATACAGATGGAGGTGACAAAGACAACAGACTGTGTGAGAGAGAAAGAAAGAGAGAGAGAGAACAGAGTGGACAGAGATATAGAAATAGAGAGGACAGATTGAGTGGGATAAAGACAGTCTGTTACTGTGATGGATGGATAAATTAAATCACTTGCTGGTTTATTGATTCTCTGACTGGCTGCTTGGCTGCTTGTGTGTTGCTAACTGGTTGGGTTGGTGGCTGACTGCGTGACTAAGATACTAATGCAACACACACCTGATTTTCTGCAGATTATACTATCTGTCTGCTGAAATATCTACCTAGCTCGCTGACTTAATGACCATCTGACTGACCTGACAACAGGCTGACTGACAGGCTGGTAGACTGAGTCACTCTGTAGAAAGCAGCAGTTAGTGTTTTGGTTTTGGCTGGTGATAGTCTATATTTTTCTTAGTGTCAACAATTCCCATGGAAACACTTCCCTACTCTGTCTGTGGCACTGCAATCTTCCCATATTTATTGCAATGTTTTGACCTGCAAGGTCCTTCGTCAGGCAAACGTTCATGTGAACAAGAAACAAGCTAAATATAAAAGGAAGAAATGACAGCACCACCTATCACGTGATGCTAAATAACACACGTATCAATTTGCTGTGTACAGAGAAAACACACAGTGTATCCCATGAAGGATGTAATACACTTTTTATTGTTTGTTTGTTTGTAGTTTCAGTGTGCAGACAGCCTCTCCTCTTCCTTGTTGCTGTTTTCTGTCCTCTCCCTGTGCTCAACTAGGGTTGGATATGCACACTATCCACCTTTTTATTTAGCCTCAAGCCCATTCATTCCTACTGATGATGAAATATATAGTTTCATTTATTTTAAAGGCTAAGTAATTTCCAAAAACAGCTTGGAACTATAGCTTTTAACAATCATTAGTCAAATAGGAGTAAAAAGTGTATCTGTTGGGGACTATTTTCAACTGCGGATTAATACTTAATCAGTGTTCCAGTGAGTATTTATGGCACCAGGGTGATGTAAGTTGGGTCAATTCAAAATGAACTACATTGTCCATGTTCATCATAATGTAGGAACATGTCACCCAGAGTAACAGTGTGGCTCAGTGATGTGTTTTTAATAAGTTAAGGGGCAACAGTGAAGATGTGGCACAGAGATTATCAGGCTTTAGACCCACAAAACCTTATAGTTGGAGAAACTGACGGGTCATTTGTTGAGATTTGTTTGTTAGAATCAGAATTATATAGAATATCACCAGAATTATTCTACAAATTGAGCTCATTCAACATTTTTCTTTCCAAGAGCACAAGAAAAAAAAAAAAAAGGACATTTCATTTCCTTTCCCAAACATTTTTTGCTGAATCCAAGCCAGTGAAGAAAAGAGGAAGATGAAGGCACAGAAATCAGAGTGAGAAGCTGAAACAGTTTGTCACTGTCTGTTTCTGATCCAGACAATTTTTCACTTCTTCTCTGTCTTGTTATGTTTTTTCCTTCTTCTCTCTTTATCCCCTCTCTTTTTCACGTCTTCCCTCATTTTTCTTCTCGACAGTGAAAAAGAGAGCCTTGTATTTAACACATTTGACACTAACTTTGAGGCTTTCTTCATCCTTTTGATGCATTTATGTTCATATAATGCAATATAGGATTTTTTTTTTTTTGGACTTTTTCAGGACCTGCAGAAAACTACACACTCACAGAAGATTACGTAATGAGATCTTAAGGAGCCTGATTTTGGGGGACAGATGGTCAAGGCAAATCAAAGTCTTGTGATCTAATCGGATAGAGAAAATGAGAAAGAGAGAAAGGGACGATAAAAGGAGAGAGAGATTATTTGGTAAAAGAGGGGCAGGCGCAGGCTAAGAGAGACAAATTTGTTGAGACAAAACAAATAATTAGAGACGAGAGAGATAATCTCGGAGCAGATTAAAGCAGCCGTGCAGAATAAGAGATGCTCTTGTGTATCATTTTGCACCTCGTACGAGCTGGAGTCACAGTTTCTGCTTTGTGTATAGCAGATATCAGATTGGTCTAGATTATTTCCTGGGAGATTAGAATCTCCATTTTTGCTTGTTTTGATCTCTTCTTGGTGAAGTTTGAGAAAAGATGTTCATACATGGTTAAAGAAGCAGTTTTAGGTCAATTTAAAATCATCAAGCTCATATTTTTTTAGCAATGCAGGTTATAATTTTGCTGTCATGAAACATGAATGCAAACTGTCACACATAGCGCTACAACACAACCGCGTTTTTTTTTCTCAAATTGACAGTTGGACAGCTGCAGCATGGCGGGTATTAGTAGTCACACTATTGGGAATTTGTTTGCTGAGACTCTGTGTAAATGTTGTTGATGTTGTTAATCTGCGCTTAAACTCAACTTGAGTGTTTTTGGCTGGACGGCAACAGCAACAGCGGGGCCAGCCCTACGCACGCGGCTGTCCGAGAGTGAGCGATAAAGTTACATCATTGGTCGGCCTCTCCAGTGTTTCCCCATTGGCTGTTGCTTTTTTCGAAATGAATCAGTGCGAATGGTTTTCTGTTACGTCATCAGGGGATGTTTACAGTTTACAACTGTGATGGAAACAGATGACGCAACACAGAGTTAAGTGCGTCAAAGTCGGCTAAACTCCTGTTTAAACAGATGCGTACCAGCGTCTCTACCGTCTCCTCCTCTACTGTCCAGTGTGACGGACTCTACGGCTAACAGCGTTGTCTGCAGCCGGCATGAGAGATGCTCCGTGGTGTGTTTACAACTGAACTGAATACCAGGATGCACCACTTTCTATTTCTTCTGATGTTTTCACATCACAAACGATGAACAACGGCATTAAAATATGAGTCTCGCAGGTAAAACGTGAGACTCATGTAAGCTGTTATATCAGATTTGTGTAGGTGTGCTTGCTGTAACTGCAGTAACTGGGCACAGATGAGCCTCCTGAATTTGCACCTGATGCTGTCAAAACATTCATTTATAATTTCAACCCTCCGGATGAACATTCAATATCCAGCAATTCACATTATAGACACTATCACAGACTATCCTTGTAACTGGATATTGGCCACAATTTTGCATACCCATACTAGGTATATACTACTTGTTTTTTTTTAAAATTATTATTCAACAAGCCAGTGCAAGAATATGATAACAAAACTATAAAGCAATACCTCTGGCTGTTGTGGCAGTAGAGATGATTTGGCCCTTGAATACAAGGTTCTTTATTGTGTTTTATGTCTATTTATGTGTGTGTGTGTGTGCGTGTGATAATCTCACAACAGCTTTCCTTGAAAATATTCAGCTATAATATGTGCTTACTGTCACTGTGATTATGCTAACAGGAGCTCTGCCTGTGAGTGCATTTCAATATTTGTACATCCTGTGTACGAGTGTGTGTGTGTGTGATGATGTTCGTGCTAGAGTCTACTCTCACAATAAATTTGGTTGCATCTATTTTTTGCTACTGTATGTTTAGCGTTTTTTTTTTTTTTTTCTTTATCTTTCTCCCAAGCATCTTAAAGGAAAACTTTAACCCCAATCTGTCGTAGCAGATCCAGAGCCAGGCTTTCCATGGAGAACAGCTTCTGAAGCAGCATCAGTAAAGCTCTCCTCTGCATACATCTGCAGCCGAGCTTCTGCGGGCTTACTATAGCACACAAGCTGTTTGATGTCTTCCTCAAAGTCTGACTCAACTCTTTGTGTTTACATAATGCTGAAAAAGGGATGCTTCAGGCACCCTTTCTCCTTGCATAAGTTTAAATATCTGTCAGTGTGTTTAATGCATGAGAGACATCATTTACACTACTGCAGTATAATAATACTAGTTACAATAATATAAACAGTAATACTACTAACATTACATAAATACATACATGATTTTGTTGAGCTGTGACTGAATGTCAGTGGGAATCTTTCAAAAGTGATTAATTTTGGGGTTTTACAGAAAACTGGCAACAGCAGAAAATCAATAAAAGTGATGGAAGAAGAGGAACTAAAGAGACACTTGAGATGTTTCTGGTAATCACCAAACGTCTTATCACAACCTGGTTTGGTGCTCTTTCTTATGATTATCTAAGAGAACTAGCTCAAATGTGAAAACAAACTATACAAATAAACAATGTGCACAAATTAGTCAATAAAATGAACCATCTACTGAACATCAAGCGACAGATCAAGCTCTGTTTCCTGTTTGCCAGCATGCAGTTTTTGAGTTGATTAAAATTTGCTTCTATTTAAAGGATTTTTACAACACAAAAGGGGAAATCTGACTACTGAACTTTAAACATTCAAATCACCACCACATGGACTCTACCACAACTCGATGTAACTGACAAAAAGAAAGGTACAGTGATGAAGAGTACCGGATTGAAAACAGTACCACTGGAAAATGTACCACCACATAGAAAATCCTGTGTTTATAAGTGTGTGTATGTGTGTGTAAATCCTCTGTCCTGACACATTTTCCACCTATAAATGACTGTGTGTGTATATGTGTGTGTCCTTTTACACTTTCTGTTCACAAAGTCATAAAAAAGGTTCAAATAGTAGTGTGTGTGTGTGTGTGTGTGTGTGTCCGAGAACACAGTAGGCTACAGTGCTACAGTAACAGTCAACATCTGTCATGTTAAAGCTCACTTAGCCTAAACATGGAAACTTTTCACTCCCCCATTTGTGCGCGTGTGTTTGTGTGTGTATGTGTGTGTGTGTGTGTGTGTGTGTGTGTGTGTGTGTGTGTATGTCATATGGAAGCACTTAACATGTTACAAGCACTGTCGCACATATACACACACACAGAAAGAGGGAGACGAGTAAGTTTCACATGTGGTTTATTTTTATTTGATTTAGTGAGGGATTCCCCATTTAACCATGTCTCCCTCTGCCTCTCTCTTCCTCCCTCTACCCCCCCCCTCCCCTCACTCTCTCCCCCTATGTTTCTTCCTGCCTCCCCCTCCATTCTCTCCTCATTTGATTCAATTCACTTTATTACAGGGACAGCAGTGGAAAACAAATCTAACTCAATGAGTGAAACAAGTGCCATCTGTCTGTCTATCTATCCATCTATCCATCTATCTATTTATCTATCTGTCCATCTGTCTATTTATATATCTATCTATTACCGCAAACCAATATCAGTCTCTTCTACTATTCAAACAGAGAGAGAAGAAAAGGTAGAAAACAAATCAAGAAAGAAAGGAAGACAGAAGAGGACAGACGACAGAACGGAAGGGAAGGAGGAGAAAGACAGAGAAAGAGAGGCATTGATTTACACTCAAGGTGTGTGTGTGTGTGTGTGTGTGTGTGTGTGTGTGTGTGTGTGCGCGCACAATATGGCTGTCACTGTAAACAAAAGGTAACGTAACATGAGAACACACACACACACACACACACACACACACACACACAGAACTCAGGTTTGCGGTTGATGAGAGAACAGATTGAGTTGATGCATGGCTGCAGCCAAATTACACACACACACACACATATGCATGCAAGCATGCAAGCACGCATACACGCACACTCATACACACACACACACACACAGACTGGCCAAATTCATTTTAACAAGAACTGCTTTTATACCATTATAACGTGAATTTAATAACCATTTTAACCGTATTGAAAGGCAGAAACGACATGAGAAGCGGAGAGAGGCTGCCGCAGTGGAGCGATGCAGCAGGCTGAGCATGCAGTATGTGTGATAGGGAATTGAGTCTGTGTTTGTGTGTGTATAACTGCATCTGCTCATAGGCATACTTTATTAGTGTTTGTGTGTGTGTGTGTGTGAGAGAGTATGTGCGGTGATATAATATTAATGCTCCCTGATGGAGTGTTGCACCAGTTCCACATCAAAGCAGAGCAGAATGGAGAAACAGCCAGATACAAGCTTCTTAAATAGCACAACAAAACACTAAAGGGCCAGGCTCTGTGTGTCTGCGTGTGCACGTGTTTTTGTCTTTTTATGATTTTATTACTGTACTTAATGCACCCTTCACTGTAAGTCCCAGTTACATTTATTTCAATACATTTTGTTCTGTCTTTTCTTGATTGATATACATTTTACAGAGTGGTCATGGGAAATACTAACGGGCTGGTTTTCAAGGTTCTGTATTTTACAGTAATCTGCAGGTTGCTACGGCAACATTACTTGTGTTTTACACTATGTTAACTCTCATAATGCACTCTGGGGTGTTCTGATATAGGAAGTAATGGACTCTGCAGAGAAAGCACTGCCTTGCTTTACATCAACTTTGCCAATGATTTTCTTCTATCATTCTATCATGTTTGATTCAACGCATATCCACTTCCTGGAAACTTTCAGGAAATTCCATTTGTTGTTCACTTGCAGTGTGTGACTTTGACACCAAAGATGGCAGTTCACATCCTGTCTCCTACCAAGTCAAGTAGGTTTCTTTGAAAGGCCTATTTTCTTACCTAACTTCTTATTATGAGTGATGGGTTCCTTCAGGAACACAACACATCCTGCCAAACCTAGAACGGTTGTGGTGACTTTGGTTGAGATATTCCTCTCTGTCTTGTTTTGTCTTTGCTCTCCTCACTGGTTTGAAGTGGGACACGCTACACTGAGAAAAGGTGGAAAAAGGATTTAACATCTGAAACAAAATATGATGACAGATATGACAGATGTGGAGTTCTTTCTTTATGTTGCCAGACCCGTTTCAATGAAGTCCGGTCAAACCAAACAGACACAGTCCTGATGAGTCTTTGATTGTTAACTTGTGTTGCATATTTAGTCATGAATATTTAAGGTTAGAGAGGAATACTTAAGATTTAAAAAAGGTTTTTGGGTTTAACATGACTGCAATCTTTTCCCAACCGTAACCAAACCTTAACCGAGTCAGAACTGTATTATGGATTGTTTTGGAGGATACTGACAATCTATTTTGGTAGAAAAACCTATTTTTCTACCAAAAGCTGTGAACCAGATTCTGTGATGTTGCATCACTAGAACGATGTGCTCCACTTACACTGACAATGTGTCTGTATACTGTACGTATCAAGACCGGTCTGCGATTTCACTACAGGGATTTGCTCCATTTACTGTGACTCCCTGTTTGGGTATGTGCATATTCACTTATCAGTGAGTGTGTGTGTGTGTGTGTGTGTGTGTGTGTGTGTGTGTGTGTGTGTGTGTGTGTGTAGACTAGTGTGGCAGGTTGTTCTGCAGTGAGAGCCTGAAGTCATGGAAACTATGCAGCTAGTTTACACGACTTCTCCAAACAATGTGAAACTGACAGAAAGTGAGCGAGACATACATGGGGAATGAGTGTGTGTGTGTGTGTGTGTGTGTGTGTGTGTGTGTGTTTTTGGGAAGGGGGGGGGGGGGTGTGAGAAAGAGAGAGTGAAGTGGTAAAGGAAAAAGAATGAAAAAACACAGTGATTCAGAGAAAGAGAAGGAGAAAAGATGATGAAGAGTGATGAAGAGGAAAACATCTATTTATCGGCTCCGTCTGCCCTTCCTTGGCTGGAAAGTCACATTTCCGTTTGAGTGTGTGGGTGTGGGTGTGTGTGTGTGTGTGTGTGTGTGTGGCCTGTGTTAGTCAGCAGAAAGCCTATGAAAAGAGCACAAGCTGTGTTTTAACATTTCCACACGTGCAACAGCCCGTGTAAGACCCTGAAAAGTAAATATCTTGCCAGTTCATTACTGCAAAGGTCATTTTCAAGACCTCCATGTGAGTGAGTCAGTGCTAGCTGAACTACACAACTGAAACACACAAAGAAACTGTCACAACAATGTACGTGACAGCAATAATCATATTACAAAAAAACCCAAAAATGTGTCATAAGATGTAGAAAGCAACATCAAATATGGTCTGATTTGGAAAAAAAGCATCGTAATGATTGACAACACTAAGTTGACATTCATTTTTAAATGATAGTAGATGAATTATGTAAGTTGGAAAGAGTGATAGAGTAAACAAGTAAGAGAATAAGAGAAGGGGAGAACGAGAAGATGAGAAGAAGTTGGAGGCCGAGCAGAGCTATCCGAGACCTCGCTAAACATACACACACACACAAACACACACACACACACACACACACACACACACACGTACAGAAACATGAATACAAAAATCAGCACAGAGGTACAAAAGTACACAAAGATATATGCAGAGAAAAAGACACACAACACACACACACACACACACAAATTGAATTCAATGTTCAAACTGAAAATAGACAGAATAAATTCTTCTTCTTCTCCTTCATCTTATACCTAAAGGACCCATCTGGGGCTGTCCAACCCTACTGCCTGTCTGCATGAACAGCCCTCACCGGCAACAGCTGCCAATCATCCTGCCAGGCCATTGGCCAATTAGAACGAGGTTGCCATGGTTACCGGCACACACTCGCGCTCTCACTTCTCACCTCCGACGGTTTCCGCCTACTCACGGCATGGAGAGAGAGATGGAAGGAATGACATGAAGATAAAAGAAAGAGAGAGAGAGAGAGAGAGAGAGAGAGAGGTTGAAAGAATAAATGAAACACATTGAGCAAACCTCCAGATGAAAATAGAATAAGATTTGATTCCTGGATTCAAGACTGGACTTGAGTCCCTTCACTACATAAATAAAAATGATGTGCAAATAGAAAAAACAGAACAAAAACAAGTCTAACTGTAAACACTTGAAATTACAGTTGCTTAATACACATTTATCGAGCGCACATTGCAACAAGATTCTGTTGTTTTAGTCTGAAAGCTATTATACCCTTGTCTCACTGTTATTCTTGGAACTGTCACAAGCAAGAGGAACAGACACTGTCACTGATATCTCTGATTTTGCCAAGTTTGGGCAAGTTTTACTTCTGAAGGAATCCACGATCGTTGTTGAGACCTGAAACTTTGCCAGATCCCACTGAGAAAAAGGCTGTTTTTCTTAGGTCCTTAAAGATGAGCTATTTATTTCCAAGGACAGCACCATCAACATTATGAGACATTCAGTATTTAAAAAAAAAAGAGTAATAAAAGGTAACAGAAGTTGACAAAAAAGGAGTGTTACAGCCTATGAATGATGGAGGAAAAAAATTATTTTGTTTTTACTGGAACAAAATGTTAGTTTGGCCTCGAAAACAATCTATTGTGTTACATCTTGATATATCTTGATATTGTAATTTTTTATTGGATTGTTAAAGTATTGTAAGGCATCCCTTGGTGGATCAATGTAAACTAAGTCAGACAGATAGAAGACAGAGCCTCTGCAGCTTATACTGATTTGACACAAATAGGCATAATGCACCCTTTGCATGGAAACACACACACACACACACACAGGGATGCGCACACAAAAACACACTCTGGGCAAATATGCACTAAAAAGCATGTACGAATCCTGCAGTAGTGATACTTGATTATACGTGCAAGTGCTCAAAAACAGACACAAGCACGCGCACACACAAGTATTCCCTTCCCACATAAAAATGCCGCCTCGAAGGAACAATCAATAAAGTGCTTCTTAAATTCCTCAGCTTCTCGGAGAGGGAGAGAAAAGAGAGGGAGAGAGAGAGAGAGAGAGAGAGACCTCGTCTGACAGTTGTTCCCGTTTATCGCTCGTCCAATCTTTGTTCAGCGTGGAGGAGGGGGATGATATAAGAGAGGAAAAAAGATGGGGAAGAGTGAGCGATGAGGAAAAGAGGGAAACCTACAGGAGGTGCTGAGGTGAAAAAAAAAAAGAAGAGAGCGAGAGGAAAAGACAGAGCGGCACCAACATTTATTTGAGTCTTTGGAAAAAAAGAGGGAGGGCGAAAGGGAGGGAAAGAATGTAGAGAGATAGCAGGATTTATTCATGCCACTAAGAACAGGAGGGGAAAGATGTGAGGAAAAAAGAGAGGAGAGAGAGACAGAGAAACCTAAATATCTAAGACCAGAAAGGATGGATGGAAAGATGGGAATGAGCGATGATACAAAAAAGAGAGAGGAGGTGGGAAAGAGACAGCAAGATCTGTACTGTAAATAAATTATCTGAGGAAGTGAAGAAAGAGGGGAGGAAAGGAATAAAGACAGAGGAAGTGAGATAATGATTCATTTACTCAAAGAGAGGAAATGGGGGAGAAAAAGAAGAGGATGAAGTAAAAGCTACTAGAAGAAAGGAATAAAATAGAAGATTGGAGGCATGGAGGGACTGGAACCATGAGCAATGACACAAGGAAAGAATCAAACAGTAATAAAAATGAGTTGTCAGAGTCTATAAGTGATGGATAAAGGACAGAAAGAGAGGATGAAGCCAGGGAATGAAGAGAAAAACGGATGGAATTGATCAAACTAAGACAAAAGAGTTAGGGATTGGAGGATAAAGGGACTGAACTGAGCTAATAGGAAAGGAAGGAAGGAAGGAAGGAAGGAAGGAAGGAAAGAAGGAACAAGAGCGGAAAAAAGAGGAGATCAAAGGCACAGAGAAAAGTGGGATGAGTGCAAGGGTGAGAAAAAGGAAAGTAAAGAAGAACAAGAGAAAAAGATAAAGAATTGTAGGCCCCTGGGGGAGAAGAGGGAGATAGCAAAGGGGGAGAAGCTGTTTCCAAGATGAAGGAGTGAAGAGAAGGAGTGAAGGAGGGTGAGTAAAGCATGTGGAGATCAATAGTGATTAAGTTGAGGGAGGGCAAAGAAGGAATCCAGAGAGGATATAAGCTGAGACATACATCAGAGGAAGATACCATCTTAAACAGTGCTGCAGGGGGAGCACAAATTACTCCATTTCACAGATAGGCCTGTAGCCATCAGCCGGGTGGAGACATGCAAGGAATCACAAAGTAAGTGAACCATGAGCCATAGAAACATTTAAATCACAAAAAAAAATCACTGTTCTTCTTCCTCAATAAATAGAAATATTACAGAGATGGCTTTGGAAGAGCTTACTTAGCAGATTGCCTGCGTATAAGAGTTAAATCAAATAAACCAAAACTCTGAGATGATTGAGTTATTTTCATTTCTCATGAAGTGTCTTGCGGTGTATAACTTGAAAACAACTGCTCCATTAATACCGAGTCTGAAAGGAGATGTATTTGTTTTCCGCTTCAGCACCTCAGGCTCCACCTCTAATTTTTGGATCTTTTTTTTTTTTTTTTTTTTGGCTCCATTTCAATCTTTTTATAGAAAGGGTTTAGTCTGGTTTATTGAGAACATTCTTATGTGTTTATAGAAAACAACATATCACACTTTGTCAGGGCTAGAATGATAAAGTCCTGGATTTAGCTCCCTCATCGTCCCTGGTGTTTCAACTGCCAAAATGGCACCAAGCCCTACATAAACCTCAAACTCCATCCTTCAAGACCTAACTTCACCTTTGGCTGACATCACAGACTGTACACCCATATTCATCCATAGTTTATGATTCATACCGGTGAAAAATACATGAAGAAAAGGCACGACCGGTTCAAACTTTGAACATCTTCGAACTGTCTGAATGTATTTGACCACGCATCACATCTCACTCTCAAACAAACTGGCATCTCAATATTTTCACCTAATAAACTGAATGTTTGCTCTCATTTACTTTGACTTACACTATAACTTCTCATGTTGCTGATCTATGAACCGCACATACATGAAGTCAATACCGTGAGAGAGAAAAGCTTAATAACTTAACTGTAAATGTGAAATGCCTCAACCGGCTTTAAGAAGTGCATGCGACGGGAACAAAGCTGTACTTTGAGAATTGCGCACATTTTGATCCACGCTAAATAAATCACTCTAGTAAACAGGGAAGTGCAGCTGTTTTGCACACTAATTTCCCCCTGGTGTGTTATTACTGTCAGAAGGGGTCGGCTCTCAGTCTTCCTGCCACTCTCTACATCTGACTTTATCTGAGATTGAGAGCACACACCGCATGCAATATTCACGAAGAGGGGAACTGGGATTAAAATCTATATGATGAAAGAAAAAATGAGAGTGAGAGATAGAGACAGAATAAGGACGAAATGATAAATAACTTAATTCGAAAGATGATTCCATGACCTTGAAACATGTTTTCTCTCTTGCTCAAACGAACACACACACACACACACATATATATATATATATTGTACACATCAGTTCAGAGATATACCTTCTGAAACATTCATTACACCCACTACAGATCTCTGTTTGGGCCATTCATCATTTAAACTGGGAACTAGTGGCACATTTTGAAGATGAATGTGTCAGTTCCAGCAAATCTAAAAGTGCAGCTAAGGACGTTACTGTGCTTGCTTTTCCATTTTTACAGAGAAACAGGTGAAGTCAAAAATAACGGCCATGTCGAAGGCAAGATGAAAGAAAAGATGATTTTTTTTCCCCTCAAATAGATAACATCTTTTTCAAAACACGAATCCCCCCCATTAGAGTTTCTAGTTGAAAGAAGGTTAATCAAATGCCCTCCTCATGTTTCTGTCATGCAGGATTAAAATAGAAGCTGTTACACACCAATCATGGACCTAATTGGACATGGTGAGATTCAAGATGTACACACACACACACACACACACACACGGGTGCTCTCATATGCACATACACTTATCTATTAAAAAATTACCCGGCAATCACGATGTTGTAACCATTTATCCAAGTGCTCTGCTTTCCAAAAGTAGCTTTTAACCTCATTTAACACACACACACACACACACACACACACACACACACACACACACACACACACACACACACACACCCTCCATCTCTTTGGATCTCTCTCTGTCTCCCACACACACACACGAACACACGCACACACTAGACAGTTGAGCTAGTTTGTGGCTAATTGGTTCTCCATCGATTGCTCCGATTGGTCACTAAATTAAAGCATCCAGTTTCCAGTGATTAGCGCAGCTGCATGGCCATTCCTCATGCTCTCAGCACACACACACACACACACACACACACACACACACTAAGTGCCATAAAGCTGTACCTCACCTTTCTTCCTTATAATCTAACAATTTTAGTATCTTGAATTTACTTCACCAGGATGACTCAAATAGGAATAAAGGATCACTCTGTTTTACCACACAAACATCTTAAATTTGAAACGCCCTCCTCCTCCACCATAAATAAAATCAAAATATGGCTGAAACAACTATCCTAATCTGCATAGATGATACAGACACAGCGAAGGGAATCTGCTGGAACCCGAAAACACCACATGAACTCGATTGCATATTTATCTACAGTGCACTGTGGCTGTGGGACATGTGTGATAGATACACACACAAACACACAAACACACACGCATACTCTATATACCACACACATACAGGTATAAACCCTCTGTGTCTTAAATTCTCTCCCCACGTCAACACACTCACACACAGACACTTACTCACCACTGTGGATATGAAATATGAATTTGCAGAACAGCAGATGAATAAAAGATGACAGCGGAGGCGGTGTGGAGGGACCTGCACTGTCACACGTTACTAAAATCAAACCTTAGCTGGGATTTCCTCTTTTTCCTCTGTGTTAGTGTCAGAGTGAAGCCATGCTGGGCAGAGTTAGTGTTTCCTCTGAGGACTCTAAGTCTATCTTTAGTCTCCAACCCTGCGCTCTGGTCCTCTCGGCTGACAGGTAGCAATGCTGCACGCCCAGCTGATCAGAAGAGTCTCAAAATGCCTTGAGGCTAGTTGTAGCAACACTTACTTTTTTGCTCAACAGCAAGACTTTGTGTGTCATCATACCTGCAGTCTGTTTCATCAGTTTTAACCACTGTGGAGTAGCTGTTGACTTTGATGATTTTTTTTTTGTTTTAGGTTCACAGTGTCTTTATTTTGAGCAAAACAAGACTGTAACCAAAGATTGCATGAACTTGCAAAAAGCTTTTGTAACCAGGCAGGAAGTGACGTACTGTATCTCGCTGCTCGTTTTGTATGACCAAGGGAAAATATACACAGTATCAGTTTCACTGACAGTTTCAGCAAATGTGAAGACTTCTTGTGGCCGTAGAAATTATGACAAGAGCAAAGGAGGAAGTAGTGTGATGTTACAGAGCTGTGAAGTATGCAGAGGGAAGAGGTTGGGGGTCAACGTAATGTTGAACTTTGACACTTTGAGTTTTGGATTCTTGAAATACCTTCAAATATGTGGTAGGTATTGTAAAAAAAACAACAACAAAAAAAAAAACACCTTCTGGGTTTCTGTGTCAAAATCACCAGGTCAATGCATCATTTCAGCAGAATCACAGCAGATCTTGAGTTCACGGTATTATTGTTCCCGGTGCCGTCAGATCAGAATGTAATCCTGCACAGCACTGTGTAAACCTCACTGACTCTGTTACGTCAGAAAAAATAACAGAGATTCTTTATTCCCAGGCTGTCTGTGAATGTAGGAGAAGATTAAGAGAATTCACATCTGGCAGACAGAGAGCGAAAGGGGAAAGGTGAAGGGAGGAAGGAAGATAATGCAAAGATTACATCACACAGTGACATATAAAAATTACTAATAAACCAAATCATTCACTGTTGTTTTACATAATGACAGTTACTTTCAATAGATTTTGATAATTCTGTGCTTTTTATAGAAACTAATTGATCATCTCAGCTTAAAATGTACAAAAATTTGGGGTAATTTACATTTTCTTAATATACTTTCTGGCATAAAAGTCATGTCAGCAAAGCTATTATTGACTATAAGACAGAAACAAGGAAGCAGAGAGATGAAAATGGGTGAACCAACAGGGTGACGGGGGGAAAAAAAAGATGAATAAAGATGAAGGGAGATGCTGAGAGAGGATCAGGTTGACAGACAGTCTTCGTGTTTTTATGTATGTGAGATTCAGCCTGATGAACCCATCTGGTCCTCAGAGAGAAGCTCCAGGCTGATCTGAGTTTTAATGATCAACCACAGGACACTCTGACCCCGTATGCATCCATTGCAGTGCTTAGTTCAAATCAGTTCAACAAATATAAACCTGCGGGGCAAAGGTTATTTTTAATGTAATGTCCTCCTGCTTCATGCGGTGCTCTTTTCCATAATACTGAATTATGTATTTTATCTACTGACACGCTAACAGGGGGGCTACTCCTTTATACTAGCTAGTCTTGTGTGAGAGACAGGGGACACATAAATGACTGTAATAATGTGTATTTATTCTGCAGAGACAAACAAGTGGTTATAAATGATTGAATGAATTTGAATGAATAAATGACTTAATGTGTGGAAGACCAAACAGGTAGAAAAAAAAAGCTAATGAAAAGCATAAATGACAAAATAACTGAATGAAATGGAGTAAAAGAATGAAAATAAGGTAAATAAATACATGAATATTGAATGAGTGAGAATAAATCCATGAAAAAAAGAATGAATGAATCAACTGTGGTTTCATGAAATAATGAATGAGCAAATAAATGAAAGAAAGAATAATGAATAAGTGAAAACATGAATGACACAGTGAAAGAATAAAGGAGGAAATCAGCATGTTATTCAATGAGCTGATGTTGAATGGATCACGGAGGGAATGAGCAAGTGAGTGAAAATAAATGGATGAATGGATGACTTATTGTCATTATAAACAAATGAAAAATAAACACATGAATTAACAAACAAGGTAACAGGAAAATGAAAGAGTATCTAGGTTAACAAAGATTACCAAATGTCTCAGCACTAGTTCCCAGGGTTTAGTGAGTGTGTGTTTGTGTGTGTGTTTGTGTGTGTGTGTGTGTGTGTGTGTGTGTGTGTGTGCTCGCAGCGGGGACTGACACACACACACACACACACACACAAGCACCAACATCTGGCCAAACATCTGCCTTTCAACAAGACAAGAGAGACAGAAATATCAACGAGGGAGAGAGACAGAGGTTATAGCTCTGACCCTGACTGTTAGGAAATAATGCAAAACATCTCCTTTGTTCAACAAATCATAAGCACTGACTCGATATTGTTTGATGAGTAGCCTCATTATATGTCTATTATATTGATCGTGATATATCGTCACGCCACACACACCGTCATAGACTGATAACGGCGAACTGAGCGCACAAATCAAATGCATGTTAATTAAATCATAATTATAATCAAACAATAGAACTTGTAATGTATAACTTTCAATAAACTCAGCAAACATTTTAAGCAGCTGATGTATTTCTGCTAATAAAAGACCTAAATCACAAATGAAAATGAGTCCATAATGACTATTGATTAACTAATCTACGCTCCAGTGATCATCTGATCAACTCTGGAAAGTACTGCATCATGTTTTGAAATGGAAAATCCTTCAAATACAGTAAGCCTTGATATAAATCTGAAAAACAGGGGACAGTTTGATTTATTTACTGATTCAACAGTATTGTTTTCTTTTTCTTGAAATTACATTTTGGTTTCTGCAGGTGGACATCTTTTGGAAAAAGTTAGCTAGCACGGCTTGCGCTAACTATTATTATCCTGTACAAATCAGAAAAATACTATAAAACACATCACATCCTGTGCAGCACTGAGTTATTAACAAACGCCGTGTTTAGACAAGCAAGCCGTCTTACAAAGTACAGTACGGGTCAAATCGCTGTATCAATCTGTGATAGAGGCTTAGTTACTTTAAACAACTTCACATCTCTGCATGTACAGTTAATGTGATTCAGTGGGCAGTGGGAGCAGAGATGCAAGCAGCAGTCGCAGGATAGAAAAGTCAGACAAATTAATGGTGAGGGCAGCTAAAACACAGCTGGAGCGGTGCTACGGGCGAGTGTGATGGGCCAGACCCTTCTCAAAGTGTGAGGTTTAAAATGGGTATAGGAGTGACATATACAAATAGAAACACACACACACACACACACAGTCTCTTACTGTTAAGGCAAGGCAAGTTTGTTTCCTCTTGTTTCTATCCCAAGTTCTTTCTCCCATTTGAATAATCAAAGGAAAACACTGATTTATTACAACTTGGATCTTATTTTCATAGTTTTGGCCATCCTTCCTCCTGGTAAATCATTCAACTCAATACTTTAAGTAGTGTATCCACACTGTCCGTTGTAAACGTCCTTCACAGTTTACAGATCGACATCCTGGTTCAGCTGTGAACTATCTCTTGTACTCACCAGTTACCATGGTGAGCACAATGTATTCAACAGTGACTGAACTTGAAACAGACAAAATTATGGCCAGAATGATGAGAATAAGACTGAAGTTGTAGTAAGCAGGATTTATCCTTTAAAATCTTCTGTATTCATGGAAATGCAATAATGGAAAGGGGGAAAAAAAGAAAGAAAGAGAGTGAGTGTGTATTTCAGTGTTGTAGAGGAGTTGACGAGTGTACGGGGGGCGATGGGGTACATATAATGGAAACTGTGGGCCCCTTATGTCACTTCATGTGTGTGTGTATGTTTAGTTTGCACTGCAGCCCACACAAACATGTTCTCTAGTCCAGACGAGGTTATTTATGTCCAACATGCATACTCATTCTCTCTCTCTCTCTCTCTCTCTCTCTCTCTCTCTCTCTCTCTCTCTCTCTCACACACACACACACACACATATACTGGGGATCTGTAGTCTTTCAAGCTATTCAATTACACAAATTGCTTTGCTTCAGCTACGGTCCGTTAACTTTTCCTACAGGGAAATGACATATGTTTGCAAACATGCCAAGCACTGTACACACACACACACACACACACACACACACACATATACACATATATACACACACACACACACACACACATACATTCACACAAAGGCAAAGAAGACAGCTGGTTCACTGACCTGTGTTAAGTCATGACCTTATATAACAGACACACACACACACACACACACACACACACACACACAAACACTTACTCTTGGTTATATGCCAATACGCATAAAGACAAATTGAGCAGACCACATTATCGTTCTACGTAGTTTTCTTTCATTGCTGTGGTGATATCACTCTTCAACAATGCTTACACATCAGCCCGATTGTCAATATCAGACCAACTGCAGTTTAGCACGGAGAGATCTTAGCCTTGTTCCGGCAACAGGTCCGCAGAGAGCTAATCATGCTTTACTTTAGTGTTCCCAAACAGTGCCAAAAAGGAGTTTGCAGTACTTACTTTAGCTTTAACTTGGATTGCACTATACAGCTAAACACTCCTCATTAAGTCTTGTTAAGGCCTGGTTCTCTGCAGGAACAAAGAGGACCAGCCAGAGAGGACCAATGCTTATTTACTGGCCTGGATTTCACAGCAACACCACAGAATGGAGCTTGTTAATGGCTTACTGCCGCTAGGTTACTGAATGCGGCTAGCAAATGCTAACTTATTGTCATTTAATCTCCTGCTTTTGAGCCTTTCATCTCCTTCCTTTTCACCATATGGGCAAATAAGAACTCTTCTGTGTTTGTCAGCACTGCCACAAATAGTACCCTGACAGTCTTGAGTATGCCTTCTCATACAGCATGTGAGTAGAGAGAAAGAGAGAGAGAAGGGAGAAAGAGAAGAGGAAAAACAGCACACTAATCACTCTATCGCTGCGGGGATTAACAGTGGGTAAGACACACACACACACAAACACGCAACACAACAGCCCCCTGCTCTTCCCCACCTGCCACAGTTCAAGGGTGAGCCGATATCCTGCAGAAACGTGTGTGTTTGTGTGTGTGTGTGTGTCACTGGATATACTGAATGTGATTTATTCATGTGAGAAAACTGTATATAATTATGAATGTGTGTGTGTGTGTGTGATAGGGGTCCCTGCAGCATTTTTGTAATCTCGCTATGTCTCTCTGCTAATGTTGCTTTGATACTGAGAAAGTTTTACAGGGAGAGAGAGAGAGAGAGAGAGAGGGTGAGGTAGAGACTTGCAGAAATGTCAGAGAGATTAGTAGAATCATGTAGAGGTTTGCTAGTGCCAGTTCAACAAAAAGCTATAAAGTGTGTGAGTCTTTAGGGGGCTGCAGGAAAGGAGGGTGAAAGGGAGAAAAGGACAAAAGTAAAGAGAGCAGGAGGAGGTGAGAGGGGGGGGATAAAGAAGTACAGAGGAAACTACTTTTTTATGTGCCTACTGCGATGGAAAAACTGACATTTCTGAAAATGATATACTCAAAAAGAAATGGTTACTGTTTTTGAACCTTCTTGATTACAATCACGATGCCATCCCGCTTTTTAAAGTATGGCATTTTCCTCATTTTGGTCCAAAACATTTATTTTATACACAGTAGTATAAAACTTGTCTCAGACAATATTTCAAAGAATGAAAGCTACTTTGTGTGCTCACTGGAACCGCTGCAGAGACACCTTTTTGGCAAAAGCCAGATGAGCGATTAGAGAAAAGACAAACTGAAAATGTCATGGCATCCCATAAAAGCTCTTACAATTTGTCATCTTCACTTTTACTCATTCTCTTTATGTCTTCCTTCTCTCTCTCTCTCAGTAAGCAAACGCTCATTCTGCAGCAGCTAAGGTTACCTCTTTGGATTGGATTTGAACTTTTCCATTTGAGTGGCATGCTAACGCCTTTGCAGATTTATGGCCGCTTTGTCCACCTAGCAGGTGTGTAAGAAGTGTGTGACCTTGTCTGATGTCACCTCTCAAATCAGTTAAAGTTGTGTCAAAGTGCGTATTGAATCATGTATTTAGTGTTTGTTAAATCTATGCATATTACAGTTAGTGGCAAATTAGCATTGACACATTTAAGTCCCCAGTTGATTGTAGATCGTTTTTCTTTGCAGCACGATTAAAGAATATTATAAGAAAAAGCAAAACAAAACTGAAGATTTAGAGAAACCTGCTCCAGTTTTGCACTCTGAGTGAGTCAGTAGTGACATTTTTGTTTACAGTTCTTCCTAGAGAGCTCTTCCTCCTTTTTAGCCTTGAGCTTTCACTTAAAACCAGGCCCAGCTGCAGCAGGTAGTGCGTTATGTAAGCCGGTGGCGGGAGATGATTAGCAATGATAATGTTAAGCTGGAGCAGAGAGAGAGAAACAATGGCTGGAGGAGAGGAAAACAAATAACCGAAAGCTATATTTGAGAGGAAATAAGGTTCGGTAATGTCGTACCACTGAGACCAAAACAACTGATAGATGCATCCAGACAGCAACTAAAAACTCAATTTGCTGCTCTGAACCTCAATAAACAGCATCAAATCCACTCAAATCAGCTCAACAACATCCTGATCTGGGCCATAATAGGTCTGTTAAACCCTATAAACATCACAGAAACAAACACCATTATGTGCAAACATCTCTGATTGTAATTTACATTTTAGATGACTCCATCACTGGATTCGCATGACTTTAGCCTCAGCATTACTCAGCATGATTTGGTCTATAACTCAGTGGTCCTCCCTGTTTTGGATCTCTGTGGTTTCAGTAGGCTAATTACATTTCATTTAGCAGCACACGCAGACACATAAAAATATTTAACACAAAAAAAGCACACAGAAAAAGCCACAGAGCAACCACAACCACAGAGAAATATACCAAAGACACAAAGAAATATGAAACATTCTGCAGGCCACCTGAGACAAGATATTTCTATGAGAGCAATAATAAATTAATCTGCTGTTAATGTGTGTGAGTTTGTGGTTGTGAGTGTACTGCACACTGGGACCCGTTAAGTAGGTCAGACATTGCGATGTTTAATAAACATCCTTATAATTATTTCATTCTTTTCCACAGCTCTCCATCTTTCTGTGGGATGGAGGGACACATACACACACAGCTTAAGCAGCAGCTTTATGCTGAGCACTGTCACTTGTCCTCATTAAGATCTGCCATTAGCAGCTTTGTAGTTGTGTGTGTTAGTATGAATTTACAGTTGTGCATGTGGAAGTGTGTGTGTGTGTGTGTGTGTGTGTGTGTGTGTGTGTGTGTGTCTGTGTGCATCTGGTAAACACCCTCTGCGTCCTGAGAATTAGCATATTAGAGGTCAAATCCATAACACACCAAGGAGGCTGGAGGGTGTATGTGTGTGTGTGTATGTGTGTGTGTGTATGTGTGTGTGCTTGCCTTTCTAACCCCTCCTGTGATACTGACTGTGCTCCAAAGATTCAAGCCTGCAGGAAACAGCGTGTGTGTGTGTTCGTGTGTGTGTGTGTGTGCGTGTGTGTGTGTGTGTGTGTGTGTGTGTGTGTGTGTGTGTGTGTGTGTGTGTGTGTGTGTGTGTGGGGTGTAGACATGAATGAATTTTGTATTTGTGTGTGGTATGTGTGTATGTCTGATGCAATAGGGGTATCATCAACAAGGGAGCAAGCATCGTGTTTCTCACACACGCACACACACACACGCACACACACACTGACACACACACACACAGTGAACCAAAGACATAAAGATTCCCCGAGGAATTCCTACCAGCTGTTGTGGAAAATGCTTTTTTAAAGTGATGACATGGTGCTTCAGTTTGTTATTAGGTGGTTAGCTTGTGGCTTGCAATGCTATTAGCAGATTTCACAGTTATCAAATGTAGTTCCAGACTACAAACAACAAAACAAAGTCATTAGGTGTTGAACAGTTATCTGAATTGTAGTTGACAAAACACTAGCTGTTGGATTAGAAACAGGCGATATTTTTCCCCCCAAAACTGGAACAATGCAAAGATGCTCGAATAATGAACATGGAAGCTCTGAAGTTAAACCCACCTTTTTATATGCAGTATGCTAAATTATGTTAATTATGCATTTTCCCCTGAAAATATAATTTATTTTGTGATTAATGGTGGTTGCAAAGCTTTTTCATCACTAAATGGAGTTTATTATTTTACAGACATTCCAATCTATCACTACTTACACACTGATGATATATTTCTGTTTGACTTTAAATTGGATACAAACTTTCGAAAATGAGGAATAATAAACAAGGCAATGTCCAAGTGACATTTTCTGTCTCCCACTTCACCTTTATCTAAAATGCACTCACAAATCCAGACACACACCCACACACACAGACATCGCCGTAGGTAGATGCTATTAATATGTGGCTGAACCAGGACAGTGGAAGTAGGGAACGGAAGCAGGGCAGTATCCGCTGGGAAACAGATCGCTGCCTCTGTTTTAACCAGAATACTGCTGGGAATATCAGCGGGAATAACGAATGGGAAGACCGTTCACTCTCACTCTCTGAGAAAATCTGTGACCTAGACGTACCAGACAAGGTATATTTACACTCTAGTCACTGTTCTGACATCAGGGTCTCACTGAGGGGAACAATTTTAGTTCTGAGCTTCAGGTCATAAATCACAACCTAGGGCCTGATCATTGGATATTCCGCTTTACTAACAAGACATAAATGTTATCAGGTGAAAGTGAAAGGTGAGAAAGGATGCAGAGTTTTGTAGGTAGCATAGCATGCTCACAACAAAGTCCAAAATTATACAGGCTAAATACCATATTTACAAATGGCGAAGATTGTTCTTTACAATCAGAAGGGATGAAATAAAATGTAGACAGGGAGAGAGGGGAAAATAAGACAGAAAAGGTGGAATAATAAAAGAGAAATTGAGGAAGAAGGAAAGAAAGGGAATAAGATGAAAAATAAGAGCAGGAGGGGAAAATTGAGATAGGAAGGCAGGGAAACAAGAGCAAAAAGTGTCCGATAAAAGAGGTGTAACACAGGTGGGGAAAAGGGACTTGACAGAGATGCGATTGAAATTCATAGACAGAAAGGAAAGGAGGAGATAGAAGGATAAAACAAGAGATCTGGTTTAGAGAAAAGGGGGGTAAGATAGACAGCAAACAAGACATGGAGGCAAAAAATAAGAAGGGCAAAAGAAAAGAAGTTGCATGATTTGAAGAGAGAAACTTGAACAACAGGGAAGAAAATATTCTGAGGGAAGGATGGACTTTATTAAATGCAATAGAAAACACACTTGTTGTCCCGCTCTTTCTGTCTCCCCGCATACATATGCGTGTGTGTGTGACTGCGTGTGTTATGACAGATGTCGTACCATGCTGTTTCCCAGCAGAGGACAGGCTTAAAGTTCATTAGGAGAACCTCTTGGCATTCAGCCTCTGATACAAGACACTTCTAAAACACTGAAGACTGCTGGTAGAATAATAAATACAATCCAGATAGCTATGTTCATGACCTTTGATTGGCTGAGACATGTTGAAAGCCACCTTAAAAGACCCAATCAGTATATGACTTATAAGATGACATTCAGGTTTAAATTTCATTATGTACAGCATATGAGAAGTCTCATAACTACAGATCAGAAGTGCTCAAAGACTCAAAGCTAGAAAATGTTGAATGTTTTTTTGCTTTTATGTAAATTAAGTGCATTGAATAGATACAGGAATTAAAACTTAAGTGATATGAGTTGAAATGACTTGAGGGACATGCGGAAAGAGACAAAGCCAGAGTCAGAGACACAGAGTCATTTGTATTTAATGTTACCATATGAACTCCATTGTATTTAAAAGGTGCCAGAGTGTAATTCATTCTGTAACCACCTGAGAGACCAGATATGACCTTCTGACCACGCATTATAATAAAGTGAAACTCAGAGTCCATTCATTCTCCAGTCAGTGCCGACATGAGCAGTGCTGTTTAATGTCCTGGGAAATTAACTCATTAAAACGCACAAAGACTCGACTGAAAAGTAGAACCTCCTCCTATCTCTAAGAGACAGTTAATAGTAGATCCTTCACTTGTGTCGATACTAGAAACTTGTGCTGTCTCTATAGAGTCAACCTTCTGCTGTCTCCACAGTCAACATACCAGTAGAACAGTAGAACCCCCTGTTGTATCCAGGGTCTATAACACATTGGTACATCTTGTTGTCCCCACAAAGTCTAGTAAACATTAAAACCTCCAGCTGTCACCACAGAGTCTACTAAATGTTAGAACCTCTTGTTATCTTCACAGACTCTGAACATTAGATCTTCCTGTTTCAGACGCACCTGACTATGAAAAACACCTGATTAACATACAGAACATTGTATTGTATAATTTCCAATTGTGACTAACTTTTACCCAACTTTATTCTATTCTTTTCTATTATTTTACCCCATGTCATATAATATCCTCCATTCACGCAAGTTCTATTCTATTCTCTCATCTTGTATTCGGGACAATTCATCTCCATTTGGTTCTGTTGTGTTACATTCAACTCAACTGTGTTTGGTTCTATTTCACTCTCTGTTGAGTGAACAACAGCCCACTGTGCGTGTTGCTTCTCTCCATCTGACAGTCAGCGGAGGTGAGTGCAGGGGAAGAGCTGCGGCACGTCATTGATTTCCACTTTAAATCCACTTCATACGTCCAGCAGAGTTGAAGAGGTGAATGAGCAGTCTGACTGACACCAGGAGGGAGGGAGACACTACAGGGATGCATTTGATAGGATCCTTTAATTATAGATGAGGAATGTGAGGGCTACTTCAGGCGCTGACAGACAACATGTACTTCTTTCATAGAAATGTAGTTTAAGTATTATGTTACAGATGGTAAATTGTAGGTTGTGGGGTTTAGGAATGAGGTTAAAAGTTGTTACATTGGGGATTAGCAAAGAAGATCTGGGAGGATAGTTTCTGTAGTCTCTGAGACTTTAGCTACCTCTGTTAGTCCTGTTACTTTCATCATATTTGATGTCCCTCCCTGTGAGCAAGAGGGAGATGAGGATAGTATTTTGTTTTGGAGGATGATGGATGAGGTTGAGCTGGTTTAAAACAACCTTTACTGTTCCGTATGCGATTTGAATACTTCAAATTGTGTGGATTTACAAAGCCCACTTTCATTTGGGTTTCATTTGAATACATTATCTGCTATTAGTGGGGGGTTGGGGGAAAGAGGCCAGGAGAGAGAGCCAGTGTGTGTATGTATGTGTGTGTGTAGACAGTGACTAATGTGGAGCAGTGTGCCGGGCCTGCTGCCGTCTCCAATAACCAATGATGGAGGAGAGACCAGATCAATAACAGCACGCAAACACACACATACACAGACATGCACACACTTTTTCACTGTTGTTCTCCATTTTCACATGCACCCATACGCACACAAATATATGTGCATGTAGGCAGACAAACTCACATACAAAAACATGCACACACTGACCAATGCAACTTTTTTTGAATCCTTGGGAATGGAAACATTCCTGTGAGAGAGTCCCAGAGGACAGGGAGAGAAAGGGGGATGGAAAGAAAGAGAGGGAGAGGGAGTCTCATACAGTATAAACCTTGACCTTGCTCGTAGGCACTCCAGTAGAGCCATAGGGTTTGCAGAAGATTGTTAATACAAATGTAATTCTTTACCCCCTCCATCCTGATCCACAGTTACCTCATTTATCCCACCATGTTCTTCTATATCTCCTGTCATTTAATATCATTATATTCTGTTCTTTCAATTATTTTCTTTTCTTTTTTTTCCCTTTTCATGTCAGCACCCGTCTTAAAATAGATCTGGTCTTGACTGGAAACTACCAGCATGCTAACGCTGCACAGCACAGAAGAGAAACAGCACAGTGTAAATGAACAGCACAGAAATAGGGCATTGTTGTGTTTTCTGTAACATGCTAAAGCAATAATCGTAAGTCTTACTAATTAAATACCTGCACAAGCTCATGGTGTGCGTTCGTCTGTGTGCGCGTGACTATGTGCACATGTTTTATGAGCGTCTTTTGTCAGTGAAGGTATTGAAGAGAGTGAAAGGTGTTGCCCTCTTTATCTGTTTAGGGAGACATAAATCTACTACAGATGCTACTGAAACACAAAGAGGATGATTGAATGCATGGGTAAATGAGAGGATGGAGGAAGGAAAAGGAGAAGAGAGCAATAAAAGGAGGACATAATGGCAATGTTGCTGCAGTCTGTAGTGATAAAATTCACAGGAAAAAAAGCTAATCCAACATTCAGACTTTACTTTAAATTTTAGATTAGATGTGAATGGATCAGATAAAGCTGCCTCTGACTAAACAACTAGAGACTGGCAAAACATCTGAAATAATTCACTGCTTAAAAATGGCCTAAACAAGTCCAAACTAAATATGGAATTGCTTATCACTGTCTTGAAATCAAGGCAGAGAGTAAACTTGGTTACAAGTGGAGCAGGCTCTGTGTAAATGCAATTGCAATTTTGATGACGTTGAGGTTGAAGCCATTGTCTGTCAACCTCAACTTCCAAGTATCCACCATACACCACTTCTCCTAAACAATTTAGAGAAGCTTCTACTAACCTTGTAGGCGATGCCTTCATCAGCAGGCTTTGCTGTTTCATGTGTATTCATTTATTATAACTTTAAAACAAAAAGATATTTATTGATGATGAACGTATTCCCAATGTGGAGATACCTTAAAGTTCTATGCAGATGATACTGGCTTAAAAAAGGTCCCTCAGCAAGTCGTTATGGTCTCAATTGCTATATTTGGGCCCTCTAATATGTGTGCTGGTGGTTATTTTGGAAATGTTTACTTTGTTAAAAGGTTTCCAAGACTTATAGTTGGTTCTGATGTCTGCTGTGTGGGTGTTGAGTGACACCTGTGATTGACAGTTTGCTCGCCTGCTGCTCTCCCCGGCTCCGGGACTCTTATTGAATCAGACTTTCTGAGCCTCTGTTCAAAGAATAAACAGTGATGATTTTTTCTTCAGACATGCAGTTTGCGGTTAAGCAATTACATTAACAAAACCCTCACAGGATGTTTTCAGGCAATATTTCGATAGGTTTAACGGTGACCTGCCCTGTTAGCCCAATTTAGCCAAAGGAGCTAACGTGCACCGGCCAGTATTCCCAGTGAGCTAGCATTCACTTCAGTACACCCTGCACTCCTTACTTGGTTTTTCCAAATGGAAAAGATGGCAACAACCATAAGTAGCAACTCTGGGCTTCAAACTAGTTCCAATGCAGACCTATAGATGATGTCACACATTGCTATATCCATCGTTATATATGTTTTTTGTTTTTATTACATGAGTACATTATATTTTATGTTTACACACCTTTGCAGATTTGTACATTGACAGTCACACCAGTAAGATGCATATTAACTGAACTGAATTAAACTGAATTAAAAGACATTGTGAGAAGGAGACTTTAAGATCCACAGGGACTTGGTTTGGCCATCTAGTAGCTGGTCCTGGATCAGTGCAGTCATCTGTAAGGTGTCTAACAAGGTCTCACATCAGCAGTTATCACTAACCCCTCTCTCTTCCTCACTTTCTCTCTCCCCCAGAGGGTCAGAGGTTTCTATTGATCCACTATAAATTCTCACACGCTGTGGGACACTGAGGAAATCTTAACTGTGAATAACACACACACACACACACATACACACACACACAAAACACACACAAACACACTTTGCCACTAAAGCAGGATGCATAGAGGGTGAGAAATACACGCATGTTGTAAGTACGTCAACACTCGCACATACACACACAATATATATTGTATGACACAATTTTAGCTAAACAATCACCCTTAACAAAAGGCAAATACTGTATGTCAACACACCCACCCACACACAACATACATACTGTACAGTGATTATGACTGATGTCATTTGCAGTTTCCAGAGATGCACCAGAAGCCAAGTCCAACACAGCAGACTGGGAGAAATGATTTCAGACCCTGGTAATCACAGCTTTAATTACATATTCTGTTCTCTCTCTTTTTCCTCCCCCCTCTCTCTCTCTCTCTCTCTCTTCCTCCTTCCATT